>NC_061100.1:43089647-43169478 GCF_015104395.2 Macrobrachium nipponense
CCAAAGTTAGAAATTAAGGCCAAAATTTTAAGATTTAAACAGAGGGTACTGAAAATGGCGCCCACGGCAGTGGAAATCTCACCAAAACGCTTTAGAAATTTTTACTTACAACTAAAAATGTTTCGAAGATTGACGCCATCTCGATGTTTACGGAGTTGCTTGTGTCAACAAACTTTCCATTTCCTGTGATTAATCCGCACACCAACTTGTACCCACAGACGCTGCAGCACTTTTATCACAACAATCGAAACACGATTTCTCACCAACAACAAGCCAGGAGTAAACAGCTGTTTTGGTAGAAGATGACGAGAAGCGTGCTCTTAGCTAATTTTTAAATAAGTAGTAAAACATAATATTTTTACATATTTATGATGATTAATTTGAAAAATATTTGTTATTGAAAAAGTAACTCGACTCTGACTCAAATTTAAGTAATTATTTTTCTGAATTAGAACGTTCTTTTAAGTTCTGTATTATCACGTCACGACATCTTGACTTTCGTACCTATTGTAAATAATTGCTATACTCAACTGTCATTGCCGAACAGTTTACCAGTTATTCATGCAGATTGTTATCAGCTATACATGTAATTGTTATAATCGTAATGCGCATATATATCTTTATTATTTACTTTTTGGATATATGAAGATGTTTTACTGCTGGATTATCGCCGTAGTGTGACGCAATCGTTTCGGTCCATGGGCCTCTGTCTGTTTTCGCACCATAAGAAATTATGGGGCCGAATTTGCAATGACCAGAAAAGTCGTTAAAAGAGGAAAGTTAGCATTGAGGGGCATATGTTTTGACTGAGAAAAATACAAATTTATTCAAATAGCTAGCTTGTAAAAAATACTTGGTTATAAAAACTTGATTGACAACTAAGCAGCATGTCTACTATGGGTTTCAGAGACAGTGGAAGCACGTTTTTGGGCAATACCTATTTCTGTAACGAACACTCGTAAACAGAACGAGATTTTGCTATAGTGCATTACACCCAGTGCCGTAATTTATAAGGGTATCGTGAATCACTAATCGTAAAGAATAACGACACTTGTCCTTGTACAAAGAGACAAAAACTCCATTATGCAGAAATGGATACGAACACGTGTATAAGGCTCCACCTACCCTCTCCCCACCCCCCCCCCCCCACCCCCCCTCCACCGCCATACCCTTTTCTTCTCGCCTTCCTCCGCCTTCCTTTCTCTCTCTCTCTCTCTCTCTCTCTCTCTCTCTCTCTCTCTCTCTCTCTCTCTCTCTCTCTCTCTCTCTGTTGCCATTCGGTATGTGTTGACCCTCCAAACTGGGTATAAGACTACACACAAAACGTTGAAATTGGTGAAATTTAGGCTATGTATTGGAAGTATATATACATAAATATTAAAGCAATTTTATCATTATTGCATTACTATGACAACTAGAATTCATGGAAACAGTTTATAATAATGGAACGGCGTATGTGTGAAGCCTCCACTAATGTGGCAACAATGATTTTTGCCATTCTTAACATGCAAACATTAAAGCATGCAACATTAAAGGTTACATTTATTTCTGGCATACGATTATTAAAGAAATTCAAAATACTAATAAGACTGAAATCAATGAAAAGTGCTAGCAAAATAAAAAAGCAAAAAAAAAAAAAAAAAAAAAAACGTAGTCGTTCCTCTGCACTTTTCCGTATTCGTTCCTCTATGGTTTTCGGCAGCCAGATGTACGAAAACGTTAGAAACATTTGATTTTATCTACTTTAGAAATATCTGTAATTTTTCGGGGGTAATTTGGTTGCAAAAAAAGGGATAATAGACATGAATTAAATCAAAATTTTTAAATAACAAAGTAAATTTAAACTAAATAACGAGTAAGTAAACAGTTTAGGGAATAAAACTTTGCAGTTTCGTCGTCTGTCGTCGTCCTGCTGTTCGTAATTGTGTTTATGGCGCGCGCGCTTAGAAACCAGGAACAGCAACGGGTTTAAAGTGCAATGTGGAGTGAACTGAGACCAAAATGTGTATAACAATCAAATAAGCACTGTGGAGTTTCAGTTGTGATGGCAGTAAGGATAAAAACCGCCGATTACAAGGTAAGAATGAATTCAGTTCCAACCATAACCCGGGAATAAACAAGTTTCATACTTTCACTAATATAGGCAACAAAATGTTGTTTTATTGTGCTGATTACAACTGCAATCTTGAGTAAGATCAATAAACGTTACATACATACGCTAACATTGTTCAAATGAGTGCTGGGAAGGCTGGGGAAGATGGTGGCCGTCACTGATGAGAAACCGTCCATGCAAAACGTAGCCGCCATATTGGATTTCAAAAACTGCCTTGAAAAACATATTTTACGAAGAGCTCACATGCTTATTTTAGTTCGTATGGGGCTTTCATATATCAAACAATATGTTGACGAAACTTCAGTCTTTTAAATGGTATGCTTAGAGTTGCAATTGTATTCATGTTTCACCAATTAAATATCGAGTGAATAAGACCCGTCCACCGTGATGAGGGTTGGCCTGTCGTGATATTCTACCCTAATTGTTGAATTGAATGTGTTCATCGTGTCTTTACCCAGTGCAAATTACCTAGGCCTGTAGGCTAGGCCCTTTTCTAACCAAGTGGCACATGTCTTTAATTGGACAATTGAGAGCGGAAATGGTTTGAAACTTAGGTGGTAGGTAGGCTAGTACCTAGGTATGCCCTAGTAGGCTAGTACCTGGGTAGTTGTCTAAGTAAAACTTCAGAGAACATGCAGACCAGTTTTTTTAAGTTTTAACGGAGAAAAACGGCAAGGAAAAAACCAGACTGTGTTGCAGAATTAGTAGAAACTAAGGAAACTCTAAAAACAAGAGACTAGGGGAAACAGTAGATCTAGAACAATCACGGACAATCCATCGTCATCACTCTGGCCGGGTCTTAGGGTAAACAATCACAGACGATCCACCATCATCGCGTTGGCCGGGTCCCTTATTCACTTGATAGGTAGAATATCACGACAGGCCAACCCTCATCACGGTAGACGGGTCTTATTCACTCGATATTTAATTGGTGAAAACATGAATACAATTGCAACTCTAGCATACCATTTAAAAGACTGAAGTTTCGTCAACATATTGATATATGAAAGCCCCATACAAACTAAAATAAGCATGTGAGCTCTTCGTAAAATATGTTTTCAAGGCAGTTTTGAAATCCAATATGGCGGCTACGTTTTGCATGGACGGTTCTCATCAGTGACGGCCACCATCTTTCCCCAGCCTTCCCAGCACTCATTTGAACAATGTTAGCATATATATGTAACGTTTATTGATCTTACTCAAAATTGCAGTTGTAATCAGCACAATAAAACAACATTTTGTTGCCTATATTAGTGAAAGTATGAAACTTGTTATTCCCGGGGTTATGGTTGGAACTGAATTCATTCTTACCTTGTAATCAGTGGTTTGTTCATGAAACTTACCTGACAGATATATATATAGCTGTATTTTTCTGAAGTCAGACAGAATTTAAAAATTCGCGGCACATGCAGTGGGCGGCAGGTGGTAGTACCCATTCCCGCCGCCGGGGAGGCGGATATCAGGAACTATTCCCATTTTCTATTCATATTTTTTTCTGTCGCCGGTTTGGTAAACAACTGTTTACAGACCTCCGCCTAGGATTTTTTGAAACTTCATTAGCCACCTAAGTATCCTAATTATTCTTTCGATTATTAACTGGGATTTGTGGTGGCTAGGCATACGCTATCGTAAATTTTTTCATTGCATTTGATGTCTGAAGCTAGTTAGCCCTAGTTTCAGACTTTGTTGTCTGCATGGTAAGGTGAGGCTACCGGAACTTTCGGTAGACACTCGCTAAGTATATATGACGTTTACATGTTTTCTTTGCATAAGGTAATTAGTGTAATGTGTGACTGATTACGGAAGAAGGAGGATTCATTTACGCATTTTAGAGCGTGTTAGAATCAGGAGTTTTCCTCCCACAGTAAACAGAAGTTAGAAATAATGAACCTTCTAACCTCCTGTAGATTTATTTTGCCTAACCCTGTGGTAGGCTTACGGGCCTAGAAGAAGTGTCTGCTAGAGGATTACATCAAGTAATCTTAGACTAAAGTGCTCGCTCTCCAATCAGTGTTGTGAAGTGTAGTGCCCCTTGTGTTGTGGAGGGGCGTCAGATCGGCCCCATAATGCCTCTAGGCCTGGACCTCTGTCGGGACTCCCAGGACTCAGGGAGAGGGCATGTCGAAAGCCGCAAGAGGGTTACGGGGGCTCCCCACCGATCTGGCGTCCCTTCGGCAGAACCTGTTGACGTCTTCCCAGGCTGCTAAAGATCGTGCACGTGCACGAATCTTGAGGGATTGCTCTCGTCCTCCGAGGCGTCCTCCCCACACAGGGGTTGGAGTTCTCGAAGGACTCGCGCCCCCTAAAGAAGCTTTAGAGAAGAGGACGCTTCACGTCCTCTCTCTCGTCACGAGTGAACGCTCATGTATCACTCATTTATACTAGAGCTCCTTCGCTCATGGATACATCATTTATGGCATATAAGAGCTTCACATCTTGCCAGAAGAGTGATTTGAGCCTCCTGCGAGTGACCGTTCATGTATACATGATTTATACATTATTAAGAGGCTCATTATCTTGTCATCGAGTGATGAGCCTCCTGCGAAAGTGAACGCTCATGTATACATCATTTAACATTATTAAGGAGGCTCATTCATCTTGCCAGAAGAGTGATTTGAGCCTCCTGCGAGTGAACGATCATGTATATGAACGCTCATGTATACATCACTTATACATTAGTTAAGGAGGTTCAATTCATCCTTGCCAGAAGAGTGATTTGAGCCTCCTGCGATCGTGAACGCTCATGAAGTTAGAGCTGTTTCAACCTCGCTAGCATTCCAAAAGAATTTGGTAATCAAGGACATTCTTGATTCCACCTTTTGGAGGAGCAACTCAGTATTCGTCTCCTCCTCACTGGCGCTCCGTATACGTTATGTAACGTTCGCTTTACTTCGAAAAGCAAGCTGATAAGTTTGACGGCCGGCAAGCTGCTGTGCACAGTCAAACAACTTATGTCTGGTGGCGGCATAAGAAGGGCAATTTAGACGTGAGGAAGCTTTTGGAGGTGCTCGACGTCCTATAAGTAGAGACATTCTCCAGGACGCTCGGCAAGCACCTTGCGGAAGACGGAAAGCCATACGTCTTCCTTTAGTGTTACCACTCCTTCAGGAGCAGCGTGCGGCTCTCCATGGAGACTCGCACGAGGACGTCCCTTAAAAATATTCAATGTCATACGCAAAACGCGGTTCGTCATAACATTGAGATGTTGGCAAGGTCGCTCGCCAGGACGCCTCTTGGCGGGCCTTGCATGCATCAAGGCGCTCAACGAGTTCCTCTCTGAAAGTCGTTCAGAAAGAACTTGGTGTCTCTGCTCAGGACACACTCGTAGCTAAGCAGGACGTTTTTTGAGGACGCTTTCCAGGACGCTAAGCAGGACGCTTTTGAGGACGCTCGGCAGGACGCTTTTGAGGACGCTCAGCAGGACGCTTTCCAGCACGCTTTTGAGGACGCTCAGCAGGACGCTTTTGTGGACATTCGCCAGGACGCTTCGGTGGAAGTCGGGCAGGACGCTTTGCGAGAGAAAAGACTTGTTGAAGGCGTCTTATTTGCTGTTGAGGCATTTCTTTACAGAAATTTTTAAAAGGATTCGGAGTTAGCGGAGAGACATACCCGGAATTTTTTCTTCGATCCCTCTTTCCTCTTCATCGATTTCTTTGAGAATCGGGAAGATTATATACTCGATTCCTGGGTGACTTTCGGTCATGTTAAAGGTTTTCCCCTATTAGCAAAGTGCTAATAGTTTTGTCAAGTCAGGACGTTTTCCCCATTGTCATTTAAGTGGGGGACCCCTCATAAATGGGGGTAGTTCTCATTGACATAGATTTTAAGCGTTTTTATCGTTTAAGCGAATAAACTCATTAACAAATTTCGGAAGAGCTCTCATTCATTTTCAGAGGCTCATCCGGGGTTAAGAGAAAGACTTGTAGACTATCCAGGAAGTCTTTGTCCAATATCATAAGAACATTGAACGGTCTTTTTCGATCCTCGGTTCTCTCTTGATGATCTCTATTCGAATATTACTCCCTTTTCTTGGAAAAGAGTCTTGGCAAAGAGTCAAGGAGTTCTTTTAAAAGTCTCGTTCATTAGAACGTGGTTGGACAGTCGTTTTCCTTTCTTTCTCTCTTCCTCGTCGAGGAAAAGATGTAGTAGAGAATTCGATGTTCAAATTACTACAATACTTACGTAGTTTATCTTTGCGTCATTTTGCTAACGCATGGGTCAAGTCATATACGCATATCGTATTTACCTCTGCGGATAGAAGCCGAAAGAACTGTTGTTCTAATGTATTTATTGACACTCCCTTCAACCTTCCAAGAGTTTTCGGAGTAAGAACAACTCTTCAGGTATTGTTACGACAACACCAACTTCAGCTTCTGTATTTAGCGAATTCTGTTTCGTTTAAATATGCCTGCTTGAGAGTTTCCTTTTGCTAGATAATATCATACCATATTCCTTCGTAAAGGGAGTAGCTGGCAACTCAGGCAGATAGTATTCTGTTCACCATTGAAGCTTTCCTTCGAGGAAGACTTCTCCTTCACTCTTTTTGATAGAGATCGAAGGTGGTCGATCTCCAATCCTTATTTTGTTTTTCTGAAGGAAAGAATTTAGGATGGAGATCGTGTTCAGAATACTATAAATATATACGTATATTAAGCTCGCGACATGATTCTACTAAGCAGTTGAATTGTCCGAGGGGTAGGCGCATATCCTAGTTATTCTACGGATTGCGACTTAGACGAGAAGTATTCTAATTGAACTGCAACACCAAACTCAGCTTCTGTATTTAGCGAATTTTGTTTCGTTTAATATGCCTGCTTGAGAGTTTCCTTTTGCTCGATAATTTCATACCTATCCCTTCGTAAAAGGAGTAGCTGGCAACTCAGGCACATAGTGCGAGACGATGATCAAGGCTGCTGTTACTGTGATCTACGCAGTACCGGCTAGCTCGGTGTCCATGCGCGGTTGGTTACGTCTCTCTCCCTTGCGGGAATGGCTGAATAAACCATCTCTCTGCCCTACAATCATGGATTTTAGCCTCGGGTTGAGGAAATTCTCTAGTAATCTTGAATGATCATAACCTGCCGTTTACTTAGAAAATTTCAACAAGATATCTCTTATACTTGTTAGGTGCGGGTTTACCGCACGGTAAACATTCTGTACGAATCTACCGCGGCATAGCACTATAATAATGCTCTCCTGCTTATGCAAAGCGCAGCCTTATTTAGGGAAGGAAGCAGGCTGAGTGAGGGAATGGATGAGTTTGCTGGGGACCATTCCTCGCTGGAGGAAAGCTTGTTTCCCCTGAATAAACAGCAATTCAGACCTCTACAAATTTTCCTCACGAACGAAATTGGAATAACATCAAAGATCTGTAATTCTAATTTTCTCTCACGGCTTGAGGATCACCTTGGGTGATAGCGAGAGGGTGCCAGACATCCGAACAGAGAACAGATGTTCTGGCACATTGTCTGAAAGAATTGGAAAGCCAAATTGGTCGGCTCTACCAGTTCCTCGAAGGGTGAGTTTGGATCGAGTGGCCCAAATCATCTCGGATAATTTCTCAGCTTCTCTCATAGCTCGAGAAGAGAGAATTGGTTATGGGCTTGGGCACGGAACGTAACGATCCTCAAGAAGTTCGTTAAACTAGTGCACGTCCGTGCGGGTCTCTCGATCGAAGGCAACAACTACTGACGTCTGAGTAATCCTCACTTAGAAGTATGTCGAAAGTGAGGAGAGGACTGAGGGCGTCCTTTCGTTAAGTTTTTCGTAATATTGAAGACGAAGGAGCTTCCTCTTAAGTTGTTCCCTTATTCATGATTCCTAGAGGATTAGCTTTAGTCGCCACATGTTGGCCTCTAAGAGGTTGAATTCACAGAGGTCAGGTAATTCAGAGAATTGTCCAAAGACCCTTCCCGAGAGAATCTGTGTAATCTAACATCGTCACTTAGTGAAGTATCTAATTTGTTCCGACACGGCATACAAAACCTTCGGTCCTTTTACAATAGGAAGGTACTAGCGGCAGCTGGATAGGTCGTAAGCTTTCGAAACAAGGGTTCGGTAGTTAACTGCTGTCCGACAGGCGCGCGCGCGCGACTGGGAGGTAAACAAATCACTTTTGCTTTCGGCCTGCTGGCCGTGTGACGTGTATCATCGCTCTCTGCCCGCTTCATCGTCGTTTTTGCTTTCGCATGATTGTGTTTTTCTTTTTCTATGTATCTAGTGAAACTGAATTGTAAGTACAATCATTCATTGAATTCAATTGTGAATTAAAGGATCTTGGTTCACCAACGCCCTCCGATTACCGAGTTGCCGGGACTGAAGGGCGTCGTAATTGCGGGAATTCATTTTCCCAGAATGATCCTCGTATTGTGTAGGCTCGGTGCCGAGGGCGGGAGCGCTCGCTCCGAGCGTATTATTGGGTTGGAAATGTGTAGATGAAAAAATCGTAAGTAAGTGCTCTTTTCATTTATATTTTTTTTGGACCTGTATGCCCGTTGCCGAACGAATGCGCTCGGCACGGAAACTTATTCAGTATGAAAGTGGAATCGCAAGTACAGTATTCTTTTTCATTTCATATATTATTTTTTATTGTAGCAATACTCATTGGATCAGTTCCGAGCTTACCCGGAGATTGATCCTTCCCCCTTTTATTTTGAATGAAGTGAAATCGCAAGTGCAGTCTTTTCATTTTCATTTTTTTTATTGAGATTGCATTGTTGACTGGGGTCAATGTTCCGCTATTCACGGGAATTGATCCTTCCCCTTTTTATTTGTATGAATGAAATCCGCAAGCGCAGTAGTCTTTTCATTTTCATATATTTGTTGATTGCATCAATTCATTATGGATCAAGGTTTTCCAGAAACCTTGATCCATAAAGGTAAGGAATGAAAACCTTTCACCCTTGCGCTCGGTACCGAGGGCGCAAATGCGCTCGATCCGAGCCCTTATTCATTGTGAAGTGAATCGTTTTGCAAGATGCATTTTCATTTTGATTCCTTATTATTGATTGCATCAATATTATTTGGTTCAAGTTCCGCTCAGTCAGGGAATTGATCCTTATGCCTTGTATTCGTGCCGATGGCACGATTGCTCTAGGGCTCTTATTTTGTTGTTTGGGTACATGGGTACTGTGCGGGGGTGGGGAAACGACCGAGACCCCCCCCGCTCAGTTCCCATATGGCTCTTCCCCTTGTGGGGGGGGGGGGGGGGGGGGGGGTGGGGGGGGGGGGGGGGGGGGGAGGTTATCGGCGTTCTTCTCCTCGCCCGATCCGTCGAGCGCGGGGGAGGGCGCTCGGTGCCCGATGTACAATTGTATTAGGGGTCTTCCACTCGGTTCGGGAGGGATCAAACCCCCGCACGAGGGGATTTCCCCCCCATTAATCGCTACTACTATTATTTCCGCAGGTGCTACTGCCACGAGCGTGGACCTTGGTGAGGTATGGGCGTCCTTCCAATTGCAGAGCGTGCTGGTGTCCAGGGGCTGCGGTTCTATGTCTGGGCCTACTGCGGTCACCCATGCAGTGGTGACCACGCAACCAGGTGACCGACGTCCCTCCTCCACCTGGTGTACTCGCCTCACGTGGTAACAGTTCTTGCCTACAGCCGCTGTGAAGTGCCGTTCGCCGTACCGAGAGGGGGGCGTGCCGCCGCCGCTCGTGGTTGCCGCGCTGCAGCGACCACACTTCCGCTGCCCTAGAACTCGCCCCTGGACTGCCGCCGGTACCAGGATGTTGCTGGCTGCTGCTCCCACTTCCTGTGTTTCCGGTGCTGGCCTGCCGTACTCCGCCGATTCGGGCTGGGACTGTCCATGCAGTTGCTGGCGCTGGCTGTCCATGCCGTTGCTGCGCTGGCTGTTCCCTGCCGTTGCTGCGCTGGCTGTCCCTACCGATGATGTGCTGGCCGTGCTGCTGTTCCTGAGATGCCCATACCTGCTGATGTCGTCCCTGTTCGTGGTGGTACTACCCCAGACTTTGGTCTGTCTGTACAGGTGCGTCCGGGCCCTGTGGCTTCGGCTACAGCAGCCCCAGCTCCGCCCTGGATAGCAGATCTTACGTCTGTCCTGAGGAAGCTGACGAAGAAGAGGAGGAAGGTGTCGTGGTCGTCGTCTTCATCTTCTTCATCGTCGTCGGCCGCCGCCTCTTCCCCTTCGACTTCTAAGGCTTTACAGCGAGGAGAAGAGAAGGTCGCCTCCTCCCTCCTAAGAAGCTTCCTCGGGAGCTTCTCGGGACCCGTCTACCTCGGTGGGACGGGAGGGTTCCTTCCGCTGGTCTCCTGCTCCTTCTGGGAGCGGGGCCCGTCTCTTCTTCCGCAAGGAAGGGAAGAAGACTACGGGGACCAGAGGGGTACCGGCTAACACCGGTACTCCTCGCCTGGTGTCAGTGGTTCTGCCATCTCCGCATCAGGGTCCGTCTCGGCCCTCGTTCGCAGACATTGGGGGTACCGAGTGTACGGTGCGCCTACCAGCGACCGTGCAGCCAGGAACCAGACCTCTGAGTCCGCTCAGCGTCAGGTTCACGGCACGGGGCGGAAGACTGGTGACAGCCGCTCATGCGACTCTCACCAGACCAGCTCTCACTCTCGCGGTAAGAAACAGCTGGCTACCCGGGGGACGTGACGGTCCCACGACCGACCACGGGCTGAGGCTGGGAAGAGGTCCTCCCGTTCGCCGGTGCCAGCCACGGCTGGAACAGCGACGTGACGTGCCGTGAGGACAAGCACCGGTCTCCACTGCGACAGTGGAGCCTGCAGGTCGCCTGACCGTCGCTCTCACAGAGAGCGATCGGATACGGCAACCAGCACCAGCTCTTCTGACACTCGGAGATCGGGGCCGCTGTGCTCAGTCCAGCCGTTCTCCACAGCGAGACGGTTCGACCAGGGCCTGCAGCTCGATCGTCACCGCGGTTTGACGATCGCCTGCAGACCTCCAAGCCTGCTGGTTCTGCCAGCGAGCGACGAGGGAGCGTCAGGTCTGCCTCTCCCGTACCTTCAACCTCCTGGGTTACACCGGGAGGAGCGAGGTTTACTGAGGAGTGATCGTGAGGGGTGCGCCCCTCATGATCCCACCACGACGCCTGCGTGCCAGGCACGGTTCTTGGACCGGCCAGGACGTATGCACAAGGTGGGGATGGGGAAGACCGAGAGGGCTGTCGCTGTTCCCCCTTCTTAGGAGGAAGATTCTCGGAATATGCTCTTGTTCGAAGGGCTTAACGGTCCCACTCTGCAAGATGCTGTGACTTCCGAGATCCGAGAGGAACTTTGCCGAGGTTACGGCGCTGATTCGTCAGCACAATGACCTCGGGGAAGGATCGCCGCTCCCACCAGCAGAGCCACGTCTCGGCTCGAGTCGTTTTGGGGCCCGAGAGGGAATCCAAATCGACGGTGGGTCTGCCGCGACGGAGCTTGCCGACTGGGTTGAGCCAGGTAGTCCTCGTCTCCGGGACAAGAAGGCTCTCTCGCTTCTGGACGGTCTCGAACAAGCTCCTTCACCTCCCATACTGCGACAGAGGCGTTTCTACGTGTCTTCGGACATCGTATTTATATATCCCTCGGTCCTCCTGAGGTTTCGACCTCGACGAGGACTGGAATGAGTCGGAGCGGTATCGGCTCTCTCCTGTCAGGTCTCGATCAGCCCCAAACCACAGACGACGCTCAACAGTGGAAGGACGGCATTCCCCCTCACCTGCTGCCGGAAGTGGGGGGGGGGTGCCTGGCCAGCCATTGGGACCCGGTCCAACAGCAGGCGTGCGTTCCTCCAGGGGTGGGCATCGAAGGACGTAGCATGAGACAGGAGATCAAGACCATGCTGAGCAAGAGAACTGTAGAAATCTGGTACGGCATCAGTCACCGGGCTTACAGCGACTCTTCCTGGTGGAAAAGTCTACGACAGGCTGGCGCCCAGTGATAGATCTCTCTCCCCACCGAACCGGTTGGTTGGCCGCCAGACCCGGTCACGATGGAGACGGCACGTCAGTTGCCTCGACTTCTATCAGGGAGAAACGATTTCATGCTTTCAGTGGACTTGAAGGATGCGTATCTACAAATTACCCATCGTCAGTCCTTCGGAAAGTTACCTCCGCTTCATCCTCGACGGGACGGTGTACCAGCTCAGGCCCACGTTGCTTCGGTCTCTTAACCGCCCCACAGGTGTTCACGCAAGTGTTCACTCTGGTGTGCTTGGGGCCATTCGCACGGGATATGTCTGATGGGGTATCTCGACGATTGGTTTAGTCCTGGCGAGCTACCGCTCGCAGTTGCTACAAGGACAGGGATCGACTGCTCGAGTTCCTGTCGCGATCTGGGGATCGTTCTGAAACTTCGAAAAGTCCGATCTCGAGCACAAGCAGAGGATGAAGTACCTGGGTATGCTGATCGACACGGTAGCAGATTCAGGGAGGCAGCCAACCAGTTCCTGTCTCGGCAGGAACAGGTAGCTCAGCAATGGCAAGTCGTGATCGGACACCTGTCGTCACTCGGAAGCCAGTCCCTAACGGGCGTCTTCACCTGCGGTCTCTTCAGGGAGACCAAAGGAGAGTTGGTCACAGGCGACGGATCCCCCCAAGCCTTCCATGGTCACTGACACAGGAGGTGAGGCCAGGACCTAGCCAGGTGACTGGACGACAGGAACCCCTTAAGAGGAGTGCCTGCGCACGTCTACGGGACATGCAGCTGCTCTCAGACGCATCGACCGAGGGATGGGGTGCACACCTGGAAGAGTTGCGGACTTCAGGAGTGTGGTAGAGAACGAACAAAGCAAGCACCTTCACATCAATGTACTGGAACTAAAGGCAGCGTTCCTTGCTCTCCAAGAGTTCCAGGACCGCTTGATGGACACTCAGTGGTGTTGATGTACGACAACAACACGGTGGTGGCTTACGTCAACAAACAGGGGGGGCCTAGTGTCTCTCCCGTTGTATCAGTTGACTCGGCAGGTGCACGAGTGGGCCGAGGCACACTCAATAGAGCTGTCGGCACGCTACATTCCAGGAAGGAATGTAGTAGCAGACACGCTCAGCCGTCGGGATCAGGTGAATAAGGACCGAATGGTCTCTACACCAGGACGTGGCGGAAAGGCTCTTCGACCTGTGGGGGGCGACCAGTCGAGGATCTGTTCGCCATCCGGCACATCAGGAAGCTCCAGGTGTTCTTCTCGGCCGTGCCGGATCCATGGGCAGCTGCAGAGGACGCTCTTCAACACCCGTGGGACAACCTCTTCGCCTATGCCTTTCCCCGTTCAGCCTGATTCGCAAGGTGATCAGTCGAGCACTGGTCATCCCGAATCTCAGGATGATCCTGATGGCTTCCAAATGGCCACAGGCCATTTGGTATCCGGACCTGCTGGGCTCTTCTCGCAAGAGAACCGAGAGAGATTCCCCATTGGCACAACCTTTCTCGGCCAGCCACACGTCGAGCAGGGTACCACCGAGCAGTCCAGTCCCTACGTCTTCACGGCTGGCTGTTATCCACCTTCTCTTGCGAACGAGAAGCTTTTTTCGTAGCGCAACAACAGAGATGGCTGGAAACGTCCGTCAGTCCTCTGCAGCTGTGTACCAGGGGAAGTCGGCCTGTCTTCGGTGGTTGGTGTCGTAGACGGGGCCTATCTCTTCTCAGAGCCACTCTTCAGCAGGTAGCGGATTTCCTCCTCGTTCTTCGCCGGAAGCTCCTCTAAGTTCCCACAGTCAAAGGATACAGAGCCGCCTTGTCGCTCCTCCTGAAACTGACGGGATTGGACATCTCGAACTCGTTCGAGATCTCCTTGCTTAGGAGCAGCTTCCAAAGGTCTTGCCAACCCAGGGAACTCAAATGACCCTCGTCTTGCTGGACCTGGCATCGGCGAAGAGAGTACGGGAACGTCATGCAGATAATGATGTGGATGAGATGCTGCTTTGTGCCTGGAGGACGCTACGGCGCTATCTGAAGAGAACTCGGACACCTCGGGCCTGAGTGTCGACGCCTCTTCGTTTAGCAACGGGGGTCAACAAGAAAGAAGTATCAAGAACACTCTTTCGTCCTGGCTGCGTGAGGTCTTGGAGAGGGCGTATTTGGGAGGGCGTATGAGGCTGATGGTAGTGACGACATCCGTACGTCCCGTCGAGAACTCACGAAGTCAGAAGTATTGGCCCCGGGGGGGGGGCCCCTCGTTGGCGTTTCGTAAGAACTTCTCCGTGGCGCAGGTATGGAAGGCAGGGGTCTGGTACAACCAGACCACCGGCAACTTCCTTATACCTCTTGGATATTGCCCATAGGTCCGTGGATCGGTTTCCTTAGGACCCGTGGTGGCTGCTCAACACGTCGTCTAGCTAACCCAGACCCTAGCAGGCTGAACAGCATCGAGTCCTGGTGTGACTGTATGAATAGATAGTGATGAGAAAGTGACTGGCTTCTCTTTCTATCTTTTTCTTCCCCTCTACCTGTGGGTAGAGGGATACGGTCATCACCCTGCTGGATAAGGACGAGATGCCGGTGATGCATATGACAGAGCCCCATCCTATCCCTTCACGAGGGATGGGAGCAGAATATCCACCACTTCCTTCTACAAGGGGGGGAAGTGGATGCCTACAAGAGTCAAAACCATGACTTTTACTTTGCTCCTGTACAGGAACAAGTTCTTACATTGCTGGTACGAAGAGATACGCTTGCTCTCTCTTAGTACTCGGTCCAGAGGTCTGACCATTGATCCTGCGGTGCACACCCCGATCAATCGGACAGAGGCTTGGATCCCTCCCTCGCTCTTACGACCAGGGAGGCTTCCAAGGTTGGGCGAACACCAGTCGTTCACAAAAGACTCAGATTCCACCCACCAACCAAGAAGTGAGTCTTCCTATTGTAAAAAAGGACCCGAAGGTTGTATGCCGTGTCGGAACAAATGACAATTTGTCTAAAATTGCATTTTTCCTAACTATACAAACCTGAGGTCCTTTTACACATAGCCCCACCTCATGCCACCCCTCACTCTGCAGTTTTTGCTTGGGCCAAAAGCAAAAGTGATTTGTTTACCTCCCAAGTCGCGCGCGCGCGCCTGTCGACAAGCAGTTAACTACCGAACCCCTTGTTCGAAAGCTTACGACCTATCCAGCTGCCGCTAGTACCTTCCTATTGTATTAAAAAGGACCTCAGGTTTGTATAGTTAGGAAAAATGCCAATTTTAGGACAAACATTGGCTCATAATCTCTCCTCTCTGAGTCTGAAGGCGTTCAGACTATCGAGAAGCGATAAGATCTTCAAGATTAATGGCAGTCTCTTGGCCAAGGCAAAGCAGTGCTGCCTATTTTCAGTTTTCAATCGGAGGGGGCCGTTTCTGGAGATAGTGAAGGGAAAAAAATGAACTGTTCCTCAACCTCGAACCTCTGGGTGAATTTGCGTTCTAGGTTCTATCTTTCCGTATGAAGTATGAGATAAGATAGAAGTCCTAACTATTGTAGAATATGCAAATATGTTGTTGACGGCCTCTAGGCTCAGAGATTCGGTTCTGTCAAACAACAAAGCTTCACGATCTTTTGAGGTCTGTGGAGATCTTGAAATTCTCTGGATCAAAGGTTCCGGCATGGAACTTAGACGTAGTCTGAGTTTCTGATGCAAAAGCATTTCGAACCTTCCTTTCTGCGAACTTAATACACGTGACCAGAAAGGCTAATATTCTAACCGCTCTAGCCACAACCCGGCAAGGAGGGTTAGTGTTTTAGTTTTAGCCATCATCAGAGGTTTTTGGCTTTAAAGGACATAATGCGGTCTGTCCTCTAAGCCTTCCGTTCTTGATAAGAACGAAAACCTGTCTAACCCTTGACCCGAAGGCTTGGAGGACCAAGGGTATGGCACAAATTATTGGGCAAGGGCATTAGAGAGTCCTGTGCCCTGTAGGGTCTCTCAAGTTTTATCTTGATAAAACTATAGAAAGTCAAGGTCAACGGACAATCTGCGGTGTTTCCGTAAAAAGACCAGACTGGTTCATGTCCAAGAACACCCTGGCATTATAGCCAAGGAGTTCTTTTAAGAGGTCTCATTCATTATGTTTGCATAAAAGATTTGAGATTTTTTCTTAATATCAATGCTCAAGAGGTGAGGGCGCGGCCTCGGAAGCATTTTCAACAGAGCATGACACTCAGTAACATCCTGAGTGCCACGCTTTTAGCGAAGCAACTCTGGGTTCGCTTCACACTCTCGACAATCTGCGGTGTTCCGTAAAAAGACCAGGACTAGTTCATGTCCAAGAACACCCTGGCATTATAGCCAAGGGAGTATTTTAAGAGGTCTCATTCATTATGTTTGCATAAAGATTTGAGATTTTTCTTAATATGAATGCTCAAGAGGTGAGGGTGCGGCGGCCTCGGAAGCATTTCAACAGAGCATGGACACTCAGTAACATCCTGAGTGCCACGCTTTAGCGAAGCAACTCTGTGTTCGCTTCACACTCCCGACGGGATGTGAAGACGACATTTCAGATCCGTAAGTCGCTAGGACCATACATATCCGTAGATATATTATTGGGGTGCAAGGAAGCAACACGAATCCTATCCTATAGAAAAGGGATAGTGTGCTTTTAACTTTGAAGGGTTGGTCGCTTGAGGCGCGTTCCTTTTCTTTAGCCTAGAAGTTATGGAACTAACTTTGATAGGTTAGGTCAGGTGGTGGTTTTAGCTTCGTTGCCCTCAGAAGTATGGTCATATGGTCTAGTCACATTGTGGTCACGCCCCCACCCGTTGGCAGATCATTTAGAGCGCACCAGCATTTACAGGTCTCTACCTCGCTGGCAACTCTAGTAACGCAGAAGCAGACTTGGTGACAGTAATCACGAAGTCGGCTATGCTAACAGGTCAGGAACCAAGATGTATATCATCTACTTAATTTCGTTTCCCAAAAATCCTATTTCTGTCTCGTTTTCCCACCATCCGAAGGTGGGATTCAGCTATATATATATCTGTCAGGTAAGTTTCATGAACAAAATGTTATTGTTATAATACAATTAAGTTGTTCATACTTACCTGGCAGATATATATAATTAAAGTGCCCACCCACCTCCCCTCAGGAGACAGTGGCACTGATAAAATATGAATAGAAAATGGGAATAGTTCCTGATATCCGCCTCCCAGCGGCGGGAATGGGTACTACCACCTGGCCGCCCCCACTGCCCGTGTGCCGCGAATTTTTAAATTCTGTCGGACTTCAGAAAATACAGCTATATATATATCTGCCAGGTAAGTATGAACAAACTTAATTGTATTATAACAATAACATTTTTATCCTTACTGCCATCACAACTGAAACTCCACAGTGCTTATTTGATTGTAATTATACACATTTTGGTCTTAATTCACTCCACAGTGCACTCGAACCACATTGCTGTTCGTGTTTCCTAAGCACTCATCCGTAAAACAAAGTTACGAGCAGCAGACGACAACACTGATTATGAGATGCAAAGCTTTATTCCCTTAAATTGTTTACTTTACTCAATATTTAGTTTAACTCTACTTCAAAATGTTTATTTAATTCATGTCCATTATCCCTTTTTTGCAACCAAATTAACCCCCCAAATTACAAATGTTTCGGATTGTATACTTACGAGCAGACGACGTGAGGAAAAAATGCTCATCGTGCCAAATAGTGGAGCGTCACACATACGCCGATGCATTTACAAACTGTTTCGATGAATTCTAGTTGTCATAGTAATGCAGGTAATGATAAAATTGCTCTAATATGTATATACTACAAATAGATACGCTAATTTCACTTATTTCCCCGGTTTTGTGTAAGTCTTATACCTAGTTTGGAGGGTAAACACATACCAATTGACAACACTGATAAACAATTGAAGAGCGCAAAACGCCGCAAAGAATGCCGTAGTCCCCTTGAATAAGTACGAATAAGTGCTGGTAAGAGGTGGGTTTACAATTGTTGTGATGAAAGTGCCCCAGAATCTATGGGTACAAGTGGTGTGCAGATTTAGCACATGAAATGGGAAGTTTTGTTGGACACAAGCGACTCCGTAAACATCAAGATAGCGTCAATCTTCGAAACATTTTAGTTGTAAGTAAAAATTTCTAAAGCGTTTTGGTGAGATTTCCACTGCCGTGGACGCCATTTTCAGTACCCTCTGTTTAAATCTTAAAATTTGGCCTTAATTTCTAACTTTGGAGAAAATACTTACTTCGAAAGGAGAGTAGAGGTCTTTAGCTCCGTTTTTCACCAACGAGAAGTCGCGACTGATGCCCATCTCCGGTGTCAGGACGCGTTATAATGTACTTTTTGTCGGAGGGTGGCTAGCGTTGATTGTAGGTGGCCTGCTTGGCCTGCTGTGATATTTTACCCTATTTAATTGGAGAAACAAGAATACAATTACAACTTTAAGGATACCATTCAAAAGATTGAAGTTTTGTCAATATAAGGTGATATATGAAAGCCCATTCAAACTAAAATAAGCATGTGACTCTTCGTAAAATATGTTTTCAAGGCAGTTTTGAAATCCAATATGGCGGCTATCGTCAGGATGGTCGGTCAAATCACGGACTATCCACCTTCTTTCCCAGCCTTCCAGCACTCATGTGAACAATGTTAGCGTATATAACCTATTTGGTTAACCGGTTTATTGATCTTACTCAAAATTGCAGTTGTAATCAGCACAATAAAAAATTTAGTTGCCTATATTAGTGAAAGTATAAAACTTGTTATTCCCAGGGTCATGGTTTGAACTGAATTCATTTTTACCTTGTAATCGGTGGTTTTATCCTTACTGCCATCACAACTGAAACTCCACAGTGCTTATTTGATTGTAATTAACTCCACAAACACAGTTACAAGCAGCAGACGACGACACTTGTTTATGAGATGCAAAGCTTTATTCCCTTAATTGTTTTACTTTACTCATTATTTAGTTTAAACTTTACTTTGTTACTTCAAAATGTTTATTCCAAGTTCATGTCTATTATCCATTTTTTGCAACCAAATAACCCCCCAAAATTACAGATATTTCTAAAGTAGATATGAGCAGACAATGGCAAATTCTCATCGTTGCCAATTTAGTGGAACTTCACACATACGCCGATGCATTTACAAACTGTTTCCATGAATTCTAGTTGCCATAGTAATGCAATAATGATAAAATGGCTGTAATAGGTATATATACTACAAATAGATATGCTAATTTCACTTATTTCCCTGGTTTTGTGTAAGTCTTATACCCAGCTTGGAGGGTAAACACATACCAATTGGCAACACTGATAAACAATAGAAGAGCACAAACGATGCCATAGGTACTGTTCACAGGAAAACTGTTGATATTTTCAAATTAATAATCATGAATATGTAAAGAATTTATGCAATTCATGACCTAATATTGCCGTTGAACTATTTATTTAAATTATTATCTAGTGCACACTTCTTCTTCTACCTAAAACATCGTAGTTTCCTGGATAAGCCGCGGTTGGTGTCATTATTGACAATTATTGTGAAGAAAGTGCCCAACGTCTATGGGTCAAAGTGGTGCGGATTTAGCACATGAAATGGAAAGTTTTGTACATGAACTTTCCTGTCAGACATATACTTAGCTTACATCTCTGACGTCACGACAGAATTCAAAACTCGCGGCTAACGCGACAGGTAGGTCAGGTGATTCTACCCTTACCCGCCGCTGGGAGGGGGCGGGCTTGTTAAGGAAACCATCAATACCTTTCTTGCCATATTTTTTTCTGTCGTCGGTGTCGACCACACCTGTTGTTGGTACCTCTTGACAGTTGGATTCTTTTCTCGTTTTCGCCCTGGATTGTTTCTACGGACTTTTGGTGAAGTAACCCGATCTTTTGGCTGGCATTCCGCGATTTGTGGACAGTTTTGGACTTTTCTTTGGATTTTTCTTTGGATTTTTCTTGGATTCATGATGTCTGATGTTGATTACTAAGAAAGCTGCTATGTTTAGAGTTTGTTGTATGACTGAGG
Source organism: Macrobrachium nipponense (assembly GCF_015104395.2). Lineage (NCBI taxonomy): Eukaryota > Metazoa > Arthropoda > Malacostraca > Decapoda > Palaemonidae > Macrobrachium > Macrobrachium nipponense. The sequence continues at coordinate 43,109,684 of NC_061100.1, forward strand.
TGTAAGGTGAGGCTACCGAAAGCTGCGGTAGACCCTCACACGGTATGTTTGAAGTGTAGAGGGAATGAATGCACCTTTAATAACCCTTGTAATGAATGTGAAAAGCTGAATGAGGATGAATGGAAGTCTTTGTCTTCCTACTTGAGGAAGCTTGAAAAGGATAAAGTTAGGAAAGCTTCTTCCAGGAGCAGTAGTAGATCTCGTATTAGCGAGTTGGATGTAGATAATCCTATTTTAGAAGTAGCTCCTTTGTCAGTTTTCAGCTCCTGCTCCCTGCACCGAAGACCGAAGGATGCGCCTTCGGAAGTGGCCTCAATGAAAGCCACCATTCGCAGTATGGAGAGGAAAATCAAGCAACTAGAAGGTAAGAGTGATTCCAATAGTGATTTGTGCAGTGAACCCAGTGCAGTGGAGGGTGCGTCTGATCGGCGCCCTAATGCTTCCAGGCCTAGACCTCTTCCAGACTCCCAGTCCCAGTGGAGGAGGAAAGTCGAAAGCCGCAGGAAGGTTAGGGAGCATCCCCAACGGTCAGGCGTCCCCTCGGTAGCTCCTGTTGATCATTCCCAGGCTACCTTGGATCGCTCCAAGAGAGAAATTGTGCGCCAGTGCTTCTCGTCGTCGCCTTCGCCTTCTCCTAAAAGAGGATGGAGCTCTTCGGAAGCCTCGCGCCCTTCGAAGAGAGCCTGGAATGCTCCCTGCGCCCGCCCTTCCAGCCCTGAAGTTTTTTCGGAAGAGCCTGAGGTGGAAGCGAAGAAGCGTAAGAGATCTCAGGAGTATCGTTCACCGAGCGGAGATCGAGCCTCTTCTCCTGTTCACGAGTTTGTGAATTCTCCTGCAAGGGTGTTGGCTAACCTTCAGGCGCAGATTTCGGCTCTGGCTGGCTCTCTTTGCGGGTCTTCTCGTCGCAGGAAGGACGTCTCGCTTCCTGTAAAGAAGTCCAAGCTCCCCTCTCCTGACTCTCGCTTTTCGACGGAAGAGGCGCGCTCACCTGTGCGTTCGGATTCTCGCAGGAGGCTTTCTGCTTCAGACAAGATCAAATCTGCGTCTAAGCGACCTTCGCCTGACAGACAAGTTTCTCCTTCAGACAAGGAGCAAACTGCGCGTAGGAGATCCTCACCCTACAGACGCTCTTCTCGAGACAGGATCGCTCCCCTTGACAGGCGCCAAGAGCCTAGTAGGCACTACTCGCCTCGTAGCCGCTCCTCGTCTCGCCTCCACTCTCCGGTTGACAAGCGCCCTAAATCGGACAGGCGCCTTTCGCTGGACAGGCGTCAAGAGCTTGTTAGGCGCGTTTCGCCTGGCAGGCGCTCTTCTCCTGACTTTTATTCGCCTCGAGTCAGGCGCCGAGAGCCTAGCAGGCGCTTCTCCCCTGGTAGGCGCTCACCTAGTAGGCGCTCGTCGCCAGAGATTCTCTCGCCTCGGTTCAGGCGCCAAGAGCCTAGTAGGCGCTTTTCGTATAGCAGGCGCAGTTCGCCTGGTAGCCGCTCTCCTTTGGATAGGCGCCAAGAGCCTGATAGAATTTCTTCTTCAAACAGGCGCTCTGCACCTGACTGCCGCCTGACTCCTATTAGGCTTCAAGGATCTGGGAAACGCACTCCTCCAGACAAGAAGGATGTTGCAAGTAGACACTTGCCTGAAGCATTGTCTCCAAGACGTATACGTCTAACTGCCTCTAGAGACTCCTTTAAGAATAGTCGCGCCTCTAAGGATCAGGAGGGCTCTTCGGCTCAGGAGGAACAGGACCCCTCAGAAGAAGAAGGACCTAAAGACGCCTCAGTTTCCTCCTATAAGAAACTTACAGAGTTACTCCTGCAAGAGTTTGGAGATATCCTTTCTCCTGTGGCTCCCCCTTCTCCTCTTTCGTTATTCTCCACTTCGAAGACGTCGAAGGTTTCGTCTTGTGTAAGATGACCTACTGTTTTCCATGAAGAAGGCGCTGAGAGGTTTTGGAGAATGGCTCCTTTCGAAGGAAGAGAAAGGGAAGACGGTTTTTTCTTTCCCTCCGTCTAAACTGACCGGCAGATTGGGATTCTGGTACGAATCGGGAGAACCTTTAGGCCTCGCTCTCCCTTCGTCTGCGGACTCGGACTTCTCTTCTTTAGTGGATGCTCCTCGTCGTTCCGCCCTCTTGTCCGCCAAGACTACGTGGGGAATGAACGAACTTGACCACTTACTGAAGGGAATGTTCCGAGTCCTGGAAGTTTTCAACTTCCTTGATTGGTCTTTAGGTGTGCTGGCTAATAAGACCAAGACCCCAGATGCTCTGTCTCCTGAAGATCTTAACTGTGTACTCACTTGCATGGATAAAGCAGTGAGAGACGGATCGAGTGAAGTCTCCTCACTGTTTGGAGCTGGAGTGCTTAAGAAACGGTCGGTCTACTGTTCGTTTCTCACGAAGGCAGTGTCTCATGCACAAAGGGCATCGCTCTTGTATGCTCAACTCTCTCCTCTTCTGTTCCCCAAGAAAATTATCCAAGATGTCTCGAGTGCCCTTTCAGCTAAGGCTACTCAGGACATGTTAGCCCAGGCGGCCAGGAAACCTCGCTCTGTCTTCCAACCCAAGACCAAGAAAGAGACTCCTCTGAGACAGGAGCCCTTTCGAGGAGGACCCGCTGTCAGAGGTTCTGCAAACCAGAGGGACTAGACCTTTTAAGAGAGGTAAAACCTTCTCTAAGTCAGTCAGAGGGAAGAAATAGCGGTCAAGGACTCCAGACATCAGTGGGTGCCAGACTACTGAGATTTGCCGACGTCTGGGCCCACAAAGGGGCGGACAATTGGTCCCTATCGATTGTCAGCAAAGGATACCTCATTCCCTTCTCGTCAAGACCACCATTGACGACAACTCCGAGGGAGTTGGTAGCCAAGTACAAGGACCCCATCATGAATCAAGCCCTTTCTCTAGCAGTAGATCTCATGCTAGAGAAGGAGGCTATAGAACTAGTGAAAGATCCCCGCTCTGCGGGCTTTTACAACAGACTTTTCCTAGTTCCGAAGAACTCAGGAGGATGGAGACCGGTGTTGGATGTAAGCGCCCTGAACGTCTTTGTGGAAAAGAGGAAGTTCGCCATGGAGACAACTTCCTCAGTGTTAGCGGCTCTTCGTCCAGGGGACTGGATGGTGTCTCTAGACCTTCAGGACGCTTACTTTCATGTGCCGATCCATCCTTCTTCACGGAAGTATCTACGATTCATGATGGGAGGAAACATCTTCCAGTTCAAGGCCTTGTGCTTCGGCCTATCAACTGCACCCCAAGTTTTCACGGGGTTAATGAAAAACGTGGCGCAGTGGCTACATTTGGAGGGAGTGAGGGTGTCGCTTTATCTCGACGACTGGCTAATCAGAGCAGAGTCTCAAGAAAGATGTCTGGAGGACCTTCAAAAGACCCTTACATTGGCAAGTTCGCTGGGACTTCTGGTGAACTTCCAGAAGTCTCAATTAATCCCAGTCAAGAGAGGATCTATCTGGGGATTCGGATAGCTTCTCTGGCTTTTCGGGCTTTTCCGTCGCCAGAGAGGATAGCTCGTTGCTACGAGAAAATAACGACCTTCCTAGAGAAAGATGCATGCACAGCGAGGGAGTGGATGGAGTCTGCCTGGGGACAACTCTCCTCGCTGGAGCAATTCGTTTCTCTAGGAAGGTTGCATCTCAGGCCTCTACAGTTCTTCCTATACCAGAACTGGAGGCGTCTCTCCCTAGATCTGGAGTTCTCCTTCAAGATCTCAAGAGAAATCAAGAGAGACCTTCGGTGGTGGAACGACCCACTTCGATTTGTGGAAGGAATGTCTCTCTACATGCCGAACCCCAGCCATGTGTTGTTTTCCGACGCATCGGAGGCAGGTTGGGGAGCGACACTCGGGACAAGAGAAGTGTCAGGCACCTGGAAGGGGGATCAGGTGTCCTGGCACATCAACAAGAAAGAGTTGATGGCAGTCTGGATGGCATTGAAAGCCTTCGAACCCCACGTCCGGAATGCAGTAGTGCAGGTCAATTCGGACAACACTACAGCCTTGGCGTACATCAAGAAACAGGGGGGGACGCACTCCTTCTCCCTGTACGAACAGCAAGGGATCTTCTGCTGTGGTCTCAAACGAGGAAGATCAGTCTTCTCACCAGATTCGTACAAGGGAGAAAGGAACGTCAGGGCCGATCTCCTGAGCAGGAAGAATCAACTCCTGCCTTCCGAGTGGACCCTCCACTCAGAAGTATGCCAAGACATGTGGAGAAGATGGGGCAGACCTCACATCGATCTCTTTGCAACAGCAAAGAACGCAAGAATCGAACTTTATTGCTCCCCGATCTCAGACCCAGGAGCAGTTTCAGTGGATGCGTTTCTCCTAGATTGGACAGGGCTAGACGTCTACGCCTTTCCCCCCTTCAAAGTACTAGGACAAACCCTCAAGAAATTTGCTATCTCGGAGAGGACAAGAATGACGCTAGTAGCTCCGTTCTGGCCCGCCCAAGATTGGTTCACAGAGGTACTGGAATGGTTGGTGGACTTTCCAAGAGCACTTCCACAAAGACAAGATTTGCTCAAACAACCCACTTCGACAGGTATCACAGAAACCTCCCCGCTCTCAATCTGACTGGCTTTCGACTGTCAAAAGTCTTGTCAGAGCGAAGGGGTTTTCGACAAAAGCTGCTAAGGCTATCGCCTCAGCTAGAAGACCTTCGACCCTTAAAGTCTACCAGTCGAAGTGGGACGGTCTTTCGCCGTTGGTGCAGGAACCAGAAGTTTTCCTCTTCCAGTACCTCTGTGACTCAGATAGCAGATTTCCTAGTTTTCCTCAGAGAAAAATGCGGTTTGGCAGTATCTACTATCAAAGGATACCGTAGCATGCTGGCTGCGGTGTTCAGACATAGGAATTTAGATCTTTCGAATAACAAGGATCTTCATGATCTATTAAGATCTTTTGAATCTGCCAAGAAAACTTCTAACGAAGTTCCAAGTTGGAATCTGGATGTGGTTCTTCGTTTCCTGAGGTCCGCTAGGTTTGAACCACCACATTTAGCCTCCTTCAAAGATCTCACGAGGAAAGCTCTCTTTCTCATGGCTTTAGCATCAGCTAAAAGGGTTAGTGAGATTCATGCCCTAGAAGGAAGGGTAGGTTTCAAAGAGATTCCGTGTTGTTCCTTCCTTCCCTTCGTTTTTTGGCAAAAAATGAGAACCCCTCAAATCCGTGGCCAAGGAAACTTTGAGGTTCGTGGTTTATCTGCCATAGTAGGGGAAGAACCTGAAAGAACTCTTTGCCCTGTTAGGAGTTTAAAATACTACCTTCAGAAGAAGAAAACCCTTAAGGGCATTGAGGATAGATTATGGTGCTCTGTAAAGGACCCCAGCAGACCATTGTCGAAAAATGCGCTGTCTTTCTTCATTAGAAGTGTTGTGAAAGAAGCACATAAAGCTTGTAATGAGGAACATTTCAAGATCCTAAAAGTCAAGGCTCATTGAAGTAAGAGCAATTGCCACTTCTTGGCTTTAAGAAGAATATGTCTCTTCAGAATCTGATGAAAACTACATTCTGGAGATGTAATTCAGTATTCGCCAACCACTACCTAAAAGACGTCAGTATTACGTATGACGAGTGCTTCGCTGTTAGGCCCGTACGTATCGGCGGATTCGGTGCTGGGGCAGGGAGCTGGAACATATCCTTAGTAGTTTTTCCCTTGTTTTTTTTGGTAATTGAGTTCATATGGTTGTATGAAAAATGATGCAGGTAGGCATCTTTTTTCGTTTCGTAATGATAATAACGTTAGTTTGGTTAGGTGATCGGATTTGGTTTGAAGCTCCCTGCGTTGGTAGTGGACAGGTTCTGTCATAGAAGAGGGCGAACCCCCATTGACATGATCCGACTTGGATTCTATAAGTAAGCGGATATCAAGTCCCGTTAGTAGACCCAAAGAGTCTTTTCAGCTGTAGGTCACGCCCTCGCTGTAGCTCTTATGGCTATGCAGACTAATAGACAGTATCTATGAAGTCTTCAGCCTAAACAGGTAAGAACCAAGGTTATTTTTATCCTACAACAGGTGTTGTTTACCTTTTCTTTGTTATTTCTGTCTTGTACCCTCCACCAAGGGTGTCAATCAGCTAAGTATATGTCTGACAGGAAAGTTCATGTACAAAAATGATATTGTTATTTTACAATAAAGTTTTGTACATACTTACCTGGCAGACATATACGATTGATGGCCCGCCCAGCCTCCCCTCAGGAGACAGGTATAAGAGAGAAAAAATATGGCAAGAAAGGTATGATGGTTCTTACACCCGCCTCCCAGCGGCGGGTAAGGTAGATCACCTGACCTACCTGTCGCGTTAGCCGCGAGTTTTGAATTCTGTCGTGACGTCAGAGATGTAAGCTAAGTATATGTCTGCCAGGTAAGTATGTACAAAACTTTATTGTAAAATAACAATATCATTTTATCGACACAAGCGACTCTGCAAACATCAAGATGGCGTCAATCTTCTAAATTATTGGCGTTATAAGTAAAAATTTTGAAAGCGTCATAGAGGTATGTTTTCCACTGCGCATGGCTAGACTTTCATTAACCTCTTAAAATATAACCTTAATTTCTAACTTTGGAGAAAATACTTTGAAAAGAGAGTAGAGGTATCGAGCTATTGCTCTCACCACTGATGACTCATGACTGGTGCCCATCTCTGGTGTCAGGACGTGTTGAAGTATTATTCGAAGGGTGGATCCACACATGGTGAAAAACTGGATCAGCTAATCCAGTCGGTTGTGTCCCCTAAACTGTTATTTACCCTTGAACTCTATACGTCGGTACATCACACCCATTGGTACTGTTGTGTAGTGCTGCGGAATGCTTATATAGAAATAGGGGAAACATCCGACTGGACCAGCGATCCAGTCTTTGGCGGCATGTGGATCCACCCTCCGAATAAGTACTTCAACACGTTCTGACACCAGAGATGGGGCACCAGTCACGAGTCATTGGTGTTGAGAGCAACACCTCGAGACCTCTAGTCTCCTTTTGAAGTAAGTATTTTCTCCAAAGTTAGAAATTAAGGTCATATTTTAAGATTAAAGAGAGGTTAATCAAAGTCTTGCCATGTGCAGTGCAAACATACCTCCATGATGCTTTCAAAAGTTTTACTTAAAACTCCAAAAATTTAAAAGATTGACGCCATCTCGATGTTTGCAGATTCACTTGTGTCAATAAACTATCATTCCATGTGCTAAATCTGCACACCACTTGTACCCATACATGCTGGGGTACTTTCTTCACAACAATCGTAAACAATGACACCGTCCATCAGGCATTTAAGGAAACTCACGATTTTCGGTAGAAAGAAGTGCGTACTAGATAATTATTTAAATAAATAGTTAAACTTCAGTATAAGGTCATGAATTGCATAATTTTTTACATATTCATGACAATTAATTTGAAAATTGTTGTTGAAAAAGTAACTAGGGAGAAACACCGCCTTAAATCCATCATCATCGGGTGGATCAGCCTTATTCACTCGATATTTAATTGGTGAAATAAGAAAACAATTACATCTTTAAGCATAGCATTCAAAAGATTGAAGTTTCGTCAACATGATGTGATATATGAAAGCACCATACGAATTAAAATAATTATGTGAGGTCTTCGTAAAATATGTTTTCACATAAGTGACTTATCAAACAATTACATTAGCTGTACGCTTTCTTATCCTGCAGTCGAAATTCAAATTCCTGGCGGCGGTAGCAGCGCTGCCATTGTTTGTGTAGGTGATACAGATCCCGGCCACTTTCGGGAATACCTGGTACTGCTGAGCTTTAGACTTCAATTCGTTTTCTGCCGGTCACGGGGTAACACCGGTGGTTTGTTGTTGCAGTCGACTTTTGTCGCCATTGTGGATTTTTTCTTTTTGGTGATGTGCAATTTCTTGGTTGGCTTTTTTGCTTCTTCAGTTAGCTGCCTAGTTATTAACAAGTTATTATGAAGATGTCTGATGCTAGTTCTTCTTCAATTAGGTAGATTAGCTAAACTATGTTACGATCTGCACTCCAAATGTGTTAAATGTAGGGGTCAGTGCTGTAGCAAGGAATTAACTTGTGATGAGTGCCATAGTTTAGATGAACAAGGTTGGAAGACTTTTCAAACTCATTTGGATAAGATGGACAAAGATAGGAAAAGGAAAGCAGCTCTTAGAGCGGGTAGTAAAACTAGAGTAGAGACGACTCCCGTGCCTTTAGAGGCTAACAAAGCGTCACTATCTTCTCCACTTTTATCGAATATTTCACCTATTGATAGTCCTCCAACTTCAGTATCAAATACTCCAGACCAGGTATCCCATGTTTCCAATCCCAACACCATTTCCTTGTTAGTCCAAGATGGACAAGATTTTTGAGTTCTTGGCAAAATCCGTTATGGATTTGGGTATGTCGTTTCGTGCGTTCGTAGAGAAGTCAAATGAAAAGGCCAGTGTTAGGCCAAGTGTCAGTGTCGTGTTCGAGGAGGCAGCTGTCGTTCTCCATGTTTTCCTAGACGAAGGTCCCTGTCCCGCTCCCCAGTTCCCGGGAGAAGACATATCGGAGGTCGAAGGGAGACTTGGGGAGTTTCCCCACGGTCAGTCGCTGACTCTGTCGACGTAGTCGACTCGTGAGTGCCCAGGAAACGCTGCTGGAAAGGAGTAGATATCAGTGATGCGCAGTTATCGTCTGACTCGGAAGTGCAGTGGCCTGTGTCGAGGCGAAAAGTGTGGAGTGATTTAGTGTCATGTCCTTTGAAGAGACATGCCGAGAGTACGAGAGGGATGTCGCCCCCTGTTAAGAAATCCAAGGAGCACTGGAGTCCACAACCTTTCTGCAGTTTCGCACCAGACCAGTTTTTCCGGGAAGATCATCAGTCCTCTTTGGTCTTTTTGGATGGTCTTTTTGAAGAAGACAAAGAGCCAGACGGAAGAGGAAGACGGGGTATCGGCCATACTGTCGGAAGAGGAAACTCAAGACCAGGATTCGAAGCCCTCTTCTGCTTATTCTAGTCTGTTAAGGTTTCTTTTACAGACTTATCCAGACTTTTTTGAACCAGCTTTGCTTCTTCACCTCCGTCGATGTTTGTGAAGGATAGGAGATCAGTGCCTTTGGGGTTACCGAAACCAGTTCTTTCTCAGTCCTCGAAGAAAGCACTGAAGGAAGTAGAAGAGTGGCTTGCTAAGAAGAGGGAGTCAGGCAAGGCTTCATTCGCCTTTCCTCCCTCCCCGAAGCTGCAGAATAAAGCCTACAGGTTTTATGCGACAGGAGAAGTTCCTTCTTTGGGAGTTTCTGCCTTCTCCCAAGGAGACTTCTCCGGTCTTGTGGACTCTCACAGAAGAACAGCGTTCTCGGCTGCGAAAGTGTTGTTCTCTTCACCCGAGTTGGATCACCTGGTGAAGAACTTATACAAGTTGATTGAAGTCTTCAGTTTAATACATTCAACTTCTCTGTCAGGTAGGTCAGGTGATCTACTTGAACCAGATTTTCTCTGTCGCCGGGGCTGGTAACATCGTTTGCTAGTTCCTCCTGACTTTGACTTTCGAATTTCATTACGCCGTTGATCTTTTGGACTGCTATTTGGTGACGTATTGGATCTCTGGTTTGGCATACGCTATTGTGGACTTTTTTTTTTATTTCGGATTTGGATTTTTCTCATAATGTCTGACGTTTCGTTTTCGTTCAGAGTGTGTGTGAATGAGAGTTGTTATGTGAGACTACCGAAAGCTTCGGTAGATCCTCACACCACTTGTAAGAATTGTAGAGGGAATGTATGCTCACAATTGAATACATGTGATGAATGCAAGGATTTAAATGAGGAGGAATGGAAGATGCTTGATTCTTATTTGAGAAAGTTGGAAAGGGATAGGGCTAGAAAAGCCTCTTCCAGGAGTGTGAGTAGGTCGGTCTCTAACGAGCCAGTTAGCGGGCGATTGCCTATCTCTAATCCAATTGTTTCCTCCCATACAGCTTTACCTTCTCAATTATCCGACTCTGCAAGTTCAACATCGGAAATTGCAAGTCTGAAAGCTTCACTTTTGGAAATGGAGCGTAAACTAAAGGAATTAGAAGGTAAGCATAGTGAAAGTGTTCCCAGTGAAGTGGAGGGTGCGTCTGATCGGCTCTGTCTCGCTCCCAGGTCTAGACCTCTTTCAAGCTCCCAAGCCCAGAGGAGAAGGAATGTCGAAAGCCGCAGGGAGGTTTCAGAGAATCCCCACCGGTCAGGCGTCCCCTCGGCAGATTCTGTAGTTGCGTCCCAGACTGCCAAGGATAGTCGTTGGAAAGATCCTGAAACAGTGCTTTTCTTCTTCTGATTCCTCTTCAAAGAAAGGATGGAGTTCTGACAGATTATCGAGACCTTCGAAGAGATCTTGGAAGTCTCCAGTATTTGACTCTAGCCCGGAAGAATTTCCGGAAGAATATCCTCCGGAAAAGAAGAGAAAGGAGGTATTTTCAGAAGTTCCTTCTCCTTCATCGGAATTAGAAAAAGAGGACGCAGCTACGAAGATTTTGGAACAAATGCAAAGGCAAATATCTTCATTAGTAGGAGTTCTTAAGAAGGATCCTCCTAGAAGAAAGGATAAATTCCTTCCAATTAAAAGATCCCGTCCTATGGAACTCTCTGAGAGCTTGGACGAGGCGCCTGCCAGGAGCCTGGCGCCAGCCAGACGCCAGGCTCCTGTCAGGCACAAAGCGCCTACAAGGCGAGAGGATTTTCATGGATGGCTAGAAGAGCCTGAAACTCCTACTAGAAGAAAAGCGCCTGAGGCGCCTGGATCGAGGCGCAAAGCTTCTGAAACTTCTGAAATCAGACGTAAAGCGCCTGAGACTCCTGAAATCAGACGCAAAGCGCCTGAGGCGCCTGAAGCGAGACGAAAAGCTATTTGGGCGCCTGAAATGAGGCGCAAAGCGCCTGGGGTGCCTGAATCAAAACTCAGAGTGCCTGAAGTGAGCGCGACAAGGCGCCTGAAGCGCCTGAAATAAGGCGCAAAGCGCCTGGAGCGCCTGAAGCCAGGCGGCCTGATTCTAGGCGTAAAGAGCCTGAGCCTACTGTCAAGCGTCGGGCGCCTGAATCTCATTTCAGGCGCCTCGCTCCTGAAGCGCCTAATATCCATCAAGTGATAAGCAGGCGCAAGGACTTATCCAAACTACACGGACCAGGCTTCAGGCACTATGAATCAGAAGCGTTATCGGAGTTTGAGGCGGACTTGGAGGCTCCTCTTTGGGATTTTTCTCAGGATCAGTTTTCACCTGACAGGGTCTCTAGATGTCGCACAGGCGGCCGTAGCCCCTGTCAGGAGGGGCGTGATTCTGCGAAAATGGAGAGACATTCAAGGACTTCTCCTGATAGGGACGAGAGTTGTCGCACAGAGTTGTCAGGAGGGTCTTAGTGTAATCAAAGACAAAGGGCAACATCGGCCTTCACCTGGCAGGGACTCAAGATGTCGCACAGGCGGCCGTAGCCCTTGTCAGGTTGCAGTCGGTGTTGCTACGAGCCCTTCACCTTCCCGAGAGAGGAGTCCTCCTCCAGTTGCGCACTCATCTCCAAATATAACTCATCACGACTTAGAAGATGTCTCGGACTCTGAAGAAAATAAGGGGGCAGGTCTTTCAGACTATAAGACCTTGACAGCCCTCTTATTAAAAGAATTTGGTGAGTCTCTGAGCCCTGCTGCCCTCCTTCTCCTGCGGTCTTTATTTTCGAGTACGAAAACTGCAAAGTCTTCCTCCTTTTTGAAGATGCAACCGACCATCTCAATGAAGAGGGCTTTGCAGTCTTTCGGAAATTGGCTTAAAACCAAGGAGGAGGCAGGAAAGACTGTGTTTACCTGTCCCCCTTCCAGGCTATCGGGAAGGAGAGGGATTTGGTACAACACGGGAGAATCGATGGGACTTGCTCTTCCCTCCTCTGCTGAAGCGGACTTCTCGACCTTGGTGGACTCGGCAAGGAGACACGCTCTTCCATCGGCCAAAACGAGCTGGACAATGTCTGAAATGGACCATCTCCTCAAGGGAATATTCCATGTCTTGGAAGTTTTTAACTTCCTAGACTGGTCCCTTGGGGCTTTGGCCAAGAAGACGCAAGACCCTCAGTTTTTGGAACCAGAAGTCTTGCATAGTGTGCTTGCCTGTATGGACAAGGCGGTGCAGGATGGATCGGCTGAAGTGGCATCCCTTTTCGGGGCAGGAATACTGAAGAAGAGGTCTGTCTATAGTTCTTTTTTAACTAAGGCAGTCTCTCCAGTACAGAGGGCTTCTCTTTTATACGCCCCTCTGTCTAAGCAGTTGTTTCCTTCTCAGTTAGTGAGGGATATTTCCCACACTCTTACTGAGAAGGCAACACAAGATTTGCTGGTGCAATCTGCAAAGAAACCTAGACCAGCTGTTCCTGTCACGAAGAGGGAGCCAAGAACTGCCCAACAGCCCTTTCGAGGCAGCACTTCAAGCCGAGCCCCAAGGAAGAGAGGAGGGGAAAAAAAGAGGAAGATCTTCTATCAGAGTCCCGAGAAAGAATCCAAAATGAGGTTCCAGTCCTCCAAGCACCAGTAGGGGCCAGACTTCTGAAATTTTCAGAAGCATGGGCTTCAAGAAAAGCAGATGCTTGGTCCCTACAAGTTCTCAAGAAAGGATACCTCATCCCCTTCAAAAACAGACCTCCACTGACGACGACACCGAGGGAGCTGTCAGCGAGGTACAAAGATCCTGTAAAACGAGATGCCCTTCTCGGGTTAGTATAGCAAATGTTGGAGAAGGAGGCCATCGAGAGAGTACAGGATCCGCACTCAAGGGCTTTTACAATCGCCTCTTTTTGGTGCTGAAAGCCTCAGGAGGGTGGAGGCCGGTCCTGGACGGGAGTGCATTGAACCGCTTCGTGGAGAAGACAAAGTTCTCCATGGAGACCTCCAATTCGGTCCTCGCTGCTCTCCGTGCAGGAGATTGGATGGTCTCCCTCGACCTTCAGGATGCTTACTTTCATGTCCCCCTGCATCATTCGTCGAGGAAATATCTTCGATTCATGGTGCAGGGAAGGATTTATCAATTCAGGGCTTTGTGCTTTGGCCTCTCGACAGCTCCTCAGGTGTTTACGGCGTTGATGAGGAACATAGCAAGATGGCTCATCTGAAGCAAGATGGCTACATCTGAAGGGGGTGAGAATATCACTACTTGGACGACTGGCTCATAAGAGCACAGTCAAAACAACAGTGTTTGGAGGACTTGGAGATAACTCTGGAATTAGTCAGATCTCTCGGATTGCTAGTGAACCTCGGGAAGTCTCAGACGATCCCCAGCCAGAACATCGTCTATCTAGGGATTCGGATGGATTCTAGGGGTTTTCGAGCATATCCATCCCAAGAAAGGATTGCGAGAGGGTTGGAAAAGATCTCGGCCTTCCTGGAAAAAGACGAAGCTCAGCGAGGGAATGGCTCAGTCTTCTGGGCACCCCTTTCGTCGCTAGAACAGTTCGTTTCTCTGGGGAGGCTTCACATGAGACCCTTGCAGTTCCATCTAAGGAGAAGTTGGAACAGGAAGACAGGAGAGCTGACGGATACCTTTCCCATAGAGGAAAGCATCAAGTATCATTTGCGATGGTGGTTAGAACCTCTAAGAAAGAACGAGGGAGTGTCCTTGTCTCTGCAGAACCCTCACCTAGTGTTGTTCTCCGACGCCTCGGAGATGGGATGGGGAGCAACACTAGGGACGAAGGAGGTGTCAGGCATCTGGACGGAAGAACAGAAGACCTGGCATATAAGCGCAAAGGAGCTCATAGCCGTACATTTGGCACCGAGACATTTTGAGAACGAAGTCAGAGGCGTGGTGGTCCAGGTCAACTCGGACAACACCACGGCTCTGGCATATAACAAAAAACAGGGGGGGACACACACTTTCTCCCTTTATGAGCTGGCAAGGGATCTATTGGTCTGGACGGAGGAACGAAGGTTAGTGCTCCTGACGAGGTTCGTTCAAGGAGGGAGAAATATAAGGGTGGACAGATTGAGCAGAAAGAACCAGGTCCTTCCAACAGAATGGACCCTTCATCACAGTCTGCCAGCAACTATGGTCTCTTTGGGGGAAGCCTCAAGTAGACCTATTTGCAACATTCCTCTCCAGAAGGATGGAGAACTTTTGCTCGTTGGGGGACGATCCCAGAGCCCTGTCAGTCGATGCCATGCTCATGAACTGGACGGGCATAGATGCATATTTTTTCCCCCATCCAAGATTCTAGGGGAGGTAATAAGGAAGTTTGTGTCCTCGGAAGGAATGAGGATGACGTTGATCGCTCCCTATTGGCCTGCAAGAGAATGGTTCACAGAGGTACAGGAATGGATGGTGGACTTCCCCAGATCTCTTCCCGAAAGGACAGATCTGCTCAAACAACCCCACTTCGAGAGGTACCACAAAACATCCCCGCTCTCGCCCTGACTGCCTTTCGACTATCGAAAGACTGGTCAGAGCGAGAGGCTTTTCTCGCAAAGCTGCAAAAGCAATTGCAGAGAGCAAGAAGGTCCTCAACCATGCTGATATACCAACGAAGTGGGAAGTTTTCCGTAGATGGTGCAAGGCGAAGAAGCTGTCCTCCTCCGATACCTCTGTGACCGAAATTGCTGATTTTCTTCTATATTTACGGGAAGAATCTCAGTTAGCAGTGTCAACCATTAAAGGGTATAAGAGCATGTTGTCTGCTGTGTTCAGGAATAGGGGCCTGAACATAGAGAATGACAAAGATCTTCATGATTTAATTAGATCATTTGAGACGACGAAATCAAGAACTTCACTCACCCCTAGTTGGAAAACCTAGATGTGGTCCTCATATATCTTATGTCAGAGAGATTCGAGCCTCCTGATAAAGCGTCATTCAGAGACATAACAAGAAAATGTATTTTCCTGATAGCTCTCGCTACTGCAAAAAGGGTGAGTTGCAGCTCTAGACTCGAGAGTGGGTTTTAAGGGAGACTCGGCAGTATTGTCTTTCAGACCTTTGTTTTTAGCGAAAAACGAAAATCCCTCAAGACCCTGGCCTAGAACGTTTGAAGTAAAAGGGCTTTCTCAATTAGTGGGAAATGAAATTGAAAGAGCATTATGCCCTGTTAGAGCATTGAAGTTTTACTTGCAAAAGAAGAAACAGTTGCAAGGTTGCAATCAAAGCCTCTGGTGTGCTGTTAAAGACCCGAGAAGACCAATGTCTAAAAATGCATTAGCCTTTTTTGTAAAAAATGTAATAACTGAAGCTCACATGAGTTGTGATAGTGATTCATTTAAGACATTAAGGGTTAAAGCACACGAGGTACGTGCAGTTGCTACATCGTTATCGTTCAATAAGAACATGTCGATGAAGAACATCTTAGCAGCCACGTATTGGAGGTGCAACTCGGTGTTTGCCTCACATTACTTAAGAGATGTAAGAGTAACATACGAGAAATGCTTCTCTCTGGGACCGTATGTATCCAGTGGATACAGTGCTGGGTAAAGGAGATAGACTGATCCTTGAATTTTTTTTTATCTTTATATTTTGTATAGTGTGATTTTAAAATATTTTGGTGTTGAGTTTTTAGGTTGTTTGAAAGGGGTTTGGGGATAACTCCTTTCAATCGTAAATACTAATCCACGGTTAGGATCGGGTGATCGGGATCAGTGTTGTACTCCTTTGTATGCCAATAGGCATAGGTATATTGTCATGTAAGTGGATAGGACCCCAGTGACAATTGCCATCAGGTTCTGTCGAGTAAGTGGATAAGACCCCATTGACAGTCCTTTCAAGAGTTCTCAGCCATAGGTCACACCCTCGCTGAAGCTTTTGAGGCGAAGCAGACTTCTAAGCAGTAGCTATGAAATCTTCCGCCTAAACAGGTAGGAACCAGGGTATTGTTAATTAACTTTTATTACCTACAACATATGTTGTTTACCTGTCTAATCAGTAACTAGCTGTCTCTTACCCTCCGCCAAAGGTGCCAATCAGCTAAGTATATATCTGACAGGGAAGTTGAATGTATGAAAATGATATTGTTATTGTACAATAAAGTTTTGTACATGAACTTCCCTGACAGATATATACTTAGCTATAGTCTCCGACGTTCCCGACAGAATTTCAAATCTCGCGGCACACGCGACAGGTAGGTCAGGTGGTCTACCTTACCCGCCGCTGGGTGGCGGATGTACGAACCACTCCCGTAAGCTTGTCAGATTTTTCTCTGTCGCGGGAACGATAACAACTGTTGTCGGTTCCTCTCGATAGTTTTCGATTCTCGCTTGCTGGAGTTAATTTGGACTTCTTTTGGTGACGTATTCGCTTTGTTTGGCTTGGCATACGCTGATTGTGGACGGTTTGATTTTGAGTTTGATTTTCTTTAACGATGTCTGATCTAGATTCGGTAGTTAAAACTTCGGTTTGGTTTAGGGTTTGCGTGAATGAAGGATGTAAGGTGAGGTTGCCGAAAGCTTCGGTAGACCCCCACACGGTTTGCATGAAATGCAGGGGGAATGAATGTTCTTTTGCTAACCCTTGTAGTGAATGTAAGGGATTGAATGAAGAAGAATATAAGGCTCTCTCTTCTTATGTTAGGAAGTTGGAACGTGATAGAGTGCGTAAGGCTTCCTCTAGAAGTTCTAGCAGATCTAGAATGAGTGAGTTGGATGTGGATCCTAATAGTACTAACGTAGAATTAGAACCTTCTTCCAAGTTGCAGCCCCGGCTCCCCGCACCGAAGCCGAAGATTCGCCTTCGGAGGCGGCAGCTCTGAAAGCCACGAATCGTTCTATGGATCAGAAGATTCGTCAGTTGGAAGGTAAGGAGAGTGTTAGTGATCAGTGCAGTGTCCCCAGTGTTGTGGAGGGTGCGTCTGACCAGCTCCTTAGTGCCTCTAGCCTAGACCTCTTCCAGACTCCCAGTTCCAGTGGAGGAGGAAAGTCGAAAGCCGCAGGAGGGCTAGGGAGAGCCCCCACCGGTCAGGCGTCCCCTCGGCAGATCCTGAAGTACGCTCCCAGGCTGCCTCGGATCGCTACAAGAAGGAGCTCCTACGCCAATGCTTCTCCTCTTCGTCGTCTCCCTCTCCGAAGAGAGGTTGGAACTCCCCGGATGCGTCGCGCCCGTTGAAGAGGGCTTGGAAGGCTCCCTGCAGTCCTTTGGCTTCTAGTCCGGAGGTTTTTCCGGAAGAATCGTCGGTGGAGGCGAAGAAACCCAAGAAATCCTGTGATCGTTCTTCTTCTCGCGCTCCGCGCTCGGCGCCTGCTTCCGAGGAAGAACAAGAAGATTCTCCTACGAGAGTACTCGCGGGACTTCAAGCTCAGATCACGGCGCTAGCAGACTCTCTAGCAGTTTAGATCACGTAGGAAGAAGGACGTTTTTCTTCCGATCAAGAGATCTAGGCGCCGCTCTTCAGAGGATCGTTCTCCTTCATATGGGGAGGTTTCGTATGAAGGGTGGGGGCTCGCTGTGAGCGCCCTCGCTCGCCTGGCTCTCTTTCGATTTCAAGGCGCCAAACATCGGTAGACGCTCTATGGAGAAAGAAGTTTTTTCTCCAGATTGGATTCCCGCTTCTGGTAAGCGCACTGCACCTGCTCATCACGCGATTTCTTCAACTCCCTCGCGTGAGACTTCTCCTCAGCAGCCTCAAGATTCTAGAAAGGCGCCCTTCTACAAGTAGGCGTTCTTCTTCCAGATGTCACTCTCCTCGAGTGTCGGATCGTGACTTCTCTCCTGACAGGCATCTAGAGTCTGGTAGGAGTCGTGTGCATGATAGACGGCCTACTGTTAGCCGCTCCCCGCAAGGTAGGCGCCAAGAACCTACTGCACATAGATCTCCTAGTAGGCGCTCGTCTCTTTAAGGCGTCATACTCCTGATTATTCTCCTAGGGGCAGACAACAAGAGTCTTTCAAGCGCCCTTCTCCGTGTAGGCGCTCTCCCGCTTCTAGGCGCACTTCTCCTGACCGTTTGTCTCTTGGTAGGCACCAGGAATCCCGGAAGCGCCCTTCTCCAAGTAGGCGCTCGTTAGTTTTTTGAAGCGCCCTTCTCCTGAATGTTACCCTCTTGTTAGACGTCAAGAGTCTCGCAAGCAGCCTTCTCCTAGTAGGCGCATTTCGCCTTCCAGTCGAACTTCCGTTGATCGTACGCAACTGGACAGGTATGGAGAGCCGCGCAAGCGCTCTGCTCTCGATAGGCGCTCTTCTCCTGGCAGCCGCTCGCCTCAGGATAGGCACATAGAGTATAGTAGGCGCTCGCCTCCTCGTAAGCGCCCTGGATATTTCCGAGGATTCTCGGAGTAGGAGCCCTACCTCTCCTTCGGCTGAGATTCCGGATACCTCAAAGAGGGAGTCTTATCGTAGACATCCCAGATACTTCTCATCGTTCTCCAGCGGATGTGAACTCTTCTAAGAGAGGGCGTTCTCCAACCTCTCGCTCAACTCCTGCTAGGATCCCTTCGTCACCTAAGGATCTTCCGCGCTCGCCTCGACAAGACGTCCTAGAAGGTTCGGATGAGGAACCGAACACTTCTGCTGCTGTCTCTCTTACAAGAAGCTTACAGAGCTACTTTTACAAGTTTTTGGGGATTCCCTTACTCCTACGGCTCCTCCTTCTCCTCACTCACTTTTTTCAACGGCGAAGACAGCGAAGAGTTCTTCTTGTGTGAGGATGAAGCCAACTCTTTCAATGAAGAAGGCACTGAGGAGTTTTGGTTCCTGGATGGCTTCCAAAGAAGAAGCGGGGAAAACGATGTTCGCTTTTCCTCCTTCGAAGTTATCAGGACGCGCTGGTTTCTGGTACGAAACAGGAGAGCCCTTAGGATTGGGTCTACCGTCTTCGGCTGATTCGGATTTTTCGGCGCTGGTAGATTCGACAAGGAGAACTGCCCTAACTCTGCTAAGACGACTTGGGCAATGAATGAATTGGATCATTTGCTCAAAGGTATGTTTAGAGTGCTAGAAGTATTTAACTTCCTTGATTGGTCGTTGGGAGTCCTAGCCAAGAAAATTGAAGTGCCAGAGTCAATTTCGCCAGAAGATCTTATGTGTGTTTTGTCTTGTATGGACAAGTCGGTAAGAGACGGAGCGAGTGAAATCGCCTCCCTTTATGGGGCCGGGATCGTGAAGAAGAGGTCGGTTTATTGTTCCTTCTTAACGAAGTCGGTCTCCCATGCTCAGAGGTCTTCTTTGCTGTTTGCTCCCTCGTCTACTCAGTTGTTCCCGAAACATCGAGTGCAGGACATTTCGAGGTCATTTCGGCCAAAGCCACCGAGGACCTTTTGGCACAGTCGGCAAGAAAACCTCGCCCTTCCTTCCCTACCAAGGCTAAGAAGGAAAAGGCAAGTGTTCGAGAACCTTTCGAGGGGCATCTTCATCAAGAACCTCTACGTTTAGAGGTCGTAGACCTTCAAGAAGGGGTAAGACTTTCACCAAGTCTGTTAAAGCCCCCAAATAACTTGCAAGTCCTTCAAACAACGGTGGGCGCCAGACTCTTAGAGTTTGCGGAAGTCTGGGCCCAAAAAGGGGCGGATCCTTGGACCCTTTCTATTTTGAGGAGAGGTTTTACTCATCCCTTTCGTCGAAAGACCTCCCTTGACGACCATCCCAAGGGAACTGACGGCCAGGTACAGAGACCCCATCATGAATCAAGCTCTCCATCTAGCAGTAGATCAGATGCTGGAGAAGGGGGCTATCGAACTAGTGACAGACCATCATTCATCGGGCTTCTACAACCGCCTTTTCCTAGTTCCGAAGTCCTCAGGGGGATGGAGACCGGTGTTGGATGTAAGCGCCCTGAATTCTTCGTAGAAAAGAAGAAGAAGAAGTTCACGATGGAAACGCCTTCATCAGTGCTGGCAGCACTTCGTCCAGGGGACTGGATGGTTTCCTTGGATTTACAGGACGCTTACTTCCACGTACCGATCCATCCTTCCTCGAGGAAGTTTCTCAGATTCATGATGGGGGGGAAAATTTTTCAGTTCAGGGCTCTGTGTTTCGGCCTCTCGACGGCCCCATCAAGTGTTCACGGGGATTTTGAGGAATGTGGCTCAATGGCTTCATTTGAAAGGGGTGAGGATATCCATGTACCTCGACGATTGGCTAATAAGGGCCAATTCAGAAGATCGTTGTTTGAAGGACTTACAAATAACTTTAGAATTGACGAAGGCGTTGGGACTTCTCGTCAATGTCAAGAAGTCATCACTAATTCCGAGCAAGAGTGTGTGTATCTCGGGATACAGATGAACTCTCTGAGTTTTCGGGCTTTTCCCTCGCAGGAAAGGATAGCCCGAGGATTCGAGAGAGTAACAACCTTCTTAGGGAAAGAAGTATGCACAGTGAGGGAGTGGATGAGTCTGCTGGGGACGCTCTCCTCTCTGGAGCAATTTGTTTCCCTAGGAAGGTTGCACCTGAGACCGCTCCAATTCTTTCTTCATCGGAATTGGAGTCGTCGTTCTCAGGATTTGACGTTCTCCCTGTCGTTATCCCAGGACATCAAGAAACATCTCTTATGGTGGACAGATCCCAACCTCTTTGCGAAGGGACTGTCTCTTCAATCACAGACCCCCAACCTGGTGTTGTTCTCCGACGCGTTGGACATGGGGTGGGGTGCAACTCTGGGAACCAGCGAAGTGTCAGGTATCTGGGTGGGGGACCAGGTAGCCTGGCACATCAACAGAAAGGAGTTGATGGCTGTGTGGTTGGCTCTGAAGGCTTTCGAGCCCAAAGTCAGAAGATCGGTAGTGCAGGTCAATGCGGACAACACTACAGCTCTGGCATATATCAGGAAACACGGGGGGGACGCATTCCTTCTCCTGTACGAGACAGCAAGAGACCTTCTTCTGTGGGCAGAAGAAAGAGGAATCAAGCTTCTCACCAGGTTCGTGCAGGGAGAAAGGAATGTAAGAGCAGATCTCCTCAGCAGGAAAGATCAGGTCCTTCCCACAGAGTTGGACCCTTCATCTGGATGTATGCCAGAGCCTGTGGAAGTTATGGGGCAGGCCACACATAGACCTCTTTGCCACGTCAAAGAACAAGAGGCTGGATCCTTACTGCTCTCCGATATCGGATCCAGAGGCAGTAGCAATAGATGCTTTTCTTCTAGACTGGAACGGACTCGACGTCTACGCGTTCCCCCCACCTTCAAGATCCTGGGGCTAACCATCAAGAAGTTCGTAGAGTTCCGATTCAACGAGAATGACCTTAATCGCTCCCTTTTGGCCGGCCCAAGAATGGTTCACAGAGGTACTGGAATGGTTGGTGGACCTTCCAAGATCGCTCCCGCTAAGGAGCGATCTACTCAGACAACCCCACTTCGACAGGTACCACAAAAATCTCCTCGCTCTCAGTCTGACTGGCTTCAGACTGTCCAAAGTTTGGTCAGAGCGAAAGGCTTTTCAGCAACAGCTGCTAAAGCAATCGCAAGAGCGAGGAGACCTTCCCACCTTGCGTGTATACCAGTCAAGTGGGACGTCTTCAGACGTTGGTGCAAGAGGAAGAACATTTCCTCTTCCAGTACCTCTGTGACCCAAATTGCGGATTTCCTTATTTTCCTCAAAGAAGAATGTCATCTGGTTGTGTCAACTATTAAGGGATACCGCAGTATGTTGGCGGCGGTATTTCGGCATAGAGGCTTAAATATATCCGATGATAAGGACCTGCCAATGGATTCTTATTAAGATCAATTTGAAACCTTTAAGCGTCCTCATATAGTACCGAACTGGAATCTAGACGTAGTTCTACAATTCTTGGATCGTCTAGATTCGAACCTCCTGGCTTAGCCTCTTTCAAGGATCTGACGAAGAAGGCTATCTTCCTTTTGGCCCTAGCTACAGCTAAGAGAGTGAGTGAGCTCCAAGCTATTGAGGGCAATGTAGGGTTTAAGGAAGATTCTATGGTGTTCGTTTCTTCCAAGTTTCCTTGCAAAGAATGAAAACCCATCACGCCCTTGGCCCAGGAGCTTTGAAGTTGCGTAGTTTATCTTTTCTAGTAGGGGAAGAGCCTGAAAGAACTCTTTGCCCTTGAGAATTATGAAGTATTTCCTTAAGAGGAAGGAACAACTTAAGGCTAATCAAGATGTGCTTTGGTGCTCCGTAAAGGACCCCACTCGGCCCATGTCGAAGAATGCTCTTTCCTTTTTTCTGAGAAGCCTTATTACAGAGGCACATGTTGCCTGTAAGGAAGAACATTTTAGACTACTGAAAGTGAAAGCTCACGAGGTGAGAGCCATCGCAACTTCGCTTGCATTCAGAAAAAATATGTCTGTGCGGAACTTGATGGAGGCGACTTTTTGGAGATGCCAATCGGTTTTTCGCAAACCACTACCTACGTGATGTAAAAATCACATATTGATAAATGCTTCGCCTTGGGTCCTTTCGTATCGGCGGATTCGGTGCTGGGGCAGGGAGCTGAAACTTATCCTGTGTAAATTTTTTATATGTTACCCTATATTTTATATTGTTGTTTTTTGGTTGTCTGAAAGAGGTTGCAGGAGGCACCTCTTTTTGTCGTATAATAACCCTTGTATTTTGGTTAGGTGGTCTGGTGGGTTTTGGCTCCTTGCAGAGGTAGTGGTAAGGATCTGTTAGGTAAGCGGACAAGGTCCCTCTAACAGCATCCGACTTGGATTCTACCACAATAGGGGATCACATATCCCAGTGGTAGATCCGAGAGTCTTCAGCATCAGGTCACATCCTAGCTGTAGCTCTCCAGGCAATGCAGACTCAGAGATAGTATCTATGAAGTCTTCATCCTGAAAAGGTGAGAACCAAGGTTTTTATATCCTACAACATTAGTTGTTTCCCGTCTTACCTGTATTATTGAGCTGTCTCTTACCCTCCACCAAGGGTGCCAATCAGCTAAGTATATATCTGTCAGGGAAGTTCATGTACAAAAATGATAGTGTTAAACTACAATAAAGTTTTGTACATACTTACCTGGCAAGATATATAACGATTAATGGCCCACCCAGCCTCCCCTCAGGAGACAGGTGGAAGAGAAAAATCTGACAAGCTTACGGGAGTGGTTCGTACATCCGCCACCCAGCGCGGGTAAGGTAGGACCACCTGACCTACCTGTCGCGTGTGCCGCGAGATTTGAAATTCTGTCGGGAACGTCGGAGACTATAGCTAAGTATATATCTGCCAGGTAAGTATGTACAAAACTTTATTGTAGTTTAACAATATCATTTTCATACATACTTACCTGGCAGATATATACAATTGAATGGCCCACCCAAGCCTCCCCTCAGGAGACAGGTGGAAGAGAAAATCTGGTTCAAGAACGGTAATGGTTCCTATTTCCTGCCACCCAGCGGCAGGCCCGGTAGATCACCTGACCTACCTGTAGTGTGTGCCGCGAAATTTGAATTTCTGTCAGGACGACGGAGTCTATAGCTAAGTATATATCTGCCAGGTAAGTATGTATGAAACTTTATTGTACCAATAACAATATCATTTTTTTCTGGATTGGACTATTGCAGCGTTAGCCAGGAAAATGAAGATTGCCAGTCTCTTAGATGAGGATTTTTCTGCTGACTGGGTCAATGTGTTGTCTGAGTGGACAGGGCAGTGAGAGACGGTTTAGGGGTTTGGGGAATTGGCCGCCCTATTCAGTATGGGAGTACTAAAGAAGAGAGAACGGTGGTGCTCCTTCACATCTCGAGGAGTAACCACAAACCAAAAATTGGCTTTGTTGTTCTCCCCCCCTGAGTAAATCTCACCTGTTTCCAGAAGAAATCATGAAGCATGTGCTGTCGGACCTCGAGAAAAAGTCCACCAATGATCTTTCAAACATCTAACTCACCTGGTAAGTTATATATATAGCTTACGTCCCTGACGTAAGCTATATATATAACTACCAGGTGAGTATGTTCAAAAATTTATTTTATCATGAAAATAACATCTTTTGTACATGCAACTTCCCCGGCAGATATATACTTAGCTATAGTCTCTGACGTCCCTGACAGAATTTCAAATTTTGCGGCACACGCTACAGGTAGGTCAGGTGATCTACCCTCCCGCCGCTGGGTGGCGGGACTAGGAACCATTCCCGTTTCCTAATCAGATTTTCTCTGTCGCCGGTTCCAATAACACCCGTTGTTGGTTCCTCCTGATTTGGATTTCGTTTTTCTCTTGCCGTGGATCTTTTGACTGTCTTTTGGTGACATATTGGATCGTTGGCTTGGCATACGCTTTTGTTTACTTTTTATTTGCATTTCCTTTTTATGATTCTCTAGTGCGTCAAGACGCTAGTACTGTTTTTAGAATATGGCGATGAAATGTGTGATGTAAGACTACCGAAGGGTTCGGTAGATCCTCACACTGTAGAAGAGTAATTTAATTTTTGTTTTTATACATTCAACTTACCTGTCAGATATATACATAGCTATTGACTCCGTCTTCCCGACAGAAATTCGAATTTCGCGGCACACGTTACAGGTAGGTCAGGTGATCTACCTGCCTGCCGCTGGGTGGCAGGAATAGGAACATTCCTGTTTTTTCTATCAGATTTTCTCTGTCGGCCATATGTAAACATACGTTTGCGGTTACCTCCTGACTTGATTTTCGTGTTTCATCGCCATCGATCTTCTGGGCTGTCTTTTGCAGGGAAGTACTGGGTCTTTGGCTCGGCATACGCTTTTATTAACTTTTTAATGAATTTGGCTTCGAAAAATTTAGAAGAATATATAACGTGTAACTACCGAAATTGTCGGTAGACACTCATAGTTTGCAAGAAAGGGAAATATTAATATTTATTCATTAATACGTGTAATAAGTTTGTTTAGAATTGATTGATGGAAATAAAACTGACTTCCTACTTTAGGGAGTCCAGTTAAAGCATGTAACTAGATACGCTTCCTTTAGAAGTTTTTTGGATACTCGTACTAACGAGCAGTTAGAGTATTAACAGTACTAGTAGTGTTGTTCATCCTCATCACCTTCTTACTTCACAGAAACGTTCAAATTCATAATTGCAATTTGAAGACGGGTTGTAGCTCGAAATGCGAGCTATTAAAAGGTAAGAAGTGATTACTAGTGTTCCCCATTGCAGTGGAGGGTGCGTCTGATCGCCTCTGTCTCGCTCTCAGGCCTAGACCTCTTTCAAGCTCCCAAGCCCAGAGGAGAAGGAATGTCGAAAGCCGTAAGGAGGTTTCAGAGAATCCCCACCGGTCAGGCGTCCCCTCGGCAGGTTCTGTAGAGTGTCCCAGACTGCCAAGGATAGCCATTGAAAAGGCATCCTTTAAAAAAAGTGCGTCTCTTCTTCCATTTCTTCATCTTACATCC
Source organism: Macrobrachium nipponense (assembly GCF_015104395.2). Lineage (NCBI taxonomy): Eukaryota > Metazoa > Arthropoda > Malacostraca > Decapoda > Palaemonidae > Macrobrachium > Macrobrachium nipponense. The sequence continues at coordinate 43,134,901 of NC_061100.1, forward strand.
GAAAAGACGAAGAATGTACATGTTTGGAGTTCGGACGATCTAGCGCGTTCTCTGAAAACTAAGAGAACACTAAGTGCCAACTGGACTACAAGCGAAGAGCCAGCCAGGAAGCCGCGTTCCAGCAAGCAAGCGCGAGCCACGTTCCAACAGCCAGCAGCGAGCCGCGTTCCAACAGACTAGCGCGAGCCGCGCTCCTACAGCCAAAAGCGAGCCGCGTTCCAGCAACTGAGCGCGAGCCGCATTCCAGAAAATTTTTCTTGGCGCAAGGCGCCTTCAAAGAGAAAACAGACGGCTAGAGCGAGGAGCCTTATAGTAGAGTGGCAATCAGAAATCAGAAGGATCCTTCCATTGAACGTTTACCGGGCAAGAGGCTCCTCTAAAAGGAGCCTAGTAGGCACTCGGAACTATCAGGGCGCACGGGACCTTCCACGCAAGCGGAACATTCCTCCCGGAGCGAGTCTACTTTCTAGCGTGCTGAACATTCCAGGCGCGGGGCGGAACCTATCCAGGAGCAAGGAGCCAGGCGCTAGGCGCAGATATTCCAAATCTTCTTATGAGAGAGAGGTCAGTCGCGAGGCTCCTCTTTGAGTTTTTTTAATTTGTTTTGAGCAACTTTCCCCTGGCAAAGGTGCAAGATGTCGCACAGGCGGCGTCGCTTTTGTCAGAAGATTCTGATACTAAGAGAAGCCCTTTTTCTTTATTCAGAAGACTCCTGTGTTAGGCAGTTCCTCTCAATGCGGACTCTCTCCTTCATTCATGCTCTTCCCTCGTTATGAAGAGGCAAGAGCTTTGGGAGTTTTCTTAATAAGAATCTCATCGACGTTTGGGTAGGAGGCGGATGAGAAATATCACTTCCCTTCCGTAAAACCTTGAGATGAACAGGAATTCTGTCTCTTCGCGATTTATGAGGAAATCACGAAGATTTAAAGAGTTCCTGGATTAACTTCCTTCCTTAAGGAGATATATATACTCTTTCTATCGTTCTATTAACGAAAAGAACGAAGATAGTAAAAATTTTTCCTTTCTCTATCTGCCTCGGCAGGGAAAGAAGGTAGTAGAGTATCTGCTGTATGAGAATACGATACGGTCAAATCATAAGCACATACCGTAGTTACTTCTTTGCTGTGCAACTCAATTACCAGTATCCTTCCAGGACTTTCCTAGGAAAGAAATACGCTTAAAGGGATTGTTAAGACAACACCTACTTAGCTTCTAGATTTATCGAAGTCTTGTTTCGCTTAAATATGCATTAATAAGAGCTTCCTGAAGTTCGATATTAATTTTATAAGATTCCTTTATTGAATGGAGTAGCTGGCAAACTCTGGAAGAGTAAGGCCAGACGGCTAACGGAGACTGCTATCGCTTAGAGACCAACGCAGTACCATCTAGTTCTCGGTCATGAGCGGCGGTCGGGTACATCTCTCCTGCGGGATGGAATAACTACCGTATCTCTCCCCTACATCGCGGTCTTAGCCTCGGATTGAGGGGATAGTTAAGCAAACATAAATAAAATATTGTCTGCCTTTTGCTAAGAAGCTTTCAGTAAGAAAGATATTACAACCTTTCAATGCTGTTTACTGTAGGTAAACATTATTAAAGGATTCTAACGCAGCAGAACACTATATTATATAATGCTCTCATGCTTACGAAAGCATGGCTTATTAGAATACATGCTTAGTGAGAAGATGAATGTAGTAGAGAAGTCACTTTAAGACTACGGTAGGGTCAAAGTCTTATGCCACATACCGAGGTTAACTACAGAATTCCTAGTATCCTTACAAAAGGTTCCTAGATTATTGCTGTTTACCATAATGTGACAGTATTATTAAGGATTCTAATACGGCAAAGCACGATATGAATATAATTCTTCTAATCCTTTTAGAGAAAACGACACACAACCTTTTAGAATTGGAATAATTGCTCAGGAAGAAGATGGGTGAGTCGGATGGGAAACATTCTTCGTGGCAGAAGTTGTTTCCCTGAATGGACTATACTACGTATATAAAAGTTTTTTCCTACTAAGAACGGAATTAACATGTGAAAGGATGTCGGGTACCATAAAGGCACAGATGTTCTGGTACATAACCTAAAAAGAATTAGAAGGAAGCGCCAGCTTGGCGCAAAGCGCCAGAAGCGCCAGCCTGGCGCAATGCGCCAGAAGCACCATCCAAGATATTTCTTGTTTTAGCGAGTAGTTAAACCTAAGAGTTCCAGTAGCCTCTTGGACAGCAGGCTCGGTAAAGGCAAGATTCGATCCTGATTTAGTTACCCATTTAATTGGAAAGGGGTCGCTTACAAGGGAATGATGAAATGATTTATTTTAATCACTTAGGCCAATTCCACAACTCTCTCATATCGCAAAGAGCATCGAGAATCTCTTTTTTCGCCCCTGTTCGCGTTAACAAAAGAGAACCTATTTGAAAAACAGACACGGAACGTAACGATCCCTAAGAGGTTCGATGCAAGATTTTGCATGTCCGTGAGAACCTTCTTGATCGACGTTAATAACTGTTAACGTATGTCTAACATTTATTGGAAAGAGTTGTGGAGAACCTGCGGAAAGTCTTCTTCATAGATCTCTTCGCAAGGTAGTAAGACGAAACAGGCTTCCTATAGACTGCTTCCTTTTCCTCGAACCAAGAGAGGGTAGCAATATACGCCATCTTTAATTTAAAGAAGGGGAATAAACTTTAGTCTTTTTTCCCTAGTTATAAATTCTTAACAGATATTAAGATAAATGGGCGTCAAAGGAAGAGAGGATGAATGCCTCAATTTGGCCTTAGAGAGGTTGGATTCACAGAAGTACACGTTCTTCTCACAGCATGTTCGTAAGGCTTTCCAAGAGTAATCTGGATATTCTATCAGAATCTATTATAAATAGACCTGAAAAACCTCTCCACTCTGAGTCGGTCTGCGTGCAGACCTGACCAGAAGTAGACATGAATGGGAGGAGTTTTTCAAGGTAAAAGACAAGAGTCATGGTAAAGACCTTAGAATTGCTGCAGATCGAGCTAGATGGAATGGGGAAACTGCCTCTTCGATACCGCTCTTTGACCGCATGGGGGTTTTTTGTTTCTTCCCTTTCAGAGGGAAGAATCACCTTTGTATATATCTGCTATCAATAACGCAGTAAAAGGCTATACTCTGTCTCTACAAGGGAATTAGAGATAACAGAGAATTTAAAATCTTCGGGATCTTATACGATAGCCCTGGATTAACACGGACAAGGCTTAACCAGGCGCTCCAACCATGCGACACCCAGGCGCCAGCCAGGCGCCAACCAGGCGCCAGGATCTCCAGTTTCTTTGTGTTTGGAGATAGAATTCACCAAGAGTCTCCTCTTTGAGATTTGTCACAAGATCAGTTGTTTCCTGATAGGGACACAAGTTGTCGCACAGGCGGCCGTTGCCTGTGTCAGGATGGACTGAGATTGTGGGAAGTTTCTAGCAAGAACAAACTTCTCATGACAGGGACTCTAGTGGTCGCATAAGCGTCGTTCATCTCTGTCAGGAATGGTTTGATTTGGAGAGACGTTTTGCAGGATCAACCTTCACCTGCCAGGTACTCAAGATGTCGCACATGTGAACGTAACCTTGTCAGGATGGGGCTGTTACTGCTTAAAGCCCTTCACCTTGTGAAGAGAGGCGCTCTCTTCAGGTGATTCATTCTTCTCCCAACATTATGGGACCAAAGATATATCAGACTAGGAAGCCAATGAGGGTGCAGGTCTTTCAGATTACAAGACCTTAGCACCCTTTTATTGCATGAATTCAGAGTCTCTTGAGTCCTGCACACCCCTCCTTCTCCTAGTTCATTACTATTAAGGGGATTATAAATCATCCTCTTTTGGACCTCAGATTCTGTGTTCCGACAAGATGGAACTGCTCCTCGTTAAACTTCTTTGGGGAATTTATGAAGTAATTCTTTGTTTCTCTTGGTCCTAAATACGACCAAGAAGACAAGTTGAATTTTTTTGCGCATTGGATTCCCCCCCCCCTCGCATCATCAGATTCTATGGATACTCAGCTATGGGTTCTTGCCCAGCATAGTATGGCTGGTAAAGAACTAAACCCTCTATTCCTGACTCAACGCTTTCAGATAGAGGTTCTGTCGTCCAGGCAGGGTACTTACGTTTTCATCTACAGATAATGGTTTAAACGTTTGCCTACAGAGTCTTTGGGATGCGATGAGGGCTCGAAATGCTTCCCAGAAGGTATTCAGAGGGATACAATAAAGAGCTAGAAATCAGGAGTCCTCCCAATTTCAGCTCGGAGTCTCCTTCCCTTCCTTCGGACAAGGGATAGGGAAGATTCTGCAACGAGGAACCTATCAACATGTAAGAAGAGATCTCGTTAGCAACGGATAAGTACTCAAGAAGGATCCTCCTCGGAGGAAGGACTCTTATCTCTCGCACTGTTAGATATCCTATCGTCTAATGGATGTAGCTGACTACAATCACTCCCCTTGCCTGAGAGGCCAAAAGCTCAAAGTGGAAGAATTTCTTCCACCCTTCTCCAGTCTCCTGATAAACTATTGTGGATGTTCAGGACTTTCGGACAATGTAGCGCCAACTAGGCGCCAAATGGCAAAACAGGCGTAGAAAACGCCAGAGGCAGACAGTTCCAAGGGAACACTGTCATTGTCTGATGAGAAGAAAGAGCGGGTACTCCAACCTAGTGCAGAATGGCGCTAGAGGGTTGGAACAAAAGTGGACAGATAAGAGCATCCCGATGTGGACAATCGCCAGACATCTCGAGACTCTACCAAGCTCGAAGCTCAAGCAAAGGGTGGGGAGGAGCCAACCAGGCTCCAGGCACCAAAAAGAGCCAGTCTGGAGCCAGGCGCAAAGCTACTTCCAGGCGCGAGGCATCAGCCAGGAGTCAGGCGAAAAGCGCCTTACAGGCGCTAGGTGCCAACCAGGCGTCAAGCGCAGGCAGGCGTGAGGCGCCAGCTAGGCGCAAGGGACAGGGCAGGTGCGGCAAATGCGGCCAGGCCAGGCAAGAGGCGCCAGCCAGGCTCTATCCAGAACAGATCCATTTCAAAGAAAGCCCCGGTCGGTTCTTGAAACAAGTGTGATCACTAAAGCACTTCGTGAGTAACTTGATGATTCCTTCACACAGCTGGAGAATTAAAAGTGCATGAAGTGCGAGCTTTTATGAATTCTTGTTCTTTCCTAACAATATGTCAGGAGGACATATTAGCTGTCAACTTACGGGAGATGCAACTCGTGTTGACCTTCCCATTACACGAGGAGGTCAAGTTTGACCTAGGAGAGATCCTTCTCTCTTGGTTATACGTGTCTACGGATACGTTGCTGGGATAGGGAGCCGACACTGATCCTTAACTAGTGAGTTAAATTTTATTTTAACATAGTGTTTTTTCTTTGGGTTGTTTTGAAAGGAGTTTGGGGATAACTCTCTTCAAAATTAAGCACAAACCCTCGTGTTAGGATCAGCGTGATCGGGTCGGTGTTGTGCTCCTTAATTATGCCACTAGGCATAGGTGTATTGTCATGTAAGTGGACAAGACCCCACCATTGACAAAAGACCATTTAGATTCTGTCGAGTAAGTGATAAGAAAAACCCCAGTTTGACAGATTCTCAAGAACTCTTAGCAATAGGTACATCCTCACTGAGGCTCTTGAGACAAAGCAGACTCTGAGCAATAGCTAGGAAGTCACCCTTCGTCTAAACCATATAGGAACCAAGGTTTTATTTATTTATTACCTACAACGTATGTTGTTTACCGGTCTATTCAGTAATTAGCTGTCTCTTACCCTCCTCCAATGGTGTGAATCAGCTATGTATATATCTGACAGGTAAGTTGAATGTATAAAAATGATATTGTTATGATACAATAAAGTTTTATACATACTTACCTGGCAGATATATACAAATTAATCGCCCACCCAACCTCCCTCAGGAGACAAGTGGAAGAGAAAATCTGTTAGAAAACGGGAATAAGGGTTCCTATTCCTGCCACCCAGCGGCAAGCAGGTAGATCACCTGACCTACCTGTAGCGCGTGCCGCGAAATTCGAATTTCTGTCGGGAAGACGGAGTTAATAGCTATGTATATATCTGCCAGGTAAGTATGTATAAAACTTTATTGTATCATAACAATATCATTTTTTCAAGGAACTACCACTCTGTTGTAAGACTGTATGCAGTTACTGAATGACTGTCATTAACACAAAACTTTTGACATGAAGATATGATGAGGATTCTTAAGAGAACCTTCATTGTTGAAGTTTGTTTTGTAGTTCTATAGATCACTTATTAATGAATTGTCTATAAATAATCCTTGTACTGAATATGAGATTTTGAATGAGGAAGAAGTCTCTTTCTTCTTCTTTGAAACAAACAAACGAAGTGAGTTTGATTTATATATTTCTGGCATGAAAGCCGAGATTCGCATGATGGAATTGCAGTTGCTTGCAATGGAAGGTAAGAGTGCTGTGGGAGTTTTTTGTGCAGTGTTCCCAGTGTAGTGGAGGGGGCGTCTGACCGGCTCCGCATTGCTCCTAGGCCTAGACCTCTTCCAAACTCCCAGGACCAGGGGAGGAGGAATGTTGACAGCCGCAAGGAGGATGTAGAGCATCCCCAACGGTCAGGCGTCCCTTTGGCAGATCCTGTTGATGCGTCCCAGGCTGCCTCGGATCGCCACAGTAAAGGCATCCTAAGGAAGTGTAAGCGTCCTTCGTCAAGCTTGCTCCCTTCCAGCAGCAGGCGCTCCTCTCCTGATAGGCGCGCTTCTCCAGTTAAGCTCTCGACTTTGAGTAGGCGCTCTACTCTTGACAGGAGATCCTCTCCCAGCAGGCGCTCTTCTCCTGGTAGGCGTTTCTCGTCCAGGCGCCCTCCGTCGGAAGGAGGATCCTCCCCTTCCAGGATCCCAACGCATCATAGACGCTCATTCTCCGCACGTCAGGCGATCGTCTTCTAGCAAGCTCCTCTCTTCGGAATTTCTAGCACTCGCAGTGTTCGAGTTTTTACAATCTCTTAACCACTTAAGCGAAACCATGGGTCCAAAGTGAGCTAGACGAGAATCCACGATAATTATTACGATATTCGGGAACCCCTCGCCAAATGCTCGAATTCTTGGAATAGGTTGTCATGTAAGTGGGTTGGCCCCCATTGACAAGATCCAAAAGGTTCTGCATGTAAGTGGGAACCCCATTGACAAGATCCAAAAGGTTCTGTCATGTAAGTGGGTAAGCCCCCATTGACAAGATCCAAAAAGGCTTTGTCATGTAAGTGGGCTAGTCCCCATTGACAAAGATCCTAATAAGGTTCTGTCGCGTAAGCGGGTAAGCCCCATTGACAAGATCCAGAAGAGCTCTCAGTCATAGGTCACTACCTCGCTGAGGCTCTTGAGGCAAAGCAGACTCATAGACAGTGTCCATGAAGTCTTAGAAGAGCCCAATAAGATGAGAAGCTTGAACTGTCGTCTTCGGTACTTTGTTCACAATTTAAGCTTTCCTTCGGGAAAGGACTTCTCCTTCATATTTCTTGACTAGAGAACGAAGGCGGTTGATCTCCAACTTTCTCATTCCTCGTAGGGAAAAGAATGTAGGTAGGAGGTAGTCGTACAGAAAACCTACAAAAATACTACGATTTACCTTCTCGACATGATTCTGTTAAGCAGTTGAACTGTCTGGGGTGTGGGCAGGCGCATACCGTAGTTACCTCTACGGAGGTGGCAACCGAGACAACTAGTATCCTAATTGAACTGCTAATCGGGCTTCCTGCAACCTTCCACAAGTTACCAGTTTCGATTTAGATACTTATGGTAGTTGTCACGAACAACACCAACTCAGCTTTTGTATTTACTGAAATCCGTTTCGCTTGATATAATGCTAGAGCGTATTTTTATGCTCGATGGGCTAGCTGAACGCATTCCTTCGTGGAATGGATACATGGCAACTCAGGATGACGAGTCGGCGAGAGCTAACGGTGTATGAGTCTGCTGTCACTGCAATGATTGGTTGCCGAAACCGTATCTACTCTGGCCCAACAATCACGGACTTAGGTCTCTGATTAACGGGATTCTTCGCATACATGAATGACCATCTACTGCTGTGATGCTCGGTTTCATTGTCTTCGACATTGCGAGAAATTTTCAGCAGGGATATCTCTTGGACTCTTTCTTTTTTCTGTTTACCGCACTGTAGCAGAAGTCTGTACTAGTCTGCCGCTGGATTGCACTGCGATAATGCGGAATGTTTTTTCTTCCGACATGGGAGTTTGTCTTCAAAAAATATCTCGTATTCGTAGGTGTGCAATTGTTCATTGTTCACCCCGAATTCCCCAACAGATGTATGGAAAGACATCGCCTATTCCCAGGCCTGACAGCTCTGCTTCCAAATGTTCAACCCATGAGAAGCAGGTTTCGCAGGCAGTACTTCCTGGGGTTTTCTTTACTGAAAAACGCCTCGCTTCATAGCAATTACGACTTCTCACCGAACAGCAATGAAATAGAGGTTAGCGTTTTCAGTCATTGGTAAGCACGGGTTCAGTATCTTGAGAATTTTTCTCTCGATTCGGCTGTGAAGAAGTACGTTGCATTCTCTGTCCTCCTTCGTTTTCTACAGCACAGTGTTGTTTCTCCTTAGCTGAGATTCAATTATACTATGAGAATGTCTTTGCCATCAGGAACCTCGTCTCTAGAAGGCAATTGACTCTCACCTGTTGGGCACATGCCTTAACATAATCATCACCACCTCCCAAGTCCACCCGCATCGGCGGTGACAAATATTACGTTTTTTGATGGTGTCTCGGAACATAACCCTTCAAAGGCGAAGGTCACGGGACTTGCTCGGATTCTTGGACAACTTACCTCGATACCGAATGCAGCCAGTCGGCAGCTGTCAGAGCGCCAGGGTCAGTTAAGAACTACGGTGTAGACTTAGTTCGAGTGTACCAAGAACTTCGCTGCGGACACCTTCCCGAGCCTGGAAGGGGTAAAAAGGAGCCGAGTTGGTGGTTTTCCCCACTCAGAATGAACAAGGGCTTGTCTCTTCTAAAAGCCGGAACCGCACTTAGTGTCGTTCTCAGAAGCCTCAGAGTAGGAATGGGGTGGGAGCAACACTAGGGGCGAAAGAAGTTGTCAGGCACCTGGAAAGGGGGGACCAGGTGAACTGGCACAAATCAACAGGTTAGTTTTTTTTTGAATACAGTCTTCCTGGCCCCTGAGATGTTTGGAACCAGAAGTCAGAGGCTCGGTGGGGTCCAGGTCAAACTCGGACAACACCACGGCTCTGGCATATTTAAGGAAATGGGGGGGAAGGGACTTTACTGTCTCCCCCCTGTACGAAACAGCAAGAGACCGGTGCTGTGGGGCAGAGGAGAGAGAAATTACAACTTCTCATCAGATTTGTTTTTCAGGGAGAGAAGAACGTAAGGGCGGGCGGACCTGCTGAGCAGGGAGAGATCAATTCCTTCCCACAGAATGGACTCTCCATCAAGACGTTTGCCAGATGTTGTGGAGCCTTTGGGGGCAGACCACACATAGACCTTTTTGCCACGAATTAGAAAAAGAGACTGGACAACTTTTGCTCCTCCATTTCGGATCCAAAGAGCAATAACGGTAGAACGCACTCCTTCTAGACTGGACAGGGATAGACGGCTACGCGTTTCCCCCATTCAAGATTTTGGGGGAAGTATTGTGAAAGTTCGTCCCCTCAACAGGAACGAAACTAACTCTCGTCGCTCCCATTTTGCCCGCTCAGGAATGGTTCACAGAGGTACTGGAATGGACGGTGGACTTCCCCAGATCTCTTCCACTCAGGAGAGATCTGCTCAGACAACCCCACTTCGACAGGTTTCACTAAAAAACCTCCCCGCTCTCTGCCTGACTACCTTCAGACTATCGAGAGATTTTTGTCAGAAGCTAGAGGGTTTTTTTCCGCCCCCGCTCAAAGGCTGCTAGCACAATCGCCAGAGCCCAGCAGGTCATCAACCTTGCGAGTTCTACCAGTTGAAGTGGGAAGTGTTTCGGAGATGGTGCTGCAGGACGAAGAAATTATGCTCATCCAATACCTCTGTGACCATAATTGCTGGCTTCCTTCTCTTTTTAAGAGAAGAATGCAGCTTAGCTGTCTCTACGATTAAAGGTTATTGTAGCATGCTATCCGTGGTGTTCAGGAACAGGGACCTGAATATCGCGGAGGATAAGATCTGCATGATCTTATCAGATCTTTTTAGACGACTAAGAATTAGTACTCTAGACCGTCTAGTTAGAACTTAGATGTGGTTCTCAAGTTCCTAGTATCGGACAAGTTCGAACCCCCTCAACAGGCGTCCTTCAGGGACCTGACTAGAAAGTCTCTGTTTCTTATAGCGCTGGCGACTGCTAGAAGAGTTAGTGAGCTTCGGCTCTGGATGTAGAGTAGGGTTTAAAGGAGAGTCTGCAATCTGCTCTTTTAAACTTTTGTCTTAGCAAAGAACGGAGAATCCCTCCTAACCCTGGCCTTGAAGTTTTGAGGTCAAAAGGCGGCTCTCACCCTTAGTGGGAAGAGAGATAGAGAGATCCCGTGTGCCCTGTCAGGACCCTTAAATTCTACCTGGAAAGAAGAAAAAAGAAGATTAAGGGCAACCTAAAGAGTCTCTGGTGTTCTGTCAGAGATCCCAAAAGATCCATTTCTAAAAACGCTCTGGTGTTCTTTATGAGGAGCGTCATAACAGAGGCGCATGCAATGTGCGATGATGAACAGTTTAAACTCCTTAGAGTTAAACAAGCACATGAAGTAAGGGGCCTTGCGTGGCCCGACAATACTCTGGCGTTTGTAGAAGAATATGTCGCTGAACAATATTGTAGCCTCTACATCCCTGGAGATGCAACTCAGTGTTTGCTTCTCTCTACTTGAGAGACGTGAGAGGACTTACGATAAGTGCTTCTCGTTGGGGCCCTACGTATCTGCCGTTTCAGTGCTGGGACAGGGAGCTAAGACTAATCCGTGTTAGTTTAGTTTAATTTATTTTTAATTTGGTGTTGTGTTTTTATATTTGTTTGAAAGAGGGTTAAGTGGTAATCCCTTTCAATTGTTTAGCTCTAGCCACCGGGTAGAGTTGGTCAGGTGGTCGGGATTGGTTTTGTGCTCCTTGATAGTGCCAGAGGCAAAAGTTTGTCATGTAAGTGGGTTAGCCCCCATGGACAAAGATCCTAACAAGGTTCTGTCATGTAAGTGGGTAAGCCACCCCCCCTTGACAAGATCCAGAAGAGCTCTCAGTCATAGGTTACTACCTCGCTGAAGCTCTTGAGGCAAAGCAGACTCATAGACATTATCCATGAAGTCTTCTGCCCAATCAGGTAGGAACCAAGGTCTTTGACCTACAACATGTGTTGTTTCCTGTTTCTATTTTTATTATTAGCTGTCTCTTATCCTTCACCAAGGGTGCCAATCAGCTAAGTAGTATTATCTGCCGGGGAAGTTGCAGTACAAAAATTATATTATTATGATACAATAAATGTTTTGTACATACTTACTCGGCAGATATATAACGATTAATGGGCCCCCCGCCCAGCCTCCCCTCAGGAGACAGGTGGAAGAGAAAATCTGTTTGGGAAACGGGAATGGTTCCTAGCCCGCCACTTCAGCGGTGGGAGGGTTGATCACCTGACCTACCTGTAGCGTGTGCCGCAAAATTTTGAAATTCTGTCGGGGACGTCGGAGACTATAGCTAAGTATATATCTGCCCGGGGTAAGTATGTACAAAACTTTATTGTATCATAAAAACAATATCATTTTTTTCCCACTCAGCGAGAAAAGACCTAAGGAACCTCCAGCGACAGGAGCCACAGCTTCTCTACAAAAACATCCCTTTGAGGAGGTAAGTCGAGGTGCAGCAGAGACCAAGACCTAATCTACAAACCACCTCCAAGTCTACCAAGATACCTTATCTTTAAGACAGAGAAAATGATCGGGAGGTCCTTCACACACCTGTGGGGTGGGGGCAAGACTCCACGACTACTGGGTGGAGGAATGAAGTCGAAGAGGAGCAGAACAGTGGGTAATTCAGGTGCTTCGAGAGGGATATGTGATCCCTTTTTTACGCACGATCAATCCCACTGTCCAATACACTGTCTGTTTTTTGACAGCAAATACTCGACAGGATCAACAAGAACTTTAGCTTTAGCCAAAGAAGTAGTAGAGCTCATCAACAAGAGGCCATAGAGGAAGTAAAAGACACGAACTCCCTAGGGTTTTACAACAGGGTGCTTTGTAGTCCCCAAGGCATCAGGGGGATGGAGACCTGTGTTGGAGGAAGCGCTCTGAACCTCTTCGTCCGGAAGATGAAATTCCGAATGGAAACCAGTCGATCGGTAATGTCAACCCTCCAAAACGGGCGACTGGATGGTATCTCTCGACAATGAAAGGATGCCATACTCCCATGTCCCCATCCATCAGAACTACAGGAAAGTTCCTGAGATTTGTCTTCAAGAAGAAAGTCTTCCAGTTCAGAGCCCTCTGCTTCAGTCTGTCAACCGCCCCTCAAGTATTTACTTGGATTCTCGCTCCTCTGGGAAAGTGGCTGCATTTAATGGGGATCAACACAGCTTTTTACTTAAACGACTGGTTACTGAGAGCCAGATCCAGGCGTCACTGTGTGAAATGACTTGGAGAAGACACTTACTTTGACACAACAATTGGGTATCATAGTAAACACGGAGGAAGTCTCAATTGATTCCAACTCAGAGGATTCTCTATTTAGGGGTGATACTCAGACTGCTTTTTCAGGGTTTTTTTCTCCCCTCCCCCGAAGAGGATAGTCCTTGCCTGTGTGGACAGGTCCAGTAAGTTTCTGGTTCGCCCACCGTTCCCTGCTCAGCGCTTGAATGGATGAGCCTACTCAGGTTAGGACGCTTACACATGAGGCCGCTTCAGTTCTTCCAGAAAGCAAATTGGTCTCGGGAGACACAGTCGGGACTCACTAGTTTTCCCCCTCCCCCCTGACGGAAGAGATAAGGATGGATCTTCATTGGTGGCATTCGAGGGAAAGATTACAAGAAGGAATCTCCCTAGGTGTGTTGAACCCCGACCTGCAGTTCTTCTCAGACGCCTCAGACAGCGGATGGGGAGCCCTCCTATGAGACAAGAGAGTGTCAGGTCTGTAGACAGAACGAGAAAAGACCTTGCACATCAGTGGGAAGGAGTTGAAGGCCATCCTCTTAGGGCTACAAGCGTTCGACCACTTAGTCACCGGAAGAAACGTAGCGGTCTACTCGGACAACACCACAGCGTTGTCATATGTACAGAAGCAGGGAGGGACCCACTCGTTCTCTCTCAACAAGATAGCCGAAGATTTCCTCACCTGGACGAATGAGAAGAGGATCACCCTTTTTCCAAGATTCGTGCAAGGGAGAATGAACGTACTTGCAGACGAACTAAGTCGGGTAAATCAAGTGTTACCAACAGAATGGACTCTGAATGAGAATGTGTGTCAGGACCTGTGGAAGCTTTGGGGAAGACCATCGATAGATCTCGTTCGCCACATCGAGGAACAATCGCCTTCCCATTTCTGTTCTCCGATTCCAGAACCACTAGCGTGGGAGAACAGATGCGGCTGCTAGACTTGGACAGGACTGGACGTTTACACTTTTCCTCCCTTCGGGATGAAAGAGAGGTCTTAAACAAGCTTCAATCACACCAGAATGTGACAATGACCCTAGTAGTGCCATTCTGGCCCAGGAAAGAGTGGTTCCCGTACCCTCTCAATCTGCTGTGGATTTTCCCAGACTACTTCCACAAAATCCATCGCTTCTCAGACAACCCCATTTCAACCGATATCACCAAGGGTTGTCCGCTCTGGCCCTGACAGGATTCAGACTGTCAGGAACCGGGTCAGAGCAAAAGGGTTTTTGCGAAGGGCATCAGAGGCTATTGCTAGCTGCAGAAGAAGCTCTTCTGCCAAGCTCTACCAGTCCAAGTGGAGAGTTTTTAGGTCATGGTGCAGACGACATAGCATCTCCTCTTCTACATTTTATGCCCACCTCATGACACCCCTCAGTCTGTTCCTGGGCCTAAGCAGTCGAATGTTTATGTCCAGTCGGGAGGGCGGGGCTCCTGAACTGATCGGACAAGTAATTCCTAATGTAAGGGCCTCAGGTTTGATAGTTAGGAAAAATACAATTTACTTTAAAAAACTGTGATTTTGTACATACTCAGTATAATTATATGATCGGAGCCCATCCGCATCCCCTCTGATGGACATTATGCATAAAACAGAATGAAGTGCTTAGAGCTAAGTCGTTTCTAATATTGCCATTGAGGTACAGCACTGTATACCTGCACTGAGCAATTGAAGCGCTACTCATGAAATTTTGAATGAGGCTGCCATCCATATGTGGAAACTAATAGCTAAATAATTAATACTTTGTAAGTATATACAATACCTTAGTTTATTATGAAAATAAAATATTTTCAGCTGCCGATACTAAAAACTGATAACTGTACGTAATTACTTGGTAAGTACATATAAAATCGTATTTTACTGTAAAAATGAAATTTTATGCTTCATTCTATATTTGCAGCTCTTAAAGGATGTTGCTGAGCTACGAACCTTAGTTGCCTCTTCCACAAGGAAACGTGTCCAGATATCCTTGCTGATGAATTACGAAAATGGAACAAGAAGTAAGTTTCTGTAGTACTTTATTGGTTATTGTAGCGTGTATAATTTGGTATGTGGAAATAGATAGTAATTTCTTTGTTAATTTGAAACATGGACATTTATAGGCTTCATGCTTAAATTACATATTCCACTAGGTAGTATTATCTTGTGTGAGTGTAGAAATACTACTTGTTTTTGAAGGGGCTGTGGTATAGGTATATTTAATTTTAAGTCTTTGATTAAAAATTTAGTCCCTGCAATGGGGAAATTATTGAGGAATAAAAATTCTTCAGCTTACTATGGGAATGTTTTAAAACTGATAGATATCAGTTTAGTTTTGTGCAAAACTTCAGTACCAATTGAAGGGTAAAATACATACCACATACTTGTAGGTCTTGAAAAGGCATTTAAAAGTAAAAAGACTTAAATGGGCATTTTGTACATGAAAAACTTACCCAGCAGATATATACTTAGCTAGACTCGGCCTCCTCCCGACAGAATTTCAAAACTCGCGGCACACGCGACAGGTAGGTCAGGTGATCCCCATTCCCGCCGCTGGGTGGCGGGATCCGGAACCATTCCTGTTTTCTAAGGACATAATTTCTCTGTCGGTTGAACGGACAACACCTATTGTTCGTTCCTCCATCTTGGATTTCAACTTGAATTTGCCGAGTGATTTGGATTGGTTTTTTTGGTGAAGTAATTTGTATTTTGTTTTTTTCTCTGGCTTGGCATGCGCTTTTTTGTGGACTGTTTTTTCGACTTTGGTATTGGACTACTCTTTCATGATGTCCTGACTCTAAGGCTTCACCTATGTTTAGAGTTTGTAGTATGGGAAGGTTGTAAAGTAGGCTACCGAAATCGTCGGTAGACCCTCATAATATTTGCTCTAAATGTAGAGAGAATGAATGTTCTTTTTAATAACACCTGTATTGAGTGCGAGAACCTAACAGAGCTTGAAATGGAAGGAGTTATCTTCTTACGTTAGGAAACTTGAGAGAGAATAGAGTAAGGAAAGCTTCAGCTAGATCATCTAGTAGATCTTGTTCTCTAGAACAGGAAGTTCATAACTCTCCTATTACTAATGTTTTTCCCTTAGCCACAGCTGCTTCTCCCCGTACTGAATCCAAAGATTCTTCCTCTGAAAGGGAAAATGTGAAAGCTTCAATCAAGAAACTCCAAGCTCAGTTACGAGCGTTAAATGAAGGTAAGAGTGGTGATAGTGATTTATGCAGTCTCCCCAGTGCAGTGGCGTCTGACCGGTTTCCTCATTGCTCCTAGGCCTAGACCTCTTCCAAAACTCCCAGACCAGGGAGGGAGGAGGAATGTCGAAAGCCGCAGGGAGGATGCAGAACATCCCCAACGGTAAGGAGTCCCTTCGGCAGATCCTGTTGTAAAGTCCCAGGCTGCCTCAGATAGCCGCAGAAAGGCATCCTAAGGGAGTGTTTTTCGGTACTCGGACTCTCTCCTAAAAGAGGATGGAGTTCGGCCTCTCAATCGCGCCCTTTGAAGAGAACCTGGAAGGCGCCAAAAGGAGACGCGGCTGATTCCAGCCCAGAGCATTTTCCCGAGTATTGGCCCTCGGATCCTAAGAAGGCGAGACAGGAGGAGCCTTCTCTTCAGGATCCAACGAAGAAGTTCCTGATTAACCTGCAGGAGCAGTTAGCCTCTTTAGTAGGCTCTTTCGCTAAGGATTCAACAAGGAGGAAAGATGTTTCGCTCCCTGTTAAGAGTTCCTCTAAGCGCCCCTCTACGTATAGGAGAGAGCCCCCACACTCTCCAAGGCGATTATCGCCTTCGTCGAGAGACTCTTTGGATAGGAGTTTTTCTCCTGACAGGCGATTCCTTTCGCCCTGTAGGCGCTCTTCTCCAAGAGATAAGCGCCCTCCTTTGGACAAGGCTTTGAATCCTGGCAGACAGGAAGTACGTAGCCTCTCCCCTTCTAGACGCCGTGAATCGAGCAGAAGTCTCGATCGGTTTAGGTTCAAGGAGCCGGAAGAGAACCTAAACCAATTCAAGTATCAGGATCCTTTGGGACTACAGGACCAGGATTGGAATCAGGAGACAGTCAGGCGCGAAGAGGCAGTGAGACGCAAGAAAGGGCGTCAAGAGCCTCTCAAGCACCAGCATTCAGGGCGTCAGGAGTCAGTTAGACGGCAGGAGTCAGGACGCCAGGAGTCAGGGCGCCAGGAGTCTGTTAGGCGTCAGGAGTCAGGGCGCCAGGAGCCTGCTAGGTGTCAGGAGTCAGGGCGCAGGGAGCCTTTCAAGCGCCCTGAATCAGGACGCCAGGAGCCTATCAAGCGCCGCGAGTCTTGTGAACCTCAAGTGACTAGGCAACAAGAGTCTAGTAGGCGCAAGAAGAATGTTTCTGGCCGCCAGGAGCCCTCATTCTTCGTATAGAAGTTTTTCTATCATTCAGCGCTCTCCCCTTCTCGGGAAAAGGAGTACTTCTCCCGCGAAGAGCCCGAATCGATCACTTCCAAACGGTCTCCTCAGTTGATCCTTTGGAAGAAGTGTCGGATGAGGACAAGCCCGTAGATGTAGCAGTTTCGGACTACAAGAGGCTCTCTCTTCCCCTTCTTTCAAGGAGTTTTTCGGAGATATCCCTTCATCCTGCTGATCCTCCTTCACAGGATCTTTAATGTCAGTACCAAAGCTCATAAGTCTTCTTCATTCGTCAAGATGCGCCTGCTTTATGTATGAAAAAGGCATTTGGGTTTTAAAGACCTTTTCAGAATGGGTTAGCCTCAGAAGAGGGGAAGCGGGAAAACAGTTTTTTTCCTGCCCTCCTTCCAAGTTAACATGGGGAAAAACCTGGAAGATGGTACGACGGACCCAAGGAAACCCATGGGTTAGGCCTCCCTTCATCCGCAGATGCGGACTTTGCTTCTATAGTAGACTCATCAAGGAGGAAGTCTTTGCTTTCTGCTAAAGCAACATGGGCCATGTGTGTGTGAGCTGGACCACCTTCTAAAGGGTCTCTTTAAGACTCTAGAAGTGTTCAATTTCATGGACTGGGTATTGGGAGCATTAGCCAAGAGAGCTCAGGACACCGGACTTTGTCTCGATGGAAGAACTTCTTTCAAGTGTCCTGGCTTGCTTGGACAGAGGCAGTTATGGACGGCTCAGTAGAAGTTGCCTCGCTTTTCGGAACAGGAGTCTTAAAGAAGAGATCGGTCTTTAGCTCTTTTCTAGCAAGAGCCGTATCACCCTTACAAAGATCCTCTCTTCTTTTCGCCCCTTTGTCCTCTCATCTGTTCCCACAGGAGACGGTTTACGGTTAAGGAGGTTGCTAAATCTCTAACGGAGAAGGCAACTCAGGATCTCCTCACACACTCAGCTAAGAAGTTTAGGCCGGCCGTGCCTATTGAAAAAGAGAGAGACCCTCTTTTGTACAGCCCTTTCGAGGAGTAGACCATCTAGAAGGTCCTTCGGGAAGTCTAAATGAACAGAGCGTCCTCCAGACAAAAGTAGGCGCCAGACTACTCCAGTTTGCAAAAGTCTGGCGCAGAAGGAGCGGATCTTGGTCCCTCTTGATCCTGAAAAAAGGATACTTGATCCCCTTCAGGGAAAATCTCCCTTGACGACAACTCCAAGGGAGTTGACTGCAAGATACTCGGATTCGGTCCGAAGACTAGCTATTTTGCAGGCAGTGGAACAGATGATTTCCCAAAGAAGCGGTAGAAACTAAGAACTGGTTCAAGATCTCCAGTCTCCAGGATTTTACAATCGGTTGTTCCTGGTACCGAAAGCATCGGGGGGATGGAGACCGGTGCTAGACGTCAGTGCCCTGAATTTCTTTGTTATGAAGAAGAAATTCTCGATGGAGACGTCTTCCTCGTTCTGTCTGCTCTTCGTCAGGGGACTGGATGGTGTGGGTCCCCTGGACCTTCAAGATGCATTTTATTTCCATGTGCCAATTCATCCGGCATCATGGAAATACCTAAGATTCATGTTCCAAGGGAAAGTATTCCAGTTCCAGAGCGATGTGTTTCGGACTTTCGACTGCCCCTCAAGACTTCACGGACATCATGAAGAATGTAGCTTATTGGCTACATCTGGAAGGGATCAGGAATCTCATTATATCTGGACGATTGGCTAATAAGAGCCCAATCGGAGAAACAATGTCTTGGAGGACCTTTTCTTTACTCTAAAATTGACAAAGTCCCTGGACTTTTAGTCAATCTCGAGAAATCCATGCTGACTCCCCAGCAAAGCATTGTCTATCTGGGGATTCAGATGGATTCTCGGGATTTTCTAGCGTATCCTTCGCAGGAAAGGAGAGAAATGCTGCTTGGAAAAGGTGGGCAGTCTTCTTAAGGGAAAAAAGAACATTGTTCCCGCGAGGGAATGGATGAGCTTAATGGGGACCCTCTCCTCGATGGAACAGTTCGTTTCCTTTGGAAGACTTCACCTAAGACCCCTTCAATTTTATCTGCAGGAGAAACATGGGATTGGAAGTCCCAAGATCTGGGAAAAAACCTTTCCGATCTCGAAGGGAATCAAGGAGATATTGTCTGGTGGTTAGATCCACAAAAAAAAACTAAGCAAGGGGATCTCCCTTCACTTACAGAACCCTCGCCTAGCGTTATTTGCAGACGCCTCAGATTCAGTGGAGCGACCCTAGGTTTAGGTTTTCGGAAGAAGTGTCAGGCACTTGGGAAGGAGAAACAAGTGTCCTGGCACATAAACAAGAAAGAACTAACAGCCATTCATCTAGCTCTAGTTCATTTCGAGGAACAGGTCTCAGGTCTGGTGATTCAAATTCACTCGGACAACACAACAGCCCTTTGCATATAAAGAAACAGGGGGGGCACGCATTCCTTTTCCCTGTACGAATCAGCAAAGGATCTGCTGATTTGGGGCTCGGGAAAGGAAGATCTCTCTTCTCACAAGGTTTGTGCAGGGAGAGAGAAATGTCCTGGGCGGATCTGTTGAGCAGGAAAGACCAAGTCCTACCCACGGAATGGACTCTCAATCCTCAGATTTGCCAACAACTGTGGCATCTGTGGGGAAGGCCCAATATAGACCTGTTTGCGACCAACAGGAATCACAGACTAGAAAACAATTGCTCCCGATCTCGGATCCGCAAGCAGTAGCCATAGACAGCTTTCTGCTAGATTGGACAGGCTTAGACACATACGCCCCTTCCTCCTTTCAAGATAGTAGGGGAAGTATTGAGGAAGTTCGCTTGCTCAGAGGGAAACAAAAATGACCCTCATCGCTCCCTTCTGGCCAGCTCCTCGATTGGTTCACAGAGGTTGCTGGAGTGGATAGTAGATTTTCCAAGATCGCTTCCACTGAGGAACGATCTTCTCAAACAGCCCCACTTCGACAGATTTCACAAGAACCTCCCCGCTCTAAGTCTGACCACCTTCAGACTGTCGAAGGACTCGTCAGAGCAAGAGGTTTTCGCGCGAAGTGGCGAAGGCTATTGCAAGAGCCAGAAGAGTTTCCACCTCTAGGGTGTATCAGTCGAAGTGGGGAGTTGTTTAGAAGATGGTGTAAGAGTAAGAAAATATCCTCTTCCAGTACCTCTGTAACTGAAATCGAATGATTTTCTTCTCTCTTTGAGAAAGGACTGTAACCTGGCAGTATCGACAGTAAAAGGTTACAGGAGTATGCTGGCCTCAGTCTTTCGACATAGAGGACTAGATCTTACTAATAATAAAGATCTCCATGACCTTATAAGGTCTTTCGAAACCACGAAAGACCAGATAATCAAGAAACCTAGCTGGACTTGGATGTGGTCCTTAAGTTCCTAATGTCAGAAAAATAGTACCGTCTCACACAGCTTCATTTAGAGACTTAACTAGAAAGTCTTATTTTCTGTTTGCATTAGCAACACGCTAAGAGAAATTAGCGAGTTAGTTGCAAGCCTTGGAAGGTGAAGTTGGTTTTAGGAAAGATTCAGCGGTTTGCACCTTTAAACCACTTTTTCTAGCAAAGAACAAAAATCCCTCAAAACCTTGGCCAAGAAGCTTTGAGATCAAAGGACTCTCTTCACTAACAGGAAGAGAACTAGAGAGGACTTTGTGTCCAGTCAGGGCACTCAAGTTCTACCTGAAGAAAAAAAGTGTTGCTGGGAGGTACAGAAGAAAGTCTTTGGTGCTCTGTAAAAGATCCGAAAAGATCGATTTCAAAGAATGCCCTTACGTTCTTCATAAAGGATGTAATAAAGGAAGCTCACCTTACTTGCAATGAAGAGCACCTCAAGATTCTCAGAGTAAGAGCACATGAAGGGGTGAGAGCCTCATAGCTACGTCAATGGCATTTCACAAAACATGGTCTCTTCATGCTCTAATAGAGTCAAACTTTTTGGAGATGTAATTCTGTGTTTGCTCCAATTACCTAAGAGACGTAAAAATTTCTTACGAAAAGTGCTTTGCTCTGGGAGCGTATGTTTCGGCGAATTCAGTGCTGGGAGAAGGGGCTGAGGCTAATCCTTCTTAATTACTTAGTGTTTAAATTTGTCTTTATTGGTGGTGGTTGTTTTTATTGTGATTGTCAGAGGGAATAGGGGACCCTCTTGCAATTCATAGGTATAACAGTACTAACATGGTCAGGTGGATCGGGATTGGCTTTCAGTGCTCCTTGTGTTTACTTATAGAAACCTTAACTCTGTCATGTAAGAGGGCTAGTCCCCCATTATTATGACAAGGTCAAGGCTCTACAATGTAAGTGGGTCAGCCCCCATTGGTACGATCCAGAGTAGGCTCTGTCGCGTAAGTGGGCTAGCCCCCATTGACACGATCCAAAGAGTTATTCAGCCATAGGTCCATACTCGCTGGACTCTTGAGGCAGGCAGACTCATTGACAGTAGTCATGAAAGTCTTCAGCCCAATCAGGTAGGAACCATGGATTATTATATCCAAGAACCATGTTGTTTTTTTCCCTGTTTTTTTTAATGTATTTAGTATAATATTATCATTATGTTTTAGCTGTCTCTTACCCTCCACCAAGGGTGCCAATCAGCTAAGTATAATATCTGCTGGGTAAGTTTTCATGTCACAAAAAAATGCTATTGTTAAGATACAATAAAGTTTTTTGTTTGGTTTCATACTTACCTGGCAGATATATACGATTAATGGGCCCACCCATCCTCCCCATCAGGAGACAGGTGGAAGAGAAATTATGTCTTAGAAAATGGGAATGGTTCCGGATCACCCACCACCAGCGGCAGGTGAATGGGGGATCACCTGACCTACCTGTCGCGTGTGCAGCGAGGTTTGAAAATTCTGTCGGGACGACCGAGTCTATAGCTAAGTATATATCTGCCAGGTAAGTATGTACAAAACTTTATTGTATCTTAACAATATCATTTTACAAAAAGGCAGAGGGTACTAGAAAGGCTCATTAAACTAGTGATGGAAGAGGTTGTAAAAGAGGTGAAGAAAAGGGAGTCCATGGGAGTTGCTTGATGTAGATGAATTGAAATTGCACATCAAAGATTATGTGTACTGTTATAGACAAGACTCATGGTATGAAAAGTGACCTATCATAAAAGATTTTGTGGAAATAAAAATTGACGTAGCACTGTTGAAAGATTCTGAGTAGGGAGTTGTGGAAATTTTTAAAAAGTAGGAGAGTGAAATGAAATGGAGTGCTGATAAAAATTCTGAATAGTGAGTTGTGGAAATTTTTAAAATGTAGAAGGGGTGTAATAGAGAGAGCTGAAAATAATTGCAAACCCAATTGAAGTTTAAGGGAACTGGAACAAAGGAAAAACAAAATATTGTCAGAGAAGTGGTTATTTGGCTGTTAAGTGGAAGGGGGGAGGGATCACTGTTACAAAATATACATGGAGTAAGAACAAATTTATTTTGGCATGAATCTTACCTGCTGTCAAAGGTACCTCATATATCCATGCCAATAGACAAGTTGGCATCCAAACAAAAGATGATAATTGCTTGTTTGACCCAGATTACCGTTTAGTTCACCTGTTCTCCACCAGGTGTGTTTTGAATGTTTTGGCTCTAGTCTGAATTCTCTTTGCTCCCATTGTGTATAGGCACTCAATGGTCTTTCATGGTTTTGGTTGTTTGCTGCTGTCACAGAACGTACATTTACTTTTCCTTAGATGTCTTTTGCTGGAAGCAAGGCGAATGATATCAGTTTCTCTAGGAATAATTATGTTATTTACAAGATGTTGCATTTTGATGCAGATAGACACACTGTTTGTTCCTTCTGCATGGGTATAGAATGTGATCTTGAGAATAGATGTGAGGATTATAGGGAATGATCTAAGGACTAGATGCTCAAGTTTGTTAGATATAGGAAGAGAAAGAAAACATCGATTGCAAGAGCTAATAGTTAGGTCAGGTCATAAACTTATCATCTCTCCCCCTTCTCCAGGTCCTTCATCTTAAGTTACCAGTACTCAGTACTATATAGTTTTTTCTTCTATTGCATTAGTAAGTATTGAGTCTTCATATTTAGCTCCATTTTCTGTTCCCTTTTTGGTGTATTTAGAAGTTATTACAAGATGCAAAACGTATTTTAGAGTAAGAGATTTAACTGTATTTATATTAGGGAACAGGATGAAAATTGTAGTCAATAAAGGGTTTAACTGAATTTATTTTTGGGAACTGTTCTGGGTCTCCCGCAGTTCATCATGCTGTCAGGAACGGAACCCCACCGATAACCAGAAACCACCTGTGATTGTAAAATCTGTACTATACTGAAAAGTCTGTGCTGTATAAAGACAGAATTGTAGCCAGAATGAAACTGGTCAACTAGGAAGAGCTAACACACCAAGCAATGACAAATAGTTCTCCAGATTTGCCAGATACTATTGAAGAAAGGACACTAGTGATTGTGTTAAAAATGAATTTATGGGTAATGGGCAAAGGTAAAGAAAGAAAATAAGTAAAAGGCAGCCTTTTGCTAAATTGCAGAGCATCCTCTGCACGTCTACCTAGCCTGCTGTGTGCATCATTTGAAAAATGAGAAAGAGAGAACTGACAGAAAATTGTCCCCATTGGTACAACCAAGCAAGGGAACTCCAGTCCAAATCAGCAGAAGACTCTGGTACAAAGGCTATGGCACCGTCCAAGATTAAAGAATAGTGGTTCAATTTGGATTGACCTTTTAGATATGACTAGCATGGGAGGCATCTCAAACAGATGCCTAACAGGCTAGCCTCTTCTACACAAGAAAGAACGGGTCAAAAAGTGTAAGAAGTGTTAGGTGTTCAGTATCGTCAGGTATGTATATTTACAGTCAAAGATATGTAATGATTATTCTGAGGTGGTGTAGGCATAAAAAAGTGTGTGACAAGAGAGGGACCCAGCAACCAACTACTAGCCAGCCTTGGAAGG
This sequence comes from Macrobrachium nipponense, assembly GCF_015104395.2. Lineage (NCBI taxonomy): Eukaryota > Metazoa > Arthropoda > Malacostraca > Decapoda > Palaemonidae > Macrobrachium > Macrobrachium nipponense. Next base: position 43,158,826 of record NC_061100.1, read on the forward strand.
AACCTTAACATTCTCTACTGGTAGTATCTCAATAGGCAGCTGTTGCATTGGGGATGACACCCACTCTGTTTTTGGGCTTTTCATACAGAGTTGAGTATACATTTTTTCTGACTGCTTAGAGAATCTCAATCCTTAATAGCCATGAGTCGAGAACCGACTACCTCTTTTCGGTCTCTTGGTCTTTATTGAAGTTTGCTTACATGTTCCACCTAAGAATGACCAATTCTTCAGTCAAAGATATGCATAGACAAAGCCAGTGACAAGAGAGGGACCTAGTAACAGACTGTACTAGCCAGCCTTAGAAGGGACCTTAATCTCTAGGGTATTATCCCAGTGGGCAGCTTTTGCCCTGGCCAGTCTACTGCCTATCTGCGGATGATGAACAGCTCTCTTTTGGGCTTTTTGCACAGATAAGTATTGAAGGTTGCTAATATGGTCCACGTAAAAATTACCAATTTAATTTTTACCTGAAGAACTCTTGGGTCAGGTCTCGTCTTCCGAACTCTGTTGGAGTTGTAATCTCATCAGATCTTTTACATTCTCTTTATTGATGGGGAGATCAGTCAAGACTATTCTTGGGTCTGCCTCTAGACCTGTAGAGCATTGACCTCACATTTTCTTCAGTCACTGTGGTCAGGTCAGGGGGCCATTTTGGAGAACATGAAAAGTTAAGGAGTTGGACTATACAGGAGAGCAAAATATATATATACAATATGAGCCTTTGGTAGGTTGTAAGGTCTTATGCAAGCAGAATGTCCAATCAGAGACAAGACAATTGCAATCTACTCTAACAATTCAACCTATCATTCTTGCATAAGGAAGTACAAATGAAATTTGTTGAGGCTAGCACAGAAACTTCTCTTTGGAAAGAGTCCATGAACATCATTCTTGTAAAACACAGCTTGTCTTAGGCAGAAACCAAAACAATTTTTATCGCAGACCAACTCAGCGCGAAAGAGCATGTGTTCTGTCAGCATGGTCACTTCATCCGCAAGAATTTGTGATCTGTTCTTGACTGTTTCAAAAACACAAAACTCCCAGTTTGTGATCCATACTGATAGCCTGCATTCTTTTGCTTTTTTCTAGACCCTAAAGCTATTCCTCCAAATTGCAGTATTTAGGAATGTTTTCTGAAAGTTGTGAGCATCTGAGAACTCTAGCCATTGTTAGCTCTTGGTGGCCCCAAAGGAAATGTTTCCATAGCTACCTCTCCTGGCATTTGAAGTTCTTCACCTTCTGCCAATCTGGAAAGATCTTAGAAAGTTGCACACTAAAAGATTTCATCAAAATCTCCACATGCTTCATCTAACTGCATAAAAACTCATCTGTTTCTTGTAAGGTCCTCCACTGTTAGCCTTATTTCAGGTACACTTTATGTTGTCTTCAGTTGTGGGACATAGTTGAGGTCTTACAGTTTTTTGAGGTGGAAGGCCCAAAGTCTTTCTGTCATTGTTCAGGATGGAATTTGTACAAAGCCCTTAAATTTTGTCACCTTATTTTGAGCATTTGGATAAAGCATCCCTTAAGAACCAAACTTTCTAAACTTTTTTCCTTTAGTGCTTGCTGCAGGAGAGTGTCTTAGTGAGCTTCATGCCTTGTAAGGGTTTGTTCAATGGTGGACAATTTTTTTTTCTCCTTCTTTAGGGCTAAAACGGTGTGCCAAAGCAAAGTCCTTCCAAGATTTGTGGTGGTGCCTAAATAACTGCTTTAGTAGGCAATGAAGAGGAAGCTCTTTTATAGCTCTAATCCTTGAGGTTGAACAGGTTGAGAATCTATTTTTTTCTGGTTAGTAGGTAAAAACACTCCTATGTTTAAGAATGCTACATCTTTTTCTTGTTGCTTAATAAAGTCAGCTCACTTAGAGCTGAATCCAGACCATTTGCCATTGTTTCAAAGTAGTAGTACCTGACCATGTCTGTGCTGTAAGTACATCTTTTAATTTCCATAAAACTTTGGAGAGGAGGTTGTCAAGCAAGTGCAATGAAAGTGGTACTCAGTTTTACCTTGCTTTGTTTACACATCAAATATTGTATGAGAATTTGTAAAGCCCTAATCCTGTCATTTCAGTGGGGATGATTTTCTCCTGAACCAAATACAAGAATCTTCCCTTCTCTCCTATCTTTAGGTTGTTAGGAAATCCTAGTTTGAGTTTGGTGAGCATGACGTTAAACATTAGTATATAGGAACGTATCCTCATATCTGGAAAATGGTCACTATCTTTAGTTTTTGGACAGTTAATTATGGGGCTGCAACTCTGGCACAGGAGTCGCTTGTACTCTATAAGATAGTCCTTTTTACCTGCAAGGATCCTTCAACAAGCCTCACTGCAAGGATCTTACATCTAGTTGTGGATTCACTGTTTAAAAAGCTTTTTTGTCACTTGTCTGAATGGATGTTTCTCTGGCTGCACAAGCCCCACCATCTTTCAGTTTTTTGTAGCCACCTATCTCTAACAGCAGTTAAGATTCATCCCAAATAATGAAAATTTATATGATGCATTTAATTATTTGGATACTCACTGTTAAATTGGCACCCACCCAGTATCCCCACATGTAGTGGGTGGTCATGAAGGGCGCTGACAAGAATGTAAATATTCAGTCACCTGGTAGGAAAAACAATGTGATAACAAACAGTCCATTATAGGTCAGCCAAGCATTATTCTTTTGTTAATGTTGAATCCCAATCACTCCTAACAATACAAAGATGTAAGATAACTATAATAGTAGGCAAGAATTCAAATAATTAATTTATTCATGAAAATTAACAGTAGGCGAGAATTCAGATAACTAATTTTATCGATAAATTTTCATTGTGTTTTAAAAATATTATTTTCACATTAAATTTAAAATTTTATTTTACCTAAACTTTTTTCAGGTACCAAGTTACAAGAAGAAGTGTTGAAGTCAGAGCCAACTAAACCAAAGGATATCACTAATAAGATCTATGATGTTAAGATTCGCAATTACTGTAAGTAATGTGTTTGTTATTTTGAAACTTGTTGCTTCTTTGATTCTCTACATGAAATGAAAGGATTTTCATCTTGTAGATTTTTAATATACCTAAGCTCATCAGTATTTGAACAAGTTCTGTGAGTCTAGAAATTTCACTTAGTATGACATGACTTTCATTTATAATAATAAGAATTTAATCAAGTAAGGAAAATACTTTTAGAATGTAAATCGCTTATGTGACAAATAACTGTGTTGTTAACTTATGGTTTAGTCTATTAAGGTTAAGTAAAGTGCTTACATTTTAAACCAGCCAGTTTTTTAGGTATAATTTTAATGAGAAAACCTAGGTAGCACATGACTTTTTCTTGCCATTTCATCTTTCTCTGGTTGTATTAATGAAAATATTAAGAATGCTGTGACATTAAGATGTAATGGATGTAACATTTTCACATAAGTGACTTCCCAAACAATTACATTAGCTGTACACTTTCTTACCTGGCAGTCGAAAATTCACATTCCTGGCGGCGGTAGCAGCGCTGCCATTGTTTGTGTAGGTGATACAGATCCCACCCACTTTCGGGAATACTTGGTACTGCTGAGCTTTAGACTTCAATTCATTTTCTGCCAGCCGCGGGGTAACACCGGTGGTTTGTTGTTGCAGTCGACTTTTGTCGCCATTGTGGATTTTTTATTTTTGGTGATGTACAATTTCTTGGTTGGCTTTTTTGCTTCATCAGTTAGCTGCTAGTTATTAACAAGTTAATACGAAGATGTCTGATGCTAGTTCTTCTTCAGTTAGCTAAACTATGTTACGATCCGCACTCCAAATGTGCTAAATGTAGGGGTCAGTGCTGTAGCAAGGAATTAATTTGTGATGAGTGCCGTAGTTTAGATGAACAAGGTTGGAAGACTTTTCAAGCTCATTTGGATAGGATGGACAAAGATGGGAAAAGGAAAGCAGCTCTTAGTGGGTAGTAAAACTAGAGTAGACGACTCCTGTGCCTTTAGAGGCAAACAAAACCGTCACTATCTTCTCCACTTTTATCGAATATTTCACCTATTGATAATCCTCCAACTTCAGTACCAATTACTCCAGACCAGGTATCCCATGTTTCCGATCCCAACACCATTTCCTTGTTAGAGTCCAAGATGGACAAGAAATTTGAGATTGCAATACACCCCTGAACACCTGAACTAGCCCTGGTCACTTACCCAGACCCGAACCATCATTTATTAAAAATTTACCAAATCTTTGGTTAAAATAAACGATCAGTGTTGCCAATCTCCTGGCAAACACCCTCGTTACCTAGTTACCAGCCCACCGCTAGTAGCCCTGCCTCACGGGCGGTCACACCTGCCCTCTCACGTCAATCACTTATCGTTCGCGGTGGAGTACAGATGTATCCACAGCGAACTCCTTTTTGGTCTTCGCCCGGCCTTCATTTGCCACCTTTGATTTGATTGATTTTGCTGACGAATTACGCATCCCTTTGGATTACGGTTGGATTGCTTCTCCTAATACCTTGTCATTAGACATTGATTCTGCAAAGGAAGAAACAAACACACTACGACAACGACTACTGCATCCTCGGCCACGACATCACAGAAAAACGACGAGCGGAAGTTCAACAACGTATCGTCTTTGCCAAACAATGCAAGAAAAGGATGAGTACCCTATTACACGATAGTCATTCCCCCTTCCTTATGCGTAAATTGTAGGCCTGTTCAATATAATGTAAAGACCAGATGTTTGGAATGTCAGGAGTGGTCTTTGGACCAGATGTAGGGTATCTCAAACATAGGAAAGTCTCGTATTAAGAAGTAACTGTAGACAGGAAGAGACTAACGTAGAATCAAGATAAAGACTTAGAGACAATGCTCTTTAAGAGACTTGAGAGTACGCTGACATCGAGTATGACATCTCTGTTACCGATTTTATGTCAAGATTATGTGAGGATAGATCGAGCAATAGGGATACTGAAATTACTAATCGTTCTTTTCCAGCTCCCCTGCCTGTTCCAGAATCAGCCCTAACCGGTGCTGGGGGTTATGGGGATCCGCAAGCCCACAGGGCAGGATCCGCCGTCCCCCCTGGCGCGGAGCAGCAGTGGTTGGCAGCAGATTCCCCTTCCCTCGATGACATCTCTGTTACCGATTTTATGTCAAGATTATGTGAGGATAGCTCGAGCAATAGGGATACTGAAATTACTAATCGTTCTTTTCCAGCTCCCCTGCCTGTTCCAGAATCAGCCCTAACCGGTGCTGGGGGTTATGGGGATCCGCAAGCCCATAGGCAGGATCGCCGTCCCCCTGGCGCGGAGCAGGCAGTGTTGGCAGCAGATTCCCCTTCCCTCGATGTGTAAGTTTTCTCAGGATGATAAAAACTTAGGTCAGATATAGACGAGTAGGGATAATAGGCTACATAGTGTTAGTTTAGGAAGAGAAGTGCAGGCTTCTTCGGGTCGGGTTTCTATTAAAAGTAGTAGTTTTAGAGGCACAGTGCCTTAGAGCATCTTTAGGCTTTTTCCTGCTTCGAGTTCCTTGCATCAGAAGCTTTTAGGCCAGGGTTGGTTTTCAGGTATGCTCCTTCTCTTTAAGGTTACTTTCCTCTATGTATACGATACGATAATTGTTAATATCAACTAATTCTCCGTTCAATGCATATTGATTACGCATATTCAGTATGAAGAGAAATCGAATAAATTAACTACGGTTTAGCCTAGTGTTCACGATGATATATCGTATGCATATTCAGTAGCCTAGCCTAACCTAAAGTATTCGCTGTACAACATCGGTAGTTTTTTTTTTATATTGGCTAACGCTGTAGGCTTAAGGCATTCTTGACTTCGGATAATTCAAATACAGGTGTAATTGAAAACGAAACGAGAATCCGATCGAGGATAATTTTTAATCTTGAATGTAATCGAAACAGAATGAAGATCGATTCTGTCCGACTAAAGCATTATAATTGTATTATGTGTATCATCATATTGGCGTAGTATAAACACTAAACTCGGCAGTCATTCACGCTGGAATTCAGCGGATGACGAATACGGGTTTGCGTCGCCGTATCCATCTCATTCTCTCCTGATTGACTAAAATGACTAACGTAACAACACTCTCACTTATGCCAAGTTTGTACCAAATCGTCTTAAAGGAGAACGTGTCTCAACTATGTTGACATTTAATATAGTCAATGAGGTATCTATCTTGGGGCATATAATCAGATGTCAGATATAAGGAATTTGTATGTATGACGTCTTCATACCGTTTAACAGATTATTGTCGTCAGTATTTACATTGAGCTTATGTCAATTACAGTTACAAATTATTACCAGTCGTATTATCAAATTGCAATGACAACTGAAATTAATATTAGGACCTAATAAAGTTAATTTAATTACCTTTAAATATTATTTTATTACTTTTCAATTAAATTACAATTACACTAGCTTGTCGTCAAACAGCACTATTGTAAGGAGTGTGGTTTGAGACAGACAAGGATGCGGCTAGTCTATTTTTTTTTTTTCTCCTTGGCTTCAGATTCAACCATATCACTTGGTCTCGGCTAATGTTTTTGTCCTTAGTTAGCATATTAATGAATATCTGGATACTTAACTTATGTAACGAAGTCATACTGTTCGTCTTACGATGTAATTTAAGACCAAAATTTGACTGATACGTCTCATTGGAAGCTAGTTTTCCCTCGGGTTAGATGGCGTTAAATTTAGTATTCCGTTCGTTTTTCACTCGTTTCATAGGTATTACGAACCTTACACTTTATATACGTTATTAATCCTTTGTCTGTGTGAAAAACAACGTAATGAGCTCTTTCATGCTATTAGTTTCTTTTACCACGGCTGCGTTGAAATTCATACAAAAAGCTCGGGACTTCTGTCCAGGTTGCTGCTTGAACGTAATTTTGCCTTATTAGCTTCAGCTGCTATCGGATTCGATTACTGTCACACGCTGATCAATACAATAAAGTGATGTTGTTATAGGAGTCGATCGCATTAGCAACAAGTTCTCGTTCGGTTGTTCATAGCTGTACGGAGTTATACGAGTATTATCGTTAAGATAATACCCTTTTAACTTGCTGCAATTTGCGGAGGTGGAGATATTAGACGATCGTAATTTCTCTCTCTCTCTCTCTCTCTCTCTCTCTCTCTCTCTTTTCCCTGATTTTATCTCTCTCTTTTCCCTGATTTTATATTCTCTCTTTATCCTAGACGATTGTGTTTCTCTCTCTCTCTCTCTCTCTCTCTCTCTCTCTCTCTCTCTCTCTCTCTCTCTCTCTCTCTCTCACTTTTCTGATTTCATATTCTCTCCATATTCTCTATCCTATTTTCCACGCTCTCCTAACACTGGACTCATTGTGCAACAGAGGTTTTTCTTCCTTTCACACCTTTTCAAACTTTCTCAATTTCCTTCAGCGCTGACTGAACTCATAGGTCCCAATACTCGGCCTTTGGCTTAAATTCTATTTTTAAACCCAACAATCTTGCTGTCTGAGTTAGTATTAGAGTAGGGAGCGACTATTAGGAATATGTATAAGGTATTCATGATATGATATATCACAAGAGGATTTTAAGTATTAGGACAGATAGGAAAGAACAGGTCTAGGTCTATCTGAGGGTATTCTTTCAAGTGCCAACCAGGCAGAGTACAGACAGGCAGGTACAACACTACAAGAGGACATCACTACGATCGACGACACCATCGCAGACGCACCGATGGACATGGTTGTCTCCTCCGTACATGAGAGGCCTAAGGCCACATGGGAGGTCTTCAGTTTCCCTCCATACATGAGAGGCCGAGAGCCACATGGGAGGTCTTCAGATTCCTCCATACATGAGAGGCCGAGAGCCACATGGGAGGTCTTCAGATTATTCCCTCCATACATGAGAGGCGAGAGCCACATGGGAGGTCTTCAGTTTTTCCTCTACTCAGGTGAGGCACATAGCCAGCTGAGAGGAAACAGGTTTGTATACCCTTCCGCACTCAACGAGTTTTGACCTTAGGGTAGAGGTGCAGGGAGTTTTTTCCCTCCACATATGGCAGGCCTAGAAGGCCACACATGGGAGATTAGCTTGGACGAGTGACAAATGAACTTGAGACTGACTCGCGTACTCAATTATATGACTGACAACTAGTACAGTGGAGGGCCGGGCAGATTTGATTCCCCACCTCCAAATTAATGTTGTTAATCGGGCTAGTTCAGGTGTTCAGGGGGTGTATTGCAATATGAAGTTTTTATTGTAAAACTAATATTGTAATACCTACCTGAACACCTGAATGATTCCCCACCCTCCTCCCCTCTCATACAGAGTTATTGAGTTATGATTGACGTGAGAGGCAGGTGTGACGGCAACGTGAGGCAGGGCTACTAGCGGTGGGCTGGTAACTAGGTAACGAGGGTGTTTGCCAGGAGATTGGCAACACTGATCGTTTATTTTAACCAAAGATTTGGTAAATTTTAATAAATGATGGTTCGGGCTGGTAAGTGACCAGGGTCTTAGGGTTCAGGTGTTCAGGTAGGTATTACAATATTAGTTTTACAATAAAAACTTCATTTCTTGGCGAAATCCGTTGATGGATTGGTATGTCGTTTCGTGCGTTCATAGAGAAGTCAAGTGAAAAGGCCAGTGTTAGGCCAAGTGTCAGTGTCGTGTCGAGGAGGCAGCTGTCCGTTCCCCCTATTCTCCTAGACAAAGGTCCCTGTCCCGCTCCCCAGTTCCGGGAGAAACATAACGGAGGTCGAAGGGAGACTGGGGGAGTTTGCCCACGGTCGGTTGCCGACTCAGTCGACTTGTGAGTGCCCAGGAAACGCCGCTGGAAAGGTGAGATATCAGTGATGCGCAGTTGTCGTCTGATCGGAAATGCAGTCACCTGTGTCGCGGCAAAAAGTGTGGGGTGATTTAGTGTCACGTCCTTTGAAGAGACATGCCGAGCGTACGAGAGGGATGTCGCCGCTGTTAAGAAATCCAAGGAGCACTGGAGTCCACAACTTCCTAAAGTTTCGCAGCAGACCAGTTTTCCAGGAAGATCATCAGTCCTCTTCGGATAGCGTAACTTCGGACGGAGTCAGACGCTCACATGCGTTACAGCGCTGGCTCGCTTGCGATCTGCCTAGCCTCGTGTATCGATAGGAGTTTCGACTCGTTCACCTCATTTGTCTCGAGCTGTTTCGACTCTTTCACCTCATTCGTCTCAAGCTGTTTCGACTTGTTTGCCTCATTTGCCTCATACGCCTTATACGTCTCGTGTTGTTTCGACTCCCAGTCGTTCGTTTTCGAAGAAGAGCCGATACGACAGCCACGACTTCGTCTTCGCCTAAGGATGGTGTGAAGGCCAAACTCTGCTAGAGGATTCCGCTTTCCCTCCCTTAAACATCAACTTCAAGAATTAATGGTCTTTTTGAAGAAGACAAAGAACCAGACGGAAGAGGAAGACAGAGTATCGGCCGTCCTGTCGGAAGAGGAAACTCAAGACCAGAATTCGAAGCCCTCCTCTGCTTATTCTAGTCTGTTAAGGTTTTTTTTACAGACTTATCCAGACTTTTTTGAACCAGCTTTGCCTTCTTCACCTCCGTCGATGTTTGTGAAGGATAAGAGATCAGCGCCTTCGGGGTTACCGAAACCAGTTCTTTCTCAGTCCTCGAAGAAAGCACTGAAGGAAGTAGAAGAGTGGCTGTTCTAAGAAGAGGGAGTCAGGCAAGGCTTCGTTCGCCTTTCCTCCCTCGAAGCTGCAGAATAAAGCTACAGGTTTTATGCGACAGGAGAAGTTCCTTCTTTGGGAGTTTCTGCCTTCTCCCAAGGAGACTTCTCTGGTCTTGTGGACTCTCACAGAAGAACAGCGTTCTCGGCTGCTAAAGTGTTGTTCTCTTCACCCGAGTTGGATCACCTGGTGAAGAACTTATACAAGTTGATCGAAGTCTTCAGTTTTCCGGATTGGACTATTGCAGCGTTAGCCAGGAAAATTGAAGATTGCCAGTCTCTAGATGAGGATTTTTATACATTCAACTTCCCTGGCAGATATATACTTAGCTATAGACTCCGTCGTCCCCGACAGAAATTCAAATTTCGCGGCACACGCTACAAGTAGGTCAGGTGATCTACCGCCACGCGCTGGGTGGCAGGGAATAGGAACCATCCATTTTCTAAGACAGATTTTCTCTGTTGCTGGTAGCCACAACATCGTTGTTGTTACCTCCTGACTTGATTTTCGTATTTTCATCGCCGTTGATCTTCTGGACTGTCTTTTTGGTGATGTATTTGGATCTGTGGTTTGGCATACGCTTTTGTGGAACGTTTTTTGTTTTTTATTTTGGCTTCGGATTTTGCTCAAAAATGTCTGATTCTAGCTGCGAAGTTAGAAGATATGTGAAGGGGGTTGTTTGGTAAGGCTACCGAAAGTGTCGTTAGATCCTCACAAGGTATGCAAGAAGTGTAGGGGATAAGAATGCACTAGAAATAACACGTGTGTGAATGTGTGAATATGGATGAGGAAGGATGGAAGACCCTAGATTCCTACTTAAGGAAACTAGAGAGAGATAGGGTTAGAAAGGCTGTCTCTAGAAGCATGAGTAGATCTCGCTCTAACGAGCAGTTAGTATAACTAACCCCCAATTAATTGCTTCCTCACATGCAGTATTAAACAACCTCTCCCGTAGCAGATGTTGCAAGTTCTGCTGCGGAGATTG
>NC_061100.1:43169978-43218156 GCF_015104395.2 Macrobrachium nipponense
GAATTCAATTCTTTTCCTGCCGGCGTCCGGTGAACATCGGTGGTCGGTGCGGTTGGATGACTTTGCTTCCGCTTTTTTGTTGTGGATTTGATCTTCGGAATTGGTGAAGTACTCTTTTTTGGCGTTGTGTTATTTTGCTTTTTATTTAGGCGTTGCCATGTCGGATTCTAGTCCGTCGGGAGTTAGGTTTTGCATCTCAGGATGTAAAACTAGATTATCCAAGCTAGAGTATGATTCTCACACTAAATGTGTTAAGTGTAGGGGACAGGTTTGTTCAGCAGATCGAACATGTAACGAGTGTAGTGATTGGACTGATTCTCAATGGAAGTTTTTTTAGTTCATACTCGGAGAAAATTAGCTAAAGACAGAATTAGAAAAGCAGCGCTTAGGGAAAGTAGACTTAGCTCTGCTTCGTCTTGCGATGCATCTGTTCCTTTTTCTGTTTCTCCTCAAATTGTTATGTCTCCTTTAACTACACCTCCTATTCCTCCTACTAATCCACTTCTCCGGCTTCCCGTGTAGTTTCTTCCGACACCATTGCCAGTCTGGAATCGAGGTTAGATCAGAAATTTTCGTGTACTAGCGAATACGGTTTTGCAACTTGGTAATTCAGTTAAGACGTTTTGGAGAAAGCGGCTTCAGGTAAGAGTGTAGTTGAGGTGCGTCTGTCTGTCCTGACACGTCTCCTAGACAAAGGTCACTGTCCAGCTCCCCGCACCGGGGAGAAGACATACCGGAAGTCCAAGGGAGTCGATCGGGATTTGCCCACAGACAGGCGCCTCTCGTTGTTGAGCCTGTTGCGCCTCAAACAGGGCTCGGTTAAGCGTTGTTGAAGGTGTTGCGGTCAGACGCTTTCAAATGATTCAAAGCGATTCGTCTCCGGTCGCACGGCGCTCTGGCGAGATTCGCCCGTTTCGCGTTCCCTTAAAGAGGCGTTCAGGCGCCGATTCTTCGCCTCCTCCAGTCAAGCGGTATAAGGAGCCTGAGAGTAGGGTTGCGCCTCGGCCGTTTAGCGGCTCGTTCGTCGCCTCAATCTGTGCCTTTTTCGCTCCATCTACTAGTAGAGATTGTGGTTTTAGCGCTGTAGTAGCAGTTTCTAAGGGTGTTTCTTTAGGCGCTTTTTCGTCTGTTACGCCTGATGCGCCTGTTTCGCCCTCGAATTTCGGCGGCTCCGAGCGAGGCGCAAGTAGTTTTTCCGCCGTCCTGCTGAACATTTAGGCTCTTCCAAGCCTACGTTAACTGTTTTTGATTCGTCTCTGGCGCCTTTGCGCAAGCAGTTAGAGATGTTAACCAACTGGATGAATGAGTCCAAGGGTGGTTCGAAACCTTCAGATCCGGTTGTAGTTCCGTCTACTTCTTCGGCGGTATCGGGAGAATGAAGAAGAAGTAGAGGAGGAGGATTCACATCACCTCTCGTGTTATTCACGTCTCCTTAGATTTCTTCTGGTATCTTATCCAGATTATTTTGAGAAAGCGGCTCCGCGCTCCCCAACTTCGACTTTTTTGATGAGGAGGAAAACTTCAGACCCTCTCCTCCCAAAACTTGTTCTATCTAAAGTGGTTAGACATTCGTTGAAAGAGACGGAGAAATGGATGTCTATGAAAAAAGACTTAGGGAAGGCTCTTTTTGCTTACCCTCCCTCTAAGTTGCTTCGTAAGAGGTATAGGTTTTATGTAACTGGGGAAGCTCCTTCTCTGGGAGTTTCTGCCTCCTCCCAGGGAGACTTCTCCAGTTTAATCGACTACCTCTAGAAGATCTGCTTTCGCCGCAGCGAAAGTTTTCTTTACAGCGCTGAGTTGGACCACGTTGTAAAGAATCAATTTAAACTTTTGGAAGTCTTTAGCTTGCCTTGATGGACTATTGGCGCTTTAGCGGCCAAGATCGAAGACTGTCCTTCTCTTTCTCAGGAGTTAGCGGAGGATTGGATTGGTGTTCTGTCCTGTGCGGACAAATCCATTAGGGATGGATGTGATGAGTTAGCTTCGCTCATCGCCTTTGGTACCCTTAAGAAAAAGGCAACTTTGGTGCTCCTTTGCTTCTAAAAGGGTTACGTCCCAACAGAAGTCTGCTCTCTTGTTTGCTCCTTTTGTGAAAGATAACCTCTTTCCAGACGATGTAGTGTGTCAATTTCGTCTGCGCTAGATAAGAAATCTACTTCGGATTTACTGGCACAGGTCTACTAAGAGACCTAAAGCTCCTGTGGAGACTGTTCCTTCGGTTTCTCCTCTGGCCCAAGCGCCTTTTCGAGGAGAAAACCCAAGCGCTTCTTTCGGCCGAAATCGAATTTGCGACCTCAGTCTAAGGCCTCGGCCAAGGTTAACAACCTTCCAAATGAAAGCTCGGTTCTTCATGCACCAGTGGGAGCCAGGCTGGCTCTGTTTTGGGAGGAATGGAAAACAGAGGAGCAGAAGCCTGGGTAGTGCAAGTACTCAAGTTCGGCTATCGTATTCCTCTCGTTTCACCTCCCTCGCTCTCACCTGTGCCAATTCCATTCCAGGCATACTCTCCGGGCTCAGACAAATTTCTGGCGCTAGCCGCAGAAGTGGGAAGCGCTTGTTCTCAAAGAAGCGATAGAACAGATAGAAGGGGATTTTCCTCCAGGCTTTTACAATCGCCTTTTTGTAGTTCCCAAGTCATCAGGGGCTGGCGGACCGGTTTCGGTTTTGGATGTGAGCGCCCTGAACTTGCATGTCCAGAAAACAAAATTTCATATGGAGACCACTCGGTCGGTTCTGGAGTCCATCAGACAGGGGATTGGATGGTCTCTCTGGACATGCAAGACGCTTATTTTCACATTCCGATACATCGCGAATCTCGGAAGTACCTGAGGTTCATGTTCGAAGGCAAGGTGTTTCAGTTTCGGGTCGCTTTGCTTCGGACTAGCGACCGCTCCTCAAGTTTTTCACCAGGGCGGGTTCTATCCCCGATAGGAAGCTGGCTACACATATTAGGAGTAAGAATCTCCCTCTATCTGGACGATTGGCTTCTCCGGTCGGAATCAGAGAGTCGGTGCATGAAGGACCTTGGAACAACTCTGGATCTTGCCAGAAAGTTAGGAATTCTGGTCAACAAACAGAAGTCCCAGTTGGTTCCATCTCAGAGCATCCTTTATTTGGGGATGATTCTGAATGCTCAAGTTTTTCGGGCTTTTCTGTCCCCGAAGAGGGTTCAAGGCTGTCTGGAGACAGTTTCAGGAGTTCTTGGACAAAAAGGTAAGTTCTGCCAATCAGTGGATGAGGCTCCTGGGCAAATTGACGTCAGTGGAGAAATTTGTGACGTTGGGAAGACTGCACATGAGACCTCTGCAGTTTTTCCTGAGAGCCTCTTGGTGCAGGAAGACACAACCAGACTCGATTACCTTTCCTGTCACAGATCAATAAAGAGGACCTAAGGTGGTGGCTCTCTCGAGCAAGGTTGGAAGAAGGGTTAGATTTACGACCCATCCTCCCGAACCTACAGTTCTTTCCGACGCATCGGACACAGGTTGGGGAGCCTTACTGGGAAATCAACGGACTTCAGGAGCTTGTCGGAGAAGGAGAAGAAGTTCCACATAAATGTAAAGGAACTGTTAGCAATTTTCTTGGGGCTCAGACAGTTTTGGAGCTTAGTAGAAGGTCGAGTAGTGGCAGTGCATTCCGACAACTCCACGGGCTCTCTCGTACGTGCGGAAACAGGGGGGGACTCAGTCTTTCTCTCTGTACAAAGTAGCCAAGGAATCCTCCTCCTGTGGTCAAACGAAGCGAAGGTTCAGCTAGTCCCGAGATTTGTTCCGGGAAAGATGAACGTCCTGGCGGACGAGTTAAGTCGTCAACAGCAAGTGTTACCTCTGGAGGTGGACTTTGGACAACAAGATTTGTCAGAAACTTTGGCGCCTCTGGGGACGACCGTCAATAGACCTGTTCGCGACATCAAGGAACAACCGTCTTCCTCTCTTTTGTTCTCCAGTCCCAAGATCCTCTAGCTTGGTCGGTGGTGGACGCAATGCTGTTGGATTGTCGGGTCTGGAAGCTTATGCATTCCCTCCGTTCGGTCTAATAAGAGAGGGTGCTGAACAAGTTCATGTCGCACAGCAATGTAACGCTAACGTTAATCGCTCCCTTTTGGCCCAGGAAGAGTGGTTCCCGGACCTTCTCCAGTTTGTTAGTAGACTTCCCCAGACTTCTTCCTCCAGAGAAGTGGCTTCTCAACAACCTCACTTCAAGAGGTTCCACCAAAACTTGTCCGCTCTAGCTCTGACAGGGTTTCAGACTGTCCGGAATCTTGTCAGAGCGAAAGGATTTTCAAGAAGAGCTGCAGAAGCTATCGCTCGTTGTAGGAGAGAGTCTTCTAACAAACTCTATCAAGGGAAGTGGAGAATCTTCAGAGAGTGGTGTAGAAGTGCTAAAGTCTCTACTTCTGCGACCTCTTTAACAGAAATAGCAGATTTTCTTCTATTTCTTAGGAACTCTAAGAAACTGGCTCCTTCGACGATCAGAGGATATGAGAAGCCATGCTCTCTTCGGTTTTTCGACATCGAGGTTTGGATATTTCCTCCAATTCAGATCTGTCGGACCTCATTAGGTCTTTCGAAACCACTAAGCTCCCGCAAGATACAGTGGCTTGGAACTTAGATGTGGTGCTTAAGTTCCTCATGGGGCCACCGTTTGAGCCTTTGAAGTCGGCTTCACTCAGAACTTGACTAAGAAGGCACTCTTTCTTATTGCACTAGCTTCTGCTAAGCGTGTCAGCGAATTGCACGCTATAGACAAAAGAGTCGGTTTCTCTCAAGGCAATGCTGTATTTTCGGTATCTTTGACCTTTCTAGCCAAAAATGAGAATCCTTCTAATCCTTGGCTAAGGAGTTTTGTGGTAAGGAACTTATCTGATTTGGTTGGACATGAGGAGGAAGAAAGGCTCTTATGTCCAGTCAGGGCTATTAAGCAGTATCTGTTTGCCACTAAGGGTATTAGAGGACAATCTTCTAAGCTCTGGACCTCGGTTCAAAATCCCTCTTGTCCTCTTTCTAAGAATGCTATATCGTTCTTTATTAGAGAGCTTATCAGGGAAGCTCACTCGCAGTCCGAGAACGACAATCTTTCCGTTCTGAGAGTTAAAGCTCACGAGGTTAGAGCAGTGGCAACTTCTTTAGCATTCAGAAAGAATTTATCTTTAGCTTCGATTCTTCAGAGCACGTTCTGGAGATCGAATTCGGTTTTTGCGAGTCATTATCTCAAAGAGATAGAAACGGTTTTCGAGAATTGTAAAACGTTAGTCCGGTGGCGGTTTCTGGCATGGTGTTGGGAGAAACGGCACAGGGGTCGTCACCTCTATGCTAACTTTTCACCTTGAATAGGTTGTCGAGTTCAAGGGAAGCTGGGGGTACTGAGTACCTGGGATACTCACCAGTCTGTTAGGTCAGATTTTACAATGGTTGGTATATATGTTTTTAAATCTGGTGTTGGTGACAAAATGTTTTGTATGATGAATTTCTGGTCTTAGCCCAGGGCAAGGGCAATCTTTGTTGTTACTATCCTCCGTCAGTCAGCCTTGACTCGCTTGAACTACGGAAGGATTCCACTCCTGTAGAGGCTAACTTTGGTCAAATTCCAATTCCTCTACAATAGTAAGAAGAGCACCGACCAGAGGCAGTAACAGTCTGCTGTAGCTCTCTTACAAGGTAAGGTACAACAGACCACCCTTGAGTGTTTACTGGTATTGCAATAAATGTAACCATTTAAAAATACTAGTGGCTCCACTGAATCCCACCTTCCCATAAATGTGTAATCAGCTCTATAATTGTTCGGTAAGACACTACAATAAAAATGAAATTTTCATTATTAAAATGAAGTTTTATTGTATACTTACCGAACAATTATGATTATACCCACCCTCCTCCCCTTAGGTGGACGGACGGGCAGAAAGAATTGGATTCACCTGGGCAGTTGTACCTGGTTCTCCCGCGAGTGGAGGGAGATGACGTCATCACCACCAGTGTTGGCGACGCCGACGCGCTAAATTTGAATTTAGTATCCTGCCGCTCGTGGAAATCACGGCTCTATAATTGTTCGGTAAGTATACAATAAAACTTCATTTTAATAATGAAAATTTCATATTTTACCTTCGCGACATGATTCTGTTAAGCAGTTGAACTGTCTGGGGTGTAGGCGCATACCGTAGTTACCTCTACGGATGGCAACCGAGACAACTAGTATCCTAATTGAACTGCTAATCGGGGCTCCCTGCAACCTTCCACGAGTTACCAGTTTCGATTTTAGATACTTATGGTATTGTCACGACAACACCAACTCAGCTTTTGTATTTACTTAAATCCGTTTTCGCTTAAGTATAATTGCTCGAGCGTATTTTTATGCTCGATGGGGCTAGCTGAACGCATTCCTTCGTGGAATGGATTACATGGCAGCTCAGGATGACGAGTCGGCGAGAGCTAACTGTGTATGAGTCTGCTGTCACTGCAATGATTGGCTGCCGAACCGTATCTCTGCCCAACAATCACGGACTTAGGTCTCTGATTAACGGGGATTCTCGCATACATGAATGACCATCTACTGCTGTGATGCTCGGTTTCATTGCCTTCGACATTGCGAGAAATTTTCAACAGAGATATCTCTTGGACTCTTTCTTTTTTCTGTTTACCGCACTGTAGCAGAAGTCTGTACCAGTCTGCCACTGGATTGCACTGCGATAATGCGGAATGTTTTTTCTTCCGACATCGGAGTTTGTCTTAAAAAAATATCTCTTATTCGTAGGTGTGCAATTGTTCATTGTTCACCCCGAATTAACAGATGTATTGGAAGACATCGCCTATTCCCAGGCCTGACAGCTCTGCTTCCAAATGTTCAACCCATGAGAAACAGTTCTGCAGGCAGTACTTCCTGGCGTTTTTTCTTTACTGAAAAACGCCTCGCTTTCATAGCAATTACGACTTCTCACCGAACAGCAATGAAATAGAGGTTAGCGTTTTCAGTCATTGGTAAGCACGGGTTCAGATTCTTGAGAATTTTTCTCTCGATTCGGCTGTGAAGAAGTACATTGCATTCTCTGTCCTCCTTCGTTTTCTACAGCACATAGTGTTGTTTCTCCTTAGCTGAGATTCAACTATACTATGAGAATGTCTTGCCATCAGGAACCTCGGTCTCTAGAAGGCAATTGACTCTCACCTGTTGGGCACATGCCTTAACAGAGTCATCACCTCGCCGTCCGGCATCGGTGACAAATATACGTTTTTGATGGTGTCTCGGCATAACCCTTCAAAGGCGAAGGTCATGTGACTTGCTCGGATTCTTGGACAGCTTACCTCGATACCGAACGCAGTCAGTCGGCAGCTGTCAGAGCGCCAGGGTCAGTTAAGAACTACGGTGTAGACTTAGTTCGAGTGTACCAAGAACTTCGCTGCGGACACCTTCCCGAGCCTGGAAGGGGTAAAAAGGAGCCGAGTTGGTGGTTTTCCCCACTCAGAATGAACAAGGGCTTGTCTCTTCTAAAAGCCGGAACCGCACCTAGTGTCGTTCTCAGAAGCCTCAGAGTAGGAATGGGGAGCAACACTAGGGGCGAAAGAAGTGTCAGGCACCTGGAAGGGGGACCAGGTGAACTGGCACATCAACAAGGAGTTGAATACAGTCTTCCTGGCCCTGAGGAGTTTCGAACCAGAAGTCAGAGGCTCGGTGGTCCAGGTCAACTCGGACAACACCACGGCTCTGGCATATTTAAGGAAATGGGGAGGGACTCATTACGTCTCCCTGTACGAAACAGCAAGAGACTGGTTGCTGTGGGCAGAGGAGAGAGAAATTACACTTCTCATCAGATTTGTTCAGGGAGAGAAGAACGTAAGGGTGGACCTGCTGAGCAGGAGAGATCAAGTCCTCCCCACAGAATGGACTCTCCATCAAGACGTTTGCCAGATGTTATGGAGCCTTTGGGGGCAGACCACACATACACCTTTTTTGCCACGAATTAGAAAAAGAGACTGGACAACTTTTGCTCCTCCATTTCGGATCCAAGAGCAATAACGGTAGACGCACTCCTTCTAGACTGGACAGGGATAGACGGCTACGCGTTTCCCCCATTCAAGATTTTGGGGGAAGTATTGTGAAAGTTCGTCCCCTCAACAGGAACGAAACTAACTCTCGTCGCTCCCATTTTGCCCGCTCAGGAATGGTTCACAGAGGTACTGGAATGGACGGTGGACTTCCCCAGATCTCTTCCACTCAGGAGAGATCTGCTCAGACAAACCCCACTTCGACAGGTTCACTAAAAACCTCCCCGCTCTCGCTGACTACCTTCAGACTATCGAGAGATTTGTCAGAGAGAGCTTTAGTGCAAGGCTGCTAGCACAATCGCCAGAGCCAGCAGGTCATCAACCTTGCGAGTCTACCAGTTGAAGTGGGAAGTGTTTCGGAGATGGTGCAGGACGAAGAAATTATGCTCATCCAATACCTCTGTGACCATAATTGCTGGCTTCCTTCTCTTTTTAAGAGAAGAATGCAGCTTAGCTGTCTCTACGATTAAAGGTTATTGTAGCATGCTATCCGCGGGGTTCAGGAACAGGGACCTGAATATCGCTGAGGATAAGATCTGCATGATCTTATCAGATCTTTTGAGATGACTAAGAATTAGTACTCTAGACCGTCCAGTTGGAACTTAGATGTGGTTCTCAAGTTCCTAGTATCGGACAAGTTCGAACCCCCTCAACAGGCGTCCTTCAGGGACCTGACTAGAAAGTCTTTCTTTCTTATAGCGCTGGCGACTGCTAGAAGAGTTAGCGAGCTTCGGGCTCTGGATGCTAGAGTAGGGTTTAAAGGAGAGTCTGCAATCTGCTCTTTTAAACTTTTGTTCTTAGCAAAGAACGAGAATCCCTCCTAACCCTGGCCTTGAAGTTTGGAGGTCAAAGGGCTCTCACCCTTAGTGGGAAGAGAGATAGAGAGATCCCTGTGCCCTGTCAGGACCCTTAAATTCTACCTGGAAAGAAGAAAAAAGAAGATTAAGGGCAACCTAAAGAGTCTCTGGTGTTCTGTCAGAGATCCCAAAAGATCCATTTCTAAAAACGCTCTGGTGTTCTTTATGAGGAGCGTCATAACAGAGGCGCATGCGATGTGCGATGATGAACAGTTTAAACTCCTTAGAGTTAAAGCACATAAAGTAAGGGCCATTGCGACATCTGGCGTTTCAGAAGAATATGTCGCTGAACAATGTTGTAGCCTCTACATCCTGGAGATGCAACTCAGTGTTTGCTTCTCTCTACTTGAGAGACGTGAGAGGACTTACGATAAGTGCTTCTCGTTGGGGCCCTACGTATCTGCCGTTTCAGTGTTGGGACAGGGAGCTGAGACTAATCCTTGTTAGTTTAGTTTAATTTTATTTTTAATTTGGTGTTGTGTTTTTATATTTGTTTGAAAGAGGGTTAAGTGGTAACCCCTTTCAATTGTTAGCTCTAGCACGGGTTAGAGTTGGTCAGGTGGTCGGGATTGGTTTTGTGCTCCTTGATAGTGCCAGAGGCAAAAGTTTGTCATGTAAGTGGGTTAGCCCCCATGGACAAAGATCCTAACAAAGTTCTGTCATGTAAGTGGGTGAGCCCCCATTGACAAGATCCAGAAGAGCTCTCAGTCATAGGTTACTACCTCGCTGAAGCTCTTGAGGCAAAGCAGACTCATAGACATTATCCATGAAGTCTTCTGCCCAATCAGGTAGGAACCAAGGTCTTTGACCTACAACATGTGTTGTTTCCGGTTTCTATTTTTATTATTTAGCTGTCTCTTATCCTTCACCAAGGGTGCCAATCAGCTAAGTAGTATATATCTGCCGGGGAAGTTGCATGTACAAAAATTATATTATTATGATACAATAAAGTTTTGTACATACTTACCCGGCAGATATATACGATTAATGGCCCGCCCAGCCTCCCCTCAGGAGACAGGTGGAAGAGAAAATCTGTTTGGGAAACGGGAATGGTTCCTAGCCCCGCCACCCAGCGGTGGGAGGGTTGATCACCTGACCTACCTGTAGCGTGTGCCGCAAAATTTGAAATTCTGTCGGGGACGTCGGAGACTATAGCTAAGTATATATCTGCCAGGTAAGTATGTACAAAACTTTATTGTATCATAACAATATCATTTTTCACTCAGCGAGAAGACCTAAGGAACCTCCAGCGACAGGAGCCAAAGCTTCTCTACAAAAACATCCCTTTTGAGGTGGTAAGTCGAGGTGGCAGCAGAGACCAAGAACTAATCTACAAACCACCTCCAAGTCTACCAAGAAACCTTCCTTTTAAGACAGAGAAATGATCGGGAGGTCCTTCACACACCTGTGGGGGCAAGACTCCACGACTACTGGGAGGAATGAAGTCGAAGAGGAGCAGAACAGTGGGTAATTCAGGTGCTTCGAGAGGGATATGTGATCCCTTTTATGCAGGATCCACCACTGTCCAATACACCTGTCTGTTTGACAGCATACTCGACAGGATCAACAAGAACTTTAGCTTTAGCCAAAGAAGTAGTAGAGCTCATCAACAAGAGGCCATAGAGGAAGTAACAGACACGAACTCCCCAGGGTTTTACAACAGGCTCTTCGTAGTCCCCAAGGCATCAGGGGGATGGAGACCTGTGTTGGACGTAAGCGCTCTGAACCTCTTCGTCCGGAAGATGAAATTCCGAATGGAAACCAGTCGATCGGTAATGTCAGCCCTCCAACCGGGCGACTGGATGGTATCTCTCGACATGAAGGATGCATACTTCCATGTCCCCATCCATCAGAACTACAGGAAGTTCCTGAGATTTGTCTTCAAGAAGAAAGTCTTCCAGTTCAGAGCCCTCTGCTTCAGTCTGTCAACCGCCCCTCAAGTATTTACTTGGATTCTCGCTCCTCTGGGAAAGTGGCTGCATTTAATGGGGATCAACACAGCTTTTTACTTAGACGACTGGTTACTGAGAGCCAGATCCAGGCGTCACTGTGTGAATGACTTGGAGAAGGCACTTACTTTGACACAACAATTGGGTATCATAGTAAACACGCAGAAGTCTCAATTGATTCCAACTCAGAGGATTCTCTATTTAGGGGTGATACTAGACTCTCTAGCTTTTCGGGTTTTTCTCTCCCCGAAGAGGATAGAGTCCTGCCTGTTGACAGTCCAGTAATTTCTGGTTCGCCCGTCCTGCTCAGCGCTTGAATGGATGAGCCTACTCAGGTTAGGACGCTTACACATGAGGCCGCTTCAGTTCTTCCAGAAAGCAAATTGGTCTCGGGAGACACAGTCGGACTCACTAGTTTTCCCCCTGACGGAAGAGATAAAGATGGATCTTCATTGGTGGCATTCGAGGGAAAGATTACAAGAAGGAATCTCCCTAGGTGTGTTGAACCCCGACCTGCAGTTCTTCTCAGACGCCTCAGACAGCGGATGGGGAGCCCTCCTAGGAGACAAGAGAGTGTCAGGTCTGTAGACAGAACGAGAAAAGACCTTGCACATCAGTGGGAAGGAGTTGAAGGCCATCCTCTTAGGGCTACAAGCGTTCGACCACTTAGTCACCGGAAGAAACGTAGCGGTCTACTCGGACAACACCACAGCGTTGTCATATGTACAGAAGCAGGGAGGGACCCACTCGTTCTCTCTCAACAAGATAGCCGAAGATTTCCTCACCTGGACGAATGAGAAGAGGATCACCCTTTCCAAGATCGTTGAAGGGAGAATGAAACGTACTTGCAGACGAACTAAGTCGGGTAAATCAAGTGTTACCAACAGAATGGACTCTGAATGAGAATGTGTGTCAGGACCTGTGGAAGCTTTGGGGAAGACCATCGATATATCTGTTCGCCACATCGAGGAACAATCGCCTTCCCATTTTCTGTTCTCCGATTCCAGAACCACTAGCGTGGAGAACAGATGCGGCTGCTAGATTGGACAGGACTGGACGTTTACACTTTTCCTCCCTTCGGGATGAAAGAGAGGTCTTAAACAAGCTTCAATCACACCAGAATGTGACAATGACCCTAGTAGCGCCATTCTGGCCCAGGAAAGAGTGGTTCCCGGACCCTCTCAATCTGCTGGTGGATTTTCCCAGACTACTTCCACAAAATCCATCGCTTCTCAGACAACCCCATTTCAACCGATATCACCAAGGGTTGTCCGCTCTGGCCCTGACAGGATTCAGACTGTCAGGAACCGGGTCAGAGCAAAAGGGTTTTTGCGAAGGGCATCAGAGGCTATTGCTAGCTGCAGAAGAAGCTCTTCTGCCAAGCTCTACCAGTCCAAGTGGAGAGTTTTTAGGTCATGGTGCAGACGACATAGCATCTCCTCTTCTACATTTTATGCCCACCTCATGACACCCCTCAGTCTGTTCCTGGGCCTAAGCAGTCGAATGTTTATGTCCAGTCGGGCGGGACTCCTGACTATCGGACAAGCAGTTACTGCTTAACTACCTTATTATTATTCTTCTATGATCGATTTCCATGCTAATCTGAAAGTAATTCCTAATGTAAAGGGCCTCAGGTTTGTATAGTTAGGAAAAATACATTTGTTCATGAAACTTACCTGTCAGATATATATATAGCTGTATTTTTCCGAATCCGACAGAAATTTAAACACTTACGACACACGCAGTGGGAGTCAGGTGGTTAGTACCCATTCCCGCCGCTGGGAGGCGGGTATCAGGAATCATTCCCATTTTCTATTCATAATTTTTCTGTCGCCGGTGCTGAAAACACCTGTTTTCAGTACCTCCGTCTTAGGATTTTGGAAACTTCATTGCCGCTAAGTATCCTAATTGTCTTTTGATTTATTTACTTGGATTTGTGGCTAGGCATACGCTATCTTAAATTGATTTGAATTTGATTCATTTTTGCATAAAATATCTGAATCTAGTTAGGCTAGTTTCAGACGGGGTTGTCTGCAAAGATAGGGTGTGGCTACCGAAAGCTTCGGTAGATTCGCACTTGGTATGTACGAGGGGTATGGTCTTGCTTCTTTGTTGAGATTTGTCATGTAAGGAGTGTGAGACTTTGTCTATTCCGTAAGGAAGACGTATGATTCGTATGTACGCAATTAATCAGTAAACATGTCTAATTCCGTAAGGAAGACGTATGATTCGTATGTACGCAATTAATCAGTAACAAAAGTCAGGGTAGTGAACCTGCTAACCTTCCTGTAGACTTTATTTTGCATAACCCTGTAGTATGGCTTATGGGCTATGTATATGTCTACGAGAGATGCTCGCTCTCCTTCATTGCTGTGAAGTGCTACTTCTTTAATTGTTCCTCCTAACCCTGCAGTGTTGCCTTCGGGCCCTAAGCAGTGTCTGTAGAGAAATTGCCCTTTCTCTGATACTCCTTCGATTCGTAACTTAGAATCGAAAGTGCTTGCTTTAGAGAGTAAAAGTGAAGTGCAGAAGTGCAGTGATACCCCTTGTGTAGTGGAGGGTGCGTCAGATCGGCCTCGTTTCGCCTCTAGGCCGGGGACCTCTGCTTGACTCCAGAACCAGAAAGAGAGCGCATGTCGAAAGCCGAAGGAGGGTTACGAGGAACCCCACCGATCTGGCGTGCCTTCGACAGTTTCTGATGAAAATCCCCAGACTGCCTAAGTGCGTGCACGTGCACGAATCCTGAAGGATTGCTTCTCGTCCTCCGAAGCGTCCTCCCCGCGCAGGGGTTGGAGCTTTCGGATGGACTCGCGCCCTCTAAATAGAAGTTTCTTATAGAAGAGGACGCTTCACGTCCTCTCTCTCTCTCTCTCTCTCTTTATGCGTTTCAGTGAGAAGTAAGAAGGCGAACGTCGCCTGAACTCGTGTCGTCTTTCCACGAGAAATACGTAAAAGAAGTCATAGTAGCAGTAAGCTTTGAGAGCGGACGCCCAAGCCAGGGGCGCGCGGGGGAGTGCACGCCAAGCGCGCGCCAGTGGACGCCGAGCGTGCGCGCCAGTGGACGCCGAGCGCGCTCCAGTGGACGCCGAGCGTGCAGACGCGTACGCCAGTGTGTCGCCTGGCTGACGTTTCTGTTGAACTCTTCAAGCTCTTGTTTCAGATTTGGGCTTAAAGAATTTTTACCTATCTTACTTTCGATGATACCTTCTACCTCACCTGCAAGGAATGTGAAGTAGGCAGTGCTTCGGAGTAAGCTTAAAGTGAACAGACAACTTCTTCGAAACCCAGCAAGACATCGGGTTTCGTGAATTCAAGAGGTCTCTGTCAATTAATATTGCGTTTCGCATAGGTGGATGGAGTTAAGGAAAGCTCAAGGGAAATTCTCGTTTTGCTCTACCGCAAGCTTTGCCATTCTGCCAATAAATTTAAGTTGCCACTACCGCAGTCAAGACTTTGCGATAAGGCAGTTACGGGTTATAAAGGCTCGATGTCCTGCACGTCAGGACTCTCGGCAACGTTCAAGTAGGATTCTTGCAAAGGCACTCATCAAAAGTACGCTCTTCAGGAAAGCGCAAGACAGGACTGCCTTTGCCATACTGCCAATAAATTTTAAGCTTTAGCGGGCATTAGTTGTGATACGGGAGAGGAACCTGGTTGGAGAGTTTCTTCCTCTTCCCAGGATAATTTTGCCAGCTATTTAGCCCATCTGAAAGGGCTTTTCAGATGATAGATTTTGTAGTTCTAGTCGGGACTACGCTGCCGAATTGAACATCGTCGTTCTACCTGACGTAAGCCAGTCTCTTAACAGGATTCTTGCCCCTTCCTCGTTTGAGACGGGAATCGGAAATAAAATGCCTCGACTTCTGGATTACGTTTTGTCAATTCAGTGACTTTCCCCCATTGACAATATACTATCGTTTTGTCAAGTAAGTGGGTATCCCCTCATTGACAAAATATCTCTTTGTCCCGTAAATGGGTTAGTTCTCATTGACAAACATCTCATTAACTTGATATTGCGTAAGCGAATAAGCTCTTATTGACAAGATTCAGAAGAGCTCTCATTCGTCATTCGCAGACTCGTACAAGAAATAGACTTGTAGGACTACGTCAATGAACCCTTATGTCCAATAACATAAGAAGCTTGAGCTGACTGCTTTCGATTCTCCTAAGTTTTGTTCATGAAACTTGCCTGTCAGATATGTATGTAGCTGTATTTCCGAATTCAGCTATATATGTGTCTGCCAGGTAAGTATGAACAAACTTTATTGTGATATAATTTCATATTTTGCCTTGCGTTATTTTATTTCTGTTGGTTCAAGTCATATACGCTTGCTGTAGTTACCTCTTCGGATGGCAACCGAGAGGTCTATGTCCATTTTAAGGACATTTAATCGTTACTCCCTGCAGCCTTCCAGGAGTTTCCGATTTATCTTTTACCGTTGTATGGTAGTGTTCTGACGACACAAACGCATCTATATATTTAGCGTTTTCTGTTTCGCTTAAATATACCAGCTTGAGAGTCTCTTTATGCTAAAAATAACGGACCTTTTTCTTCATAGAATAGGGTAGCTGGCAACCCAGGCATAAAGTTAAGAGACGTACTATGACGGACGATCGTAAGCTGCTGCTGTCACTGTCTTCTCCTCCAGTCCAAACGAGCCAGTACCAACTCGTTCGCTGTCATGCGCGGTAGGTTAAGTCTCTCTCTGGGGATTGACTGATAACCGTATCTCTGTGCTGGCTTACGTCTCTCTCTCTCCTGCGGGATTGACTGTACGAACTGCTATCTCTGCCCTACAATCACGGACTTTAGCTAAGATTGAGGGGATTTCTTACATGAATGAATAAAACATTGCATTCGTTTGGCCTTAATATGTTCTACAGAGATATCTTACTCCGGTTTCGTGCTCGTTACAGCACGGTATAGGACTACGAGTCTACCACAACATTGCACTATTATATGCTCTCTTGACTTAGGCAAAAGCGCAGCCTTATTAGGGAGTAAACATACTGTGTGAGGGAATGGATGAGCTTGCTGGGGACCATTTCCTTCCTAAAGAAGTTTGTTTCCCTGAATAGACTGCAATTCAGACCTCTACAGTTTTTTTCCTTACCGGGAAAACTGAAATTTTATTAAAGATCTAGGAATGATTCTGAACATCTCTCGGTGCGTTAAGTATCTCTTGAGGTGATAGAAAGAAGTGCCGGACATCTGGAGAGGGTTTCAGATGTCCTGGATCATAATCTGAAAGAAGTGGAAGCAATTCAGTCGCCCTCCCTCCAGTCCTCGAAACGAGTTTTTGGAACCATGGTCCATATCAACTCTGATCTTCCACAGCTCTCTCATATCTTAGGAAGTATCTTCTCTCGGTCCCGGTTCGGGTTTACGAGAAAGAGCCTATTATAACAACAGGCGTAGAATGGAACGATCCTCTAGAGTCTAGAGGTTCGTTACAGGATTGCAAAAGTCCGTTCGAATCGTCTCGATCGAAGGCAGCAACTACTGACTTCCGAGTGGAATCTTTCTTTAGAAGTATGTTGAGAGTTGTGGAGACTTTAGGGAGTCCTTCATTCATCTCTTCGCTAGGTTGAGGACGAAGAGGCTTCTTCTTCTCTGCCTCCCTATTCTCGATCGGAGCGGTAACATTAAACGCCATCCTTATGATATTGAACGGGGATGGATGTTTGTTTAGTCTCTTTTCCCCTTTTTGTTTTTCAATCGCTTAGGAAATGTAATAAGATGATTTATATCATCACAGGGAGCGACAATGACGCTAATCGCCCCATGTTGGCCTTCAAGACCCTAGATTCACAGAGGGTCACGTCCTTCCAAGGACCTTTTCCGAGAGAGTCGGTTCTCCTTTAACACGAAAGGTACCTATAACCTCTCCGCTCTGAGTCTGACTACGTTCAGACTATCGAGATGTTGACAGCATAAGATTGCAGTCTTCCCACCTTTCCGTTTGAAGAATGGGATAAGCTGGCAGTCACAACTATTAAAGAATACGCAAATATGTTGTTGACGGCCTTTGGGCTCAGAGATTTGCTTCTGTCAAACAACAAAGCCCTTCACGATCTTGAGTTCTGTGAAATCTCGAAACTCGCTCACCATCTACTTTTGTCTCACCTGTTTTCTCGGAGTCAGACACGTGCGAGATCAGGAGACATATAGTAGCCCTGAGTTTCTTGTTGACGAAGTCGGTTGCGTTTATACACCCCCGATGATCGTTTAACATGAGACCAGGTGGACTGTCAGGCATTCGTCCTTCGGGACTGAATCGCCTTTTTGCTCCTCGCTCCTTTCTCCTGGCACCAGAAGCTCGAGTCAGGAGTGGCCTCAGGAGTTGATTCGCTAACGACGTTGGGTTGCGTTGATACACCCCCCAAGTTTGCTTAGCTTGAATCGCCCAGGCAGTCCAGGACACTCATCCTTCAGCGAAGAATAGTGCCTTATGGTCTTCAGGGTACAGCCTTGCTGTCCTTGATTCGTCTGACTGGTCAACTGGTCGGTCACCTGACGTAGTACAGACGGACTGACTGTGCACGTCCAGATCGAAGCTTTCAAGATGGGAACTTAGACATAGTCTGAAGTTCTTGATGTCAAAGCATTCGAACATCTCCTACCTGTTAACTTCTTGCATGTGATCAGGAAGGCATTTTTCTAACCACCCTAGATACGACAAAGAGGGTCAGTGAGATTTTTAAGCCATCGTCACAAGTTTTGGCTTTAGAGAACACAAGGCGGTGTGCTCTCTAAGCTTTTCGTTATGGCCTAAGAATGGAAACCCGTTTTGTCCTTGGGCCAGGAGCTTGGAAGCAAGGATGGCACAAGTTAGGGGCAGGAGCCGAGAGAGTCCTGTGCCCTGTCAGGTCTCTCAAGTTTTATCTACATAAAACTCAAGAAAGTCGAAGTCGTACGGACAATCTGCAGTGTTCCGAAAAGACCAGACTTGCCCATATCGAAGAACACCCTGGCTTTATTGTTAAGGAGGTCTTTCAAAAAAGCTCCTTCTTTGTGTTTGCACAAAGATTTGAAATCTTTTGATTTGAATGCTCACGAGGTGAGGGCGCGGCCTCGGAAAGCATTTCAACAGAGCATGGCACTCAGCAAACATCCTGAGTACCATGTTTTAGCGAAGCAACTCTGTGTTCAATTCACACTCCCTGCGAGATGTGAAGATGGCATATGAGATCTGCTGCTCGCTAGTGCCATACGTGTCTGCAGACACAATCTTGGGGGCCAGAAGTACCACTCATCCTATCCTGTAGAAAATGGTTAGGAAGAGCTCTTAATTTAGTAGTTGAGTCGCCGACAACGGTGACTTCTTAACTCTTAAGCCTTAGTTAAACACACCTTAACTTTGGCTAGGTGGGTCATGTGGTGATATATATTTTTATATATATGTTTATTTTACTTCTTAGCCCTCATGGTATGGTCAATATGGTCTAGTCACGTCGTGGTTCTCGCCCCTGTGACAGATCATCTGGAGGTGCACCAGCTATATAGGTCTCTACCTCGCTGGCAACTCTAGTAGACCAAAAGCAGACTTACGCGGCAGTAACCACGAAGTCAGCTATGCTAACAGGTAAGGAATCAAGATATCAATTATCTGCATATATATGTTTCCTAAAATCTTCTATTCGTCTACTGCCACCACCCAAACGGTGGGGATTCAGCTTATATATATACTGACAGGTAAGTTTCATGAACAAAAAATGATATTTTAAATAAGATACAATTAAGTTTGTTCATACTTACCTGGGCCAGATATATATAATCAAGTACCCACCCACCTCCATCAGGAGACAGTGGAAATAAAAATTATGAATAGAAAATGGGAATGATTCCTGTTGATACCCGCCTCCAGCGGCGGGATGGGTATGGCGGTACTAACACCTGACTCCCACTGCGTGTGTCGTAAGTGTTTAAATTCTGTCGGATTCGGAAAAATACAGCTATATATATATCTGCCAGGTAAGTATGAACAAACTTAATTGTATCATTACAATATCATATTTACTTTAAAAAA
The DNA here is from genome assembly GCF_015104395.2 of Macrobrachium nipponense. NCBI lineage: Eukaryota > Metazoa > Arthropoda > Malacostraca > Decapoda > Palaemonidae > Macrobrachium > Macrobrachium nipponense. Next base: position 43,188,851 of record NC_061100.1, read on the forward strand.
CTGTGATTTTGTACATACAGTAGACCCTTGACTCACGAACACAATCCGTTCCTAGACCTTGGTCGTGTTCCAAATTGTTCGTGACTCGGAGCTAATTTCCCCATAAGGTTTAATGGGAATAATATTAATTGGTTCTCGACCCCTACGAACCAATATATATTATGTATATTTTGCCTTATTTTACACAGATAATGTAAAAGTCAGTGTAAAAAACCTTAATATATCTAATAATATAATTTAAAATGGTAAACTAACACTATAAAAACGTTTGTAAAGTGAACACTTACTATGACTGGCGAGACTTCTGGCTTGACGGACAAGAGAAGAGGTGGGTGGTGGGTGGGGAGGAGGTTATTGTGCGGAAGGAGACCTCCCCATCCAGGTCGGGGAGATCTCGTTCCGGAGATTCAACTCTTCTCTAGGTTTTTTTGGTTTTTGTCAACTGTTTGAATCGTTAATCAAACTTAAATACCAATGGTCTGTTGGCCTTTTCCTTTCCTTCCTTGACCATAACTTTTCTGAAAATGGCTCATTAAATTTTCATTGAGCATATTCACGATCCTGCTTCGTAACAATTTTGTCCGGATGATACAATTCAAGGAAGCACTGGACATCATTCCCACTTTTCCAATGCGGCTTTTATCACATCACTGCTGGCTGACATCTGTAACTTCCTCCCCAGCCTCCTCTTCGTCAGTTGATTTCTTTCTTTATTTCAATGGTTATCTTCCTCTGCACCCTCTTCTCACCATCACTCTTCACTTTCTTACTTTCACCACCACTCTTCACTTTCTTAGGTCCCATTATGAAGAAAATCACAAGTTTTAGCGCAAAAAATGCTAAGCGAATTGACGAACGTCTTGTACACAATGAGATGAGACAAAAGCGATGCGTGGGTGACGCCGTGCGTGGGCGGCTGGAGGATGGCTGTTCCCATGGCAACTCAAACGCGCTCACGTGTGCTGGGCAATTTCGCGCATTTTTCAAATGTTTGTGTCTAAAAATTAGTTTGTGAAACAAAGTGAATTGTTATTTTCCAGAAATTTCCAGCATTTTTCAAATGTTCATGTCTCAAAATTAGTTCATGACCCAAACAGAATTTTTATTTTCCGCATTTTTTTTTGTTCGTATCTCAAAGTTAGTTCGTAGGTCAAGGGTGAAATTTTACCTATAATTTTGGTCGGGGATCGAGTTGTACGTGGGTCAATGCGTTCGTGAGTCAAGGGTCTACTGTACTCAGTATAATTATATGATCGGAGCCCATCCGCATCCCCTCTGATGGACATTATGCATAAAACAGAATGAAGTGCTTAGAGCTAAGTCGTTTCTAATATTACCATTGAGGTACAGCACTGTATACCTGCACTGAGCAATTAAAGCGCTACTCATGAAATTTGAATTAGGCTGCCATCCATATGTGGAAACTAATAGCTAAATAATTATACTTTGTAAGTATATACAATACCTTATTTTATTATGAAAATAAAATATCATTTTCAGCTGCCGATACCAAAATCTGATAACTGTATGTAATTACTTGGTAAGTACATATAAAATTGTATTTTACTGTAAAAATGAAATTTTATGCTTCATTCTATGTTTGCAGCTCTTAAAGGATGTTGCTGAGCTACGAACCTTAGTTGCCTCTTCCACAAGGAAACGTGTCCAGGATATCCTTGCTGATGAATTACGAAAAATGGAACAAGAAGTAAGTTTTCTGTAGTACTTTATTGGTTATTGTATGCATGTATAATTTGGTAGTGAAATAGATAGTAATTTCTTTGTTAATTTGAAACATGGACATTTCATTAGGCTTCATGCTTAAATTACATATTCCACTAGGTAGTATTATCTTAGTGTGAGTGTAGAAATACTACTTGTTTTTGAAGGGGCTGTGGTATAGGTATATTTTAATTTTAAGTCTTTGATTAAAAATTTAGTCCCTGCAATGGGGAAATTATTGAGGAATAAAAATTCTTCAGCTTACTATGGGAATGTTAAAACTGATAGATATCAGTTTAGTTTTGTGCCAAAACTTCAGTACCAATTGAAGGGTAAAATACATACCACATACTTGTAGGTCTTGAAAAGGCATTTAAAAGTAAAAAGACTTAAATGGGCATTTACAAAAAAGGCAGAGGGTACTAGAAAGGCTCATTAAACTAGTGATGGAAGAGGTTGTAAAAGAGCTGAAGAAAAGGGAGTCCATGGGAGTTGCTTGATGTAGATGAATTGAAATTGCACATAAAGATTATACTCAGAGTGAGTTTGATGTGCACTGTTATACAGACAAGACTCATGGTATGAAAGTGACCTATCATAAAAGATTTTGTTGAAATAAAAATTGACGTAGCACTGTTGAAAGATTCTGAGTAGGGAGTTGTGGAAATTTTTAAAAAGTAGGAGAGTGAAATGAAATGGAGTGCTGATAAAAATTCTGAATAGTGAGTTGTGGAAATGTTTAAAATGTAGAAGGGTGTAATAGTGGAGAGAGCTGAAAATAATTGCAACCAAATTGAAGTTTAAGGGAACTGGAACAAAGGAAAAAATATTGTCAGAGAAGTGGTTATTTGGCTGTTAAGTGGAAGGGGGGAGGGATCACTGTTACAAAATATACATGGAGTAAGAACAAATTTATTTTGGCATGAATCTTACCTGCTGTCAAAGGTACCTCATATATCCATGCCAATAGGCAAGTTGGCATCCAAACAAAAGATGATAATTGCTTGTTTGACCCAGATTACCGTTTAGTTCACCTGTTCTCCACCAGGTGTGTTTTGAATGTTTTGGCTCTAGTCTGAATTCTCTTTGCTCCCATTGTGTATAGGCACTCAATGGTCTTTCATGGTTTTGGTTGTTTGCTGCTGTCACAGAACGTACATTTACTTTTCCTTAGACGTCTTTTGCTGGAAGCAAGGCGAATGATATCAGTTTCTCTAGGAATAATTATGTTATTTACAAGATGTTGCATTTTGATGCAGATAGACACACTGTTTGTTCCTTCTGCATGGGTATAGAATGTGATCTTGAGAATAGATGTGAGGATTATAGGGAATGATCTAAGGACTAGATGCTCAAGTTTGTTAGATATAGGAAGAGAAAGAAAACATCGATTGCAAGAGCTAATAGTTAGGTCAGGTCATAAACTTATCATCTCTCCCCCTTCCCCTCAGGTCCTTCATCTTAAGTTACCAGTACTCAGTACTAAAATAGTTTTTTCTTCTATTGCATTAGTAAGTATTGAGTCTTCATATTTAGCTCCATTTTCTGTTCCCTTTTTGGTGTATTTAGAAGTTATTACAAGATGCAAAACATATTTTAGAGTAAGAGATTTAACTGTATTTATATTTGGGAACAGGATGAAAATCTTAGTCAATAAAGGGTTTAACTGAATTTATGTTAGGGAACTGTTCTGGGTCTCCCGCAGTTCATCATGCTGTCAGGAACGGAACCCCACCGATAACCAGAAACCACCTGTGATTGTAAAATCTGTACTATACTGAAAAGTCTGTGCTGTATAAAGACAGAATTGTAGCCAGAATGAAACTGGTCAACTAGGAAGAGCTAACACACCAAGCAATGACAAATAGTTCTCCAGATTTGCCAGATACTATTGAAGAAAGGACACTAGTGACTGTGTAAAAAATGAATTTATGGGTAATGGGCAAAGGTAAAGAAAGAAAATAAGTAAAAGGCAGCCTTTTGCTAAATTGCAGAGCATCCTCTGCACGTCTACCTTGCCTGTTGTGTGCATCATTTGAAAAATGAGAAAGAGAGAACTGACAGAAAATTGTCCCCATTGGTACAACCAAGCAAGGGAACTCCAGTCCAAATCAGCAGAAGACTCTGGTACAAAGGCTATGGCACCGTCCAAGATTAAAGAATAGTGGTTCAATTTGGATTGACCTTTTAGATATGACTAGCATGGGAGGCATCTCAAACAGATGCCTAACAGGCTAGCCTCTTCTACACAAGAAAGAACGGGTCAAAAAGTGTAAGAAGTGTTAGGTGTTCAGTATCGTTAGGTATGTATATTTACAGTCAAAGATATGTAATGATTATTCTGAGGTGGTATAGGCATAGAAAAAGTGTGTGACAAGAGAGGGACCCAGCAACCAACTACTAGCCAGCCTTGGAAGGAACCTTAATCTCTACTGGTAGTATCTCAATAGGCAGCTGTCTCAACAGGCAGCTGTTGCATTGGGGATGACACCCACTCTGTTTTTGGGCTTTTCATACAGAGTTGAGTATACATTTTTTCTGACTGCTTAGAGAATCTCAATCCTTAATAGCCATGAGTCGAGAACCGACTACCTCTTTTCGGTCTCTTGGTCTTTATTGAAGTTTGCTTACATGTTCCACCTAAGAACGACCAATTCTTCAGTCAAAGATATGCATAGACAAAGCCAGTGACAAGAGAGGGACCTAGTAACAGACTGTACTAGCCAGCCTTAGAAGGGACCTTAATCTCTAGGGTATTATCCCAGTGGGTAGCTTTTGCCCTGGCCAGTCTACTGCCTTGTTTATCTGTGAATGATGAACAGCTCTCTTTTGGGCTTTTTGCACAGATAAGTATTGCAGGTTGCTAATATGGTCCATGTAAAAATTACCAATTTAATTTTTACCTGAAGAACTCTTGGGTCAGGTCTCGTCTTCTGAACTCTGTTGGAGTTGTAATCTCATCAGATCTTTTACATTCTCTTTATTGATGGGGAGATCAGTCAAGACTATTCTTGGGTCTGCCTCTAGACCTGTAGAGCATTGACCTCACATTTTCTTCAGTCACTGTGGTCAGGTCAGGGGGCCATTTTGGAGAACATGAAAAGTTAAGGAGTTGGACTATACAGGAGAGCAAAATATATATATACAACATGAGCCTTTGGTAGGTTGTAAGGTCTTATGCAAGCAGAACGTCCAATCAGAGACAAGACAATTGCAATCTACTCTAACAATTCAACCTATCATTCTTGCATAAGGAAGTACAAATGAAATTTGTTGAGGCTAGCACAGAAACTTCTCTTTGGAAAGAGTCCATGAACATCATTCTTGTAACACAGCTTGTCTTAGGCAGAAAACCAAAACATTTTATCGCAGACCAACTCAGCGCGAAAGAGCACGTGTTCTGTCAGCATGGTCACTTCATCCGCAAGAATTTGTGATCTGTTCTTGACTGTTCAAAACACAAAACTCCCAGTTTGTGATCCATACTATGATAGCCTGCATTGCTTTTCTTCTAGACCCTTAAGCTATTCCTCCAAATTGCAGTATTTAGGAATGTTTTCTGAAAGTTGTGAGCATCTGAGAACTCTAGCCATTGTTAGCTCTTGGTGGCCCCAAAGGAAATGTTTCCATAGCTACCTCTTCTGGCATTTGAAGTTCTTCACCTTCTGCCAATCTGGAAAGATCTTAGAAAGTTGCACACTAAAAGATTTCATCAAAATCTCCACATGCTTCATCTAACTGCATAAAAACTCATCTGTTTCTTGTAAGGTCCTCCACTGTTAGCCTTATTTCAGGTACACTTTATGTTGTCTTCAGTTGTGGGACATAGTTGAGGTCTTACAGTTTTTTGAGGTGGAAGGCCCAAAGTCTTTCTGTCATTGTTCAGGATGGAATTTGTACAAAGCCCTTAAATTTTGTCACCTTATTTTGAGCATTTGGATAAAGCATCCCTTAAGAACCAAACTTTCTAAACTTTTTTCCTTTAGTGCTTGCTGCAGGAGAGTGTCTTAGTGAGCTTCATGCCTTGTAAGGGTTTGTTCAATGGTGGACAATTTTTTTTTTTCTCCCTTCTTTAGGGCTAAAAGGTGTGCCAAAGCAAAGTCCTTCCAAGAGTTGTGGTGGTGCCTAAATAACTGCTTTAGTAGGCAATGAAGAGGAAGCTCTGTTATAGCTCTAATCCTTGAGGTTGACAGGTTGAGAATCTATTTTCTGGTTAGTAGGTAAAACACTCCTATGTTTAAGAATGCTACAACTTTTTTCTTGTTGCTTAATAAAGTCAGCTCACTTAGAGCTGAATCCAGACCATTTGCCATTGTTTCAAAGTAGTAGTACCTGACCATGTCTGTGCTGTAAGTACATCTTTTAATTTCCATAAAACTTTGGAGAGGAGGTTGTCAAGCAAGTGCAATGAAAGTGGTACTCAGTTTTACCTTGCTTTGTTTACACATCAAATATTGTATGAGAATTGTAAAGCCCTAACTCCTGTCATTTCAGTGGGGATGATTTTCTCCTGAACCAAATACAAGAATCTTCCCTTCTCTCCTATCTTTAGGTTGTTAGGAAATCCTAGTTTGAGTTTGGTGAGCATGACGTTAAACATTAGTATATAGGAACGTATCCTCATATCTGGAAAATAGTCACTATCTTTAGTTTTGGACAGTTAGTTATGGGGCTGCAACTCTGGCACAGGAGTCACTTGTACTCTATAAGATAGTCCTTTTTACCTGCAAGGATCCTTCAACAAGCCTCACTGCAAGGATCTTACATCTAGTTGTGGATTCACTGTTAAAAAGCTTTTTGTCACTTGTCTGAGTGGATGTTCTCTGGCTGCACAAGCCCACCATCTTTCAGTTTTGTAGCCACCTATCTCTAACAGCAGTTAAGATTCATCCCAAATAATGAAAATTTATATGATGCATTTAATTATTTGGATACTCACTGTTAAATTGGCACCCACCCAGTATCCCCACATGTAGTGGGTGGTCATGAAGGGTGCTGACAAGAATGTAAATATTCAGTCACCTGGTAGGAAACAATGTGATAACAAACAGTCCATTATAGGTCAGCCAAGCATTATTCTTTTGTTAATGTTGAATCCCAATCACTCCTAACAATACAAAGATGTAAGATAACTATAATAGTAGGCAAGAATTCAAATAATTAATTTATTCATGAAAATTAACAGTAGGCGAGAATTCAGATAACTAATTTTATCTATAAATTTTCATTGTTTTAAAAATATTATTTTCACATTAAATTTAAATTTTACCTAAACTTTTTCAGGTTACCAAGTTACAAGAAGAAGTGTTGAAGTCAGAGCCAACTAAACCAAAGGATATCACTAATAAGATCTATGATGTTAAGATTCGCAATTACTGTAAGTAATGTGTTTGTTATTTTGAAACTTGTTGCTTCTTTGATTCTCTATATGAAAGGATTTTCATCTTGTAGATTTTTAATATACCTAAGCTCATCAGTATTTGAACAAGTCCTGTGAGTCTAGAAATTTCACTTAGTATGACATGACTTTCATTTATAATAATAAGAATTTAATCAAGTAAGGAAAATACTTTTAGAATGTAAATCGCTTATGTGACAAATAACTGTGTTGTTAACTTATGGTTTAGTTTATTAAGGTTAAGTAAAGTGCTTACATTTTAACCACAGTTTTTTTAGGTATAATTTTAATGAGAAAACCTATGTAGCACTTGACTTTTTCTTGCCATTTCATCTTTCTCTGGTTGTATTAATGAAAATATTAAGAATGCTGTGACATTAAGATGTAACATTTTCACATAAGTGACTTACCAAACAATTACATTAGCTGTACACTTTCTTACCTGGCAGTCGAAAATTCACATTCCTGGTGGCGGTAGCAGCGCTGCCATTGTTTGTGTAGGTAATACAGATCCCACCTACTTTCGGGAATACTTGGTACTGCTGAGCTTTAGACTTCAATTCATTTTCTGCCGGCCGCGGGGTAACACCGGTGGTTTGTTGTTGCAGTCGACTTCTGTCGCCATTGTGGATTTTTTATTTTTGGTGATGTACAATTTCTTGGTTGGCTTTTTTGCTTCATCAGTTAGCTGCTAGTTATTAACAAGTTAATACGAAGATGTCTGATGCTAGTTCTTCTTCAGTTAGCTAAACTATGTTACGATCCGCACTCCAAATGTGCTAAATGTAGGGGTCAGGAATTAATTTGTGATGAGTGCCGTAGTTTAGATGAACAAGGTTGGAAGACTTTTCAAGCTCATTTGGATAAGATGGACAAAGATGGGAAAAGGAAAGCAGCTCTTAGAGTGGGTAGTAAAACTAGAGTAGACGACTCCTGTGCCTTTAGAGGCAAACAAACTGTCACTATCTTCTCCACTTTTATCGAATATTTCACCTATTGATAATGCTCCAACTTCAGTACCAATTACTCCAGACCAGGTATCCCATGTTTCCGATCCCAACACCATTTCCTTGTTAGAGTCCAAGATGGACAAGAAATTTGAGTTCTTGGCAAAATCCGTTATGGATTTGGGTATGTCGTTTCGTGCGTTCATAGAGAAGTCAAGTGAAAAGGCCAGTGTTAGGCCAAGTGTCAGTGTCGTGTCCGAGGAGGCAGCTGTCCGTTCCCCCTATTCTCCTAGACGAAGGTCCCTGTCCCGTTCCCCAGTTCCCGGGAGAAGACATACCGGAGGTCGAAGGGAGACTGGGGGAGTTTGCCCACGGTCGGTTGCCGACTCCGTCGACATAGTCGACTTGTGAGTGCCCAGGAAACGCCGCTGGAAAGGTGTAGATATCCGTGATGGGCAGTTGTCGTCTGACTCGGAAATGCAGTCACCTGTGTCGTGGCGAAAAGTGTGGAGTGATTTAGTGTCACGTCCTTTGAAGAGACATGCCGAGGGTACGAGAGGGATGTCGCCGCCTGTTAAGAAATCCAAGGAGCACTGGAGTCCACAACCTTCCTAAAGTTTCGCACCAGACCAGTTTTTCCAGGAAGATCATCAGTCCTCTTTGGATAGCGTAACTTCGGATGGAGTCAGACGCTCACGTGCGTTACAGCGCTCGCTCGCTTGCGATCTGCCTCGCCTCGTGTATCGATAGGAGTTTCGACTCGTTCGCCTCATTTGTCTCTAGCTGTTTCGACTCGTTCACCTCATTCGTCTCAAGCTGTTTCGACTTGTTTGCCTCATTCGCAACATTTGCCTCATACGTCTCGTGTTGTTTCCACTCCCAGTCGTTCGTTTTCGAAGAAGAGCCGTACGACAGCCACGACTTCGTCTTCGCCTAAGGATGATGTGAAGGCCAAACCCTTGCTAGAGGATTCCGCTTTGGGTCCCTTTAAACATCAACTTTAAGAATTAATGGTCTTTTTGAAGAAGACAAAGAACCAGACGGAAGAGGAAGACAGAGTATTGGCCGTCCTGTCGGAAGAGGAAACTCAAGACCAGAATTTGAAGCCCTCTTCTGCTTATTCTAGTCTGTTAAGGTTTCTTTTACAGACTTATTCAGACTTTTTGAACCAGCTTTGCCTTCTTCACCTCCGTCGATGTTTGTGAAGGATAAGAGATCAGCGCCTTCGGGGTTACCGAAACCAGTTCTTTCTCAGTCCTTGAAGAAAGCACTGAAGGAAGTAGAAGAGTGGCTTGCTAAGAAGAGGGAGTCAGGGAAGGCTTCGTTCACCTTTCCTCCCTCGAAGCTGCAGAATAAAACCTACAGGTTTTATGCGACAGGAGAAGTTCCTTCTTTGGGAGTTTCTGCCTTCTCCCAAGGAGACTTCTCCGGTCTTGTGGACTCTCACAGAAGAACAGCGTTCTCGGCTGCTAAAGTGTTGTTCTCTTCACCCGAGTTGGATCACCTGGTGAAGAACTTATACAAGTTGATCGAAGTCTTCAGTTTTCCGGATTGGACTATTGCAGCGTTAGCCAGGAAAATTGAAGATTGCCAGTCTTTAGATGAGGATTTTTATACATTCAACTTCCCTGGCAGATATATACTTAGCTATAGACTCCGTCGTCCCCGACAGAAATTCGAATTTCGCGGCACACGCTACAAGTAGGTCAGGTGATCTACCGCCACTGCCGCTGGGTGGCAGGAATAGGAACCATCCCATTTTCTAAGACAGATTTTCTCTGTCGCTGGTAGCCACAACATCGTTGTTGTTACCTCCTGACTTGATTTTCGTATTTTCATGGCCGTTGATCTTCTTGACTGTCTTTTTGGTGACGTATTTGGATCTGTGGTTTGGCATACGCTTTTGTGGAACGTTTTTTGGATTTTGGCTTCGGATTCTGCTCAAAAATGTCTGATTCTATCTGCGAAGTTAGAAGAGATGTGAATGGGGGTTGTTTGGTGAGGCTACCGAAAGTGTCGTTAGATCCTCACAAGGTATGCAAGAAGTGTAGGGGATATGAATGCACTAGAAATAACACGTGTGATGAATGTGTGAATATGGATGAGGAAGGATGGAAGACCCTAGATTCCTACTTAAGGAAACTAGAGAGAGATAGGGTTAGAAAGGCTGTCTCTAGAAGCATGAGTAGATCTCGCTCTAACGAGCCAGTTAGTATAACTAACCCCCAATTAATTGCTTCCTCACATGCAGTATCAACCTCTCCCGTAGCAGATGTTGCAAGTTCTGCTGCGGAGATTGCAAATTTGAAGTCCGCATTAAGAAGGATGGAGCTTGAAATGCAAGCTCTTAAAGGTAAGAATGTGGAAAGTGACATAAGTGTCCCCAGTGTAGTGGAGGGTGCGTCTGATCGGCTCTGTCTCGCTCCCAGACCTAGACCTCTTCCAAGCTCCCAGGCCCAGAGGAGAAGGAATGTCGACAGTCGTACGGAGGTTACGGAGAATCCCCACCAGTCAGGCGTCCCCTCGGCAGAATCTGTAGCGTCCCAGACTGGCAAGGATCGCCATTGGAAGGGCATCCTAAAAGAGTGCTTTTCGTCATCTGATTCGTCTCCTCGAAGAAGTGGATGGACTTCCGACGAACTGTCGCGTCCGATCAAGAGGAGTTGGAAAGCTCCGACGTTGGACTCGAGCCCGGAACGTTTCCCGGACAATTCTCCCTACGAGAGCAAAAGAGCCAAGAGGACAATATCTCGATCTCCTACGCCTTCCAGAGCGCATTCTCCTATTCATGGCAAAGAAAAGGAAGAAACCACCTTCCGAGGAGAAAGGACGATTTTCTTCCTGTTAAGATATCTCGTCCTACGGGCGTTCCGGACTCCAGACTTATCTCCTCTACTCCTCGTACGAGTACAGAGAGGAATAAAGAAAGAAGGACAAAAACTCATAGGCTTGGGACGCCCCATACGGACAATGACGAAGAGTGTCCGAGTCGGACAGAACCACCCAGGCGCTCGGCGCCAGAATTGGACGACTCGGACAGGAAAAAGTGTCCTATGCGGACGGCGCCAACCAGACACCATTTGCCAGACGCGGACAGCCCGGACAGGCAGATATGTCCTATGCGGACAACTATGTCCAAGCGACTCATGCCGATTGCGGACAACCTTGACAAGGCGGACAGCCTGGATTGGACAAAACGTTGTGTGCAGGCAACTCCGTCCGGGCGCCAGAAGCGGACAAGACGGACAGGCAGAAGTGTCGTACTGGAATGACACCAGGCAAGCGCCAAGTTCCATATGTGGACAGCTCGGACAGACGACACGGTCCGAGACGGACAGATACGTCCAAGCGCATTGAACAAACCAGACTTTCGGCAACGGTTAAGCACCAAGCGCCAAGATTTTCATACAATCAACTTACCTGTCAGATATATACATAGCTAAGACTCCGTCGTCCCCGACAGAAATTCAAATTTCGCGCCACTCGCTACAGGTAGGTCAGGTGATCTACCGGCCTGCCTCCCTGGGCGGCAGGACTAGGAACCATTCCCGTTTTCTACTCATATTTTTCTGGTCGCCGGTGGTATCAACATCGTTGCTGCCACCTCTTGACTGGAATTCGCTTTTCTAGATTAATTGATCATCTTTTTGTGGACTTTGGTGACGTACCTGGATCGTTGTTTTGGCATTCGCTACTGTGGACTGGATTTGGACTTGCTTTTGATTTTTCTTCAAGAATGTCTGATTCAAGTGGTTGTGTGAGAATGTGTGTGAATGTAGGCTGCAAGGTGAGGATACCGAAAGCTTCGGTTGATCCTCACACTGTATGTCGCAATGTAGGGGGTTTGATTTTTCTATTTCTAACACCTGTCCATGAGTGTGAGAGGTTGAATGTTGAGGAATGGAAGAACTCTAACTTCTTACTTGAAGAAGTTAGAAAGGGATAGAGTCAGAAGGGCTGCATCAAGATTGCGCGGGGGGGTAGTAGTACAAGGCCTATTGAGCTTTGGATAATTCTAACTCTTCTCGTTATTATGATTTCTAATTCTGTATCAGGGCCCTCACTGGCTTTACATTCAGATTCGGCCTCGGAAATTGCTGAGCTGAAAGCTACTCTTCACAGGATGAGATCAAAATGGCTACCATGAAAGGTAAGGACTGTGAAAGTGATTATAGTGAAGTGAGTGTCCCCAGTGTTGTGGAGGGGGCGTCTGACCGTCTCTGCGACGCTCCCAGGCCTAGACCTCTTCCAAGCTCCCAAAGTCGAAAGCCGTACGGAGGTTGTGGAGAATTCCCCACGGTCAGGCGTCCCTTCAGCAGGCGCTGTATATAGACAGACTGCTCAGGATCGCTATCGGAAAAGCGTCCTCAGAGAGTGCTTCTCTTCGTCCGCTTCTCCCTCTCCTAAACGAGGGTGGAAGGATTCGGACTTGTCCAGGCCCCCTGAAAAGGCACTGGAGAGATCCTGTGTTTGGATTCAAGCCCAGAACGCTTTTTCTTTGGAAGAAGCGCCTCCTTCCATCAAGAAGGCGAAGAGGGTTTTGTCGTCCCATGATGTGGGCAAAACTCCTTCGAGGTCTCCCTCCGTCCCAAGTTCAAGACGCAGGAGAGGCTTCCAAGAGGATCATTTTGGCGGTGCAGGAACAGCTATCCGCCTTGGTAGGAGTCCTTCGAAGGATCCTCCTCGTAAGAAAGACGTGAGACTGCCGGTCAAGAAGACTCGTCTTCCTTCTCCCGCCAGGAGTGAGGCTCCTGTGGGACGTGAGTCTTTTGAGATTGACTCGGATAGAGACTCTTTGGATGATTTTGATTCGCCAGACAAGCGCGTCGCGCCAGTCAAGCGCGAGGCGTCCTACAGACGAGAAGCGTCTTCTAGGATTAGAGCGTCAGACAAGCGAGAAACAAAACGCTTTACAGGCGCGAGGATATTCCCAGATGGGATACGTCTGCCAGACCAGCAGCTTCAGCCGAGCGCAACCGGTAACAACCAGGCGTGAGGATTACAGCCAAGTGCGAGGCGCCAGACAAGCAATTCTGACATACAAGGATGTGGCACCCAGAAAGGCGCGAGACTCCAACCAGGCGCGAAGCGGTCAGTCCAGCGCGAGAGCTTTGAGAGGCGCGAGACATCAGTCAGGCGACGAGCTTTCCTTTTGAGAGGCGCGAGACATCAGTCAGGCGCGAGGCGCCAGCCAAGCGCGAGGACCGTCAGCCAGGCGCGAGACGCCAGCCAGGCGCGAGAACGCCAGCCAGGCGCGCCCAGGATCCGGCAGGAAGGCGGCGAGGCGCCAGCCAAGCGCGAGGAGTCAGCCAGGCGCGAGACGACCACAGCCACCAAGGCGCGAGGCGCCAGCCAAGCAAGGCGAGGCGCCAGCCAGCGCGAACAAGAGACCAGCCAAGTACGAAGAGCCAAACAGGCATAGGAGCTCTTTACACTCTCTTAGCCCCTCTTCTATTAGGAGTTTCTCCCCGTAGAGAGAGTTTTAGTTTTTTGGACAGGAAGACCCGGAATGGGAAAGTGGCCTCTCCTTTGCTGATCCGATTTTAGAAGAAGACTCAGAGGACGAGACTCACGGCAAAGAAGGGCTGTCTAATACAAAGTTTTGACAGCTCTCATCCTCCAGGAATACGGAGTATGCATTGATCCCTGCCGCTCCTTCGCCTCGTTCACTTTTTTTTTTTCATGCGCTAAGACGCCGAAATCGTCGGCTTTCTTGAAGATGAGACCGACGATTTCTATGAAGAGAGCTCTTCAATCGCTGGATAGCTGGATGCTAACCAAGAAAGAGCTAGTAAGGACAGTGTTTGCATGCCTCCCGCTAAACTTACGGGCAAGAGAGGGATTTGGTACCAGACTGGGGAGAATATGGGTCTCACACTCCCAGCTTCAGCTGAAGCTGACTTTTCCAGTCTGGTAGATGCATCCAGGAGACATAGCCTTCACACTGCTTAAGATTACTTGGGGTCTTTCAGAGTTGGATCATCTCCTCAAGGGACTTTTTCACATTCTAGAAGTCTTTAACTTCCTAGATGGTCCCTTGGGGTGATGTCCAAGAAGGCTCATGCCCCTGAAGGGCTAGAGCCGGATGTACTCCTTGCAATTTTGTCCTGTATTGACAACGGCGTACAGGACGGCCTCAGGGGAAGTTTCTTCCTTATTTGGAGCAGGTCTCTTGAGAAGAGATCTGTTTTTAGCGCTTTCTTGATGAAAGCAGTATCCCATTCTCAAAGAGCAGCCTTGTTATTCGACCCCTAGGTCTGATTTTCTGTTCCCTTCACAGTTGGTGAGGGATATTTGCCCGATCCTGACGGAGGGGGAAAGCGACTCAGGATTCTTCCTACAATCTTCCAGGAAGAAGAGACCAGTGATGGTGGGAGAAAAAGAAAGGGGTGTCTACTCTGTTCGGCCCTTTCGAGGAGGCCCTCCAGCTAGAGTTACCGCTAAAAGGAAAACGACCGAGAAGAGAGGTCGAGCCTCGTTCCGCCCCTTTAAAAGGGGAAAGTGAAGTGGCGCTCCTCCAAAACAACCAGTAGGTGCCAGGCTCCGGGGGGGATTTGCGGAAGCCTGGACTCTCATAGACACAGGACGCTTGGGTCGATGTCTGTGCTTCAGAAGGGATACCTCATTCCTTTCCTGGACAATCCTCCCCTGACGTCAACTCCGAGGGAATTGTCCGCCAATTACAAGGACCCTGTGTTGAGAGAATACATCTTCAAACAAATGGTGGGATCAGGATGTGGGAACAAAGAGAGCGTATAGAAACTAGAGTGCTGGATCAAAGCTCCCCAGGGTTTTACAATAGTCCTTTTCTTGGTTGCGAAAGCCTCGGGGGCTGGAGACCAGTTCTGGATGTCAGCGCTCTGAACAAGTTTGTTCAGAAACAAAAGTTCTCCATGGAAACCTCTGCTTCAGTCCTTGCGGCTCTTCGCCAAGGGGATTGGATGGTGTCTCTGGATCTCCAGGACGCCTATTTTCACGTCCCGATCCTCCTTAGTTTTCCTTTTTATTCCCGTCGAGAAGGTAACCTCCGTTTCATGACGGGGGGAAGGATCTTCCAATTCAGAGCCTTGTGTTTCGGCCTGTCTACGGCGCCTCAGGTTCTCATGAGCCTTATGAAAAATGTGGCGAGATGGCTTCATCTGAAAGGAATCAGTATTTCTCTGTACCTAGACGACTGGCTTATCAGAGCAAAGTCAGAGAAACAGTGTTTGGAGGACCTGACTGTGACACTAAACCTGATAAAGACCTTAGGATTACTCGTGAACCTCGAGAGAGTCCCAACCTGATCCCACAGCCAGAACTTGGTCTATCTGGGGATTCGGATGGTTTGGATTCTCGGGGTGGTTTTCGAGTATTTCCTTCTCAAGAGAGACTAACGAGAGGTTTAGAAAAAGTCTCTCTCTTCCTAAGGAAGGAAACGTACTTCGGCGAGGGAATGGTTGGAGCCTGTTAGGGAACCCTTTCCCTCGCTCGAACAGTTTTTTCATCTACGGAAGAACTTCCATCTCCGTCCTCTTCAGTTCTTCCTCAGAAGTTCGTGGCTGGAACATGAAGACAGGACTCCTCTCGGAACAGTTTTTCCCATTCCAGATCTGATGAAACGCCATTTAGAATGGTGGTTACTCCCACTGAGGGAAAACAAGGGTAATTCCCTGGAAATACAGAGCCCAAACCTTGTATTGTTTTCCGACGCGTCGGAAAAAGGTTGGGGAGCAACTTTGGGAAAGGAGAGAGGTGCAGGCACTTGGAATGCTCTTCAAGTGTCCTGGCACATAAACTGCAAAGAACTGTTGGCTGTACACCTAGCTCTAAAGAGCTTCGAAACCGTTAGTGAGCAACAAAGTAGTACAAGTGAATTCGGACAATACAACCGCTCTTGCATACATTCGTAAGCAAGGAGGTACTCACTCGTATGCCCTTTACGAACTCGCAAGAGACCTGCTGTTGTGGACATCGCAAAGGAACATCTCTCTATTGACGAGGTTCGTTCAGGGAGTAAGGAACGTGAGAGCGGACAGGCTGAGCAGGAGAAACCAGGTCCTTCATACCGAATGGACCCTCCACTCAGACGTTTGCCGCAATCTCTGGTCTCTTTGGGGACTCCTCATGTCGACCCTCTTTGCCACGTTTCCTCTCGTAAGAGACTGGAAGTCTTCTGTTCAGTAGTGGAAGACCCCAGAGCTCTAGCAGTAGACGCCTTCCTGCTAGATTGGTCTCAGGTAGACGTTTACGCATTTCCCCCATTCAAGATTCTGGGGCCAAGTGCCTCAGGAAGTTTGTGACTTCAAATAGGGACAAGAATGACCCTGATCGCCCCCTTTTGGCCAGCTCAAGAGTGGTTCCCAGAGGTACTGGAGTGGATAGTAGACTTCCCAGATCCCTTCCACAAAGGAAGGATCTTCTCAGACAACCACACTTCGAGAGGTTTCATCAAAACCTCCCCGCTCTCGCTCTGACTGCCTTTCGACTATCGAAAGACTTGTCAGAGCGAGAGGCTTTCTAGCAAAGCAGCAAGCTCGATCGCTAGAGCCCGGAGAACTTCCACTATCCGGGTTTACCCAATCAAGTGGGAAGTTTTTAGAAGGTGGTGTAAGTCGAAGAAGTGTCCTCCTCCAGTACCTCTGTAACAGAAATAGCTGATTTTCTGTTATTTCTGAGAGAAGAATCGCGTCTCTCCGTAGCCACAATAAAGGGCTATAGGAGTATGCTATCGGCGCCGTCTTTAGGAATAGAGGCCTAGATTTGGGAAACGATAAAGATCTACATGATCTGATTAGGTCTTTTGAGACCAAGAAGTCTAAGATTACTTCTCCCCCTAACTGGAATCTAGACGTAGTGCTGAAGTTCTTGTCTTCAGAGAGATTTGAACCCCTACATTTGGCCTCGTTTCGTGATATAACGAGAAAATGTTTATATTGCTTTTTGTCACTGGCGACGGCGAAAAAGAGTTAGTGAACTGCACGCCCCTTAGTGACAAAGTCGGGTTCAATATAGATTCAGCCATCTGTTCCTTCAAGGAATTATCTTGGCGAAGAATGAAAATCCTTCGAATCCCTGGCCGAGAAACTTCGAGGTAAAGGATTATCGGGTCTCGTCGGCAGGGAACCGGAGAGGTCTCTTTGCCCAGTAAGGGCGTTAAAGTTTTACTTACAGAAAAAGAAACAGTTGGGAGGTTCTAGACAAGGTCTTTGGTGCTCAGGGAAGGATCCATCAACCCGACCTTTATGTCTAAGAATGCTTTAGCCTTTTTTTGTCAGGACGTAATTACGGACGCTCATAAGGCTTGCACGGATGATTCTTTCAAACTCCTGAGAGTAAGAGCTCATGAAGTGAGAGCAGTGGCGACGTCTCTCTCTTTTCAGAGAAATATGTCACTAAAGAATATCTTGGAAGCGACATATTGGAGATGTAATTCTGTGTTTGCTTCTCACTATTTGAAGGACGTGCGTGTGACCTATGAAAAATGTTTTTTCCTTAGGTCCTTTTGTGTCTGCGGGCACAATCCTGGTACAGGAGCTTGAAACAACAATCCTTAATTTTTTACTACTTATGTCTAATATATATGTTTTTCTAGACTTTCTGCTGAACAAGTGCAGATACGCACAGGCGGTCAGTCACTTCAAGTCAGTAAGGAACTCTTTGATATCTTTTAGTAGAAGAGTATCTTTTTTTTTGAAAAATTATTGTGTGCGTGTGCAATTTGGTTTGAGTTACGGTTGTTTGCGAAGAGTTGGGGATTACTCGGAGCAATTTTTAATACTAACATGGTGGGTTAAGGATCAGGTGGTCGGGATTGGTTGTGTGCTCCTTAATAAGGTGTGTTGTCATATAAGTGGATCAGCACCCATTGACAAAGTCCTTGCAGGCTCTGCCGAGTAAGTGGATAAGACCCCTTCGGCAGTTCCACAAGAAATCTTGGCCATAGATCACATATCTCGCTTAAAGTTTCTTCTGAGGTGATGCAGTAACTACGGGGCAAACCACCCACAAAGTCTACCACCTATCAGGTAGGAACCAAGGTTTTTATTTTATACCTACAACAGATGTTGTTTACCTGTCTATTCCAGTATTAGCGTCTCTTTTACCCTCCACCGAAGGGTGCCAACAGTATGTATATATCTGACAGGTAAGTTGATTGTATGAAAACATGATATTGTTATAATACAATAAAGTTTCATACATACTTACCTGGCCAAGATATTATACGTTTAGGGCCCCCACCCAGCCTACCCCGCAATGGAGAAGGTGGTGGAAAACGAGAAAATATATGAGTAGAAAACGGGAATGGTTCCTAGTCCTGCCGCCCAGGGCAGGCCGGTAGATCACCTGACCTACCTGTAGCGAGTGGCGCGAAATTTGAATTTCTGTCGGGGACGACGGAGTCTTAGCTATGTATATATCTGCCAGGTAAGTATGTATGAAACTTTATTGTATTATAACAATATCATTTTCCTCAAAAGAACCATACGGAGAAATCAACCAGGAAGCGTCTCTTTATGATTTGGACTAGGAGCGGATTTCTCTGGACAGAGACGAAAGATGCCGCACAGGCGGCCGTCGTCCTGTTCACGATATGTCCGTTTCTGGTGGAAATCTGCCGCAAGCACAGTTGTCTCCTGAGAAGAATGCAAGATGTCGCACAGGCGGCCGTCATTCTTGTCAGGAGGACTTAGATGATGATCGGGTTTTTTCTCAGGATCGGCATTCGCCGGACAGGGACGCAAGATGTCACACAGGCGGCTGTCGCCCTTGTCGGGAGGGAGCTGATCCTGCGAAGAGCCCTTCACCTTGCGAGAAGAGACTTTCTCCCTCGGCTAATAATGATTCTCTGGGGGAACTTGCATTGGAAGATGTCTCTGACACCGAAGATCAAAAAGGGGCTGGACTATCGGACTACAAAGCGTTGGCGGCGCTTTTGCTCGAAGAATTTGGAGATTCTTTGAGTCCTGCCGCTCCTCCGTCTCCTCGGTCGCTGTTCATGAGCGCGAAAACCGCAAAGTCGTCCTCCTTCCTGAAGATGCGGCTGACAATTTCCATGAAGAAGGCTTTGCAGTCTTTTGGAAATTGTCTTAACTCCAAGAAGGAGGCGGGAAAAACTGTATTTACCTGCCCTCCCTCCAGACTTTCTGGGAGGAGGGGTATCTGGTATGAGACAGGCGAAGCAATGGGACTCGCCCTCCCAGCTACTGCAGAGGCAGATTTTTCAACGCTGGTGGACGCGTCGAGGAGACACTCTCTATCTTCAGCCAAGACAACTTGGGGAATGTCTGAAATGGGTAGAAGTTATTACATGTTTACGCTTGTCTGGTTTTGTGATTTTTTGTTGAGACGCAGTTCATCTGTCACCTACACACTACTATAAGCAATAATAATATTTTTTTGGGTTCATCCATACGTCTGGCCATCGTGTCATACTGTTTTATTTTGCTCCAAACTCTTCAAACCGAAATTACAGAATGATTGGAAGTCCCTATCTGAAAAGAGGAGTTTTGGTGGTACTACGCATACCACCTTTATGCACCCGGTGCGGTGTAGTAGACTTGAATGGTGGTACCCACCTACCTCCAAACAAACTTTCGGTAATGAAGAGGTTAATAGTATTTTGACTTGTATGGACAAGGCAGTGCAAGACGGATCGGGAGAAGTGGCCTCCCTTTTCGGCGCGGGAATACTTAAGAAGAGAACTGTATTCAGTTCTTTTCTTACGAAAGCTGTCTCTCCGGCACAGAGGTCGTCCCTTCTGTACGCTCCTCTGTCTAACCAGCTTTTCCCTTCTCAGTTAGTGAGAGACATTTCTCACTCACTTACTGAGAAGGCGACACAAGATCTTCTGGTTCAGTCAACCAAAAGGCCGAGGACAGCTGTTTCGGCCACGAAGGGGGAGACACGGATCCCAAAGCCGCCCTTTCGAGGGAGTTCGTCTTCTAGGTCCTCCTTTAAGAAGAGAGGAGCAGAAAGAAGAGGTAGGTCTATTGCCTTTAGACCTACCAAGAAAAGCAAGTGAACCTCAAGTCCTCCAAACACCAGTAGGCGCCAGACTTCTGAACTTTGCAGAAGAATGGGCGTCGAGAGGGGTGGACAACTGGTCCCTCTCAATTGTGAGGAGAGGATATCTTATCCCCTTCAGGGACAGACCTCCCTTGACGTCTACTCCGAGGGAACTGTCGGTGAAGTACGCGGACCCTGTCAAGAGGAAGACCCTTCTTCATCTAGTAGAACAAATGTTGGACAAGGAGGCCATAGAATTAGTACAGGATCCACGCTCTCAGGGCTTTTACAATCGACTGTTCCTCGTACCAAAAGCCTCGGGAGGGTGGAGACCTGTCCTGGATGTGAGCGCACTGAACCGATTCGTAGAGAAACAGAAGTTCTCTATGGAAACATCCAACTCGGTTCTGGCGGCTCTGCGTCCAGGAGATTGGATGGCCTCCTTGGATCTACAAGACGCATATTTTCACGTCCCTCTGCATCGGTGATAAAATTAGTGTGAAAATAGTAGGATAAAGCGTCTTCTAAGTTAGTTTATCAAGTGTAATACTATAAATCAGAACAAGATGGCAGTAAGTTCCAACTGCGGGAAGAGGTGGCGTAATTTGGCGTGTCTAGCAGATTCGCAATACGATGAGGTAGCAGGAAGGGAACTGGCATTTCTCATCTATGAAATCAGCAACAGTCCTAACCAAAAAGATACAAAAGCATTCATAGATATATTAGAAGGATATAATCCTTCAAACTGGAACAAATCTAATGAAAAAACATCTTGAAAATAATTGAAGAAGTTCCAATAAAATCCAAGTGGTCAAGAGGACTCATAAAGAAAATATACATAAACAACATATTCCGACAAAGAAAATGAATAAGGTGAATCTTGTGAATATCCTAATTGATGCATTAGGAAAAAGAATGCCAAAAGCATGCAAACTGTGTAAGGTTTGGTATAGCATAGTCAATCCACAAAACCTAATCAGAAAATGTGCTGCATGCAACATTCCGACCCATCCACAGTGTGCTGAGGTAATACAAGATTTGAGAAAAGATACAAGAATTTTTTGTTCAACATGTCTATCATGGATAGACAATGTTATTAAATCAAGATTGAATGTACAAATAGTTGAGGATGAAGAAGAAGAGGAAGAGGAAGAAGAAGAAGAAAAAGAAGAAGAAGAGGAAGAGAAGTAAACAAAAAATGAAATGACAGAAAAAAATAAGGAAAACAAAGAACAAGATAAAAAGTATGGATGCAGAGTACTCATGATACTACATATGAGGCATAAGCAGCATACTACGAAGAAATAAATTACGATATGACAACAGAAAAGCAAAATCCGAAGAGGCTCTACCCAGATCTATACAATGACGGGAAAGAGGAAAAAATAGACAAGAAAGAGACAAAATCTGCAACCTTTTGAAAAGAGGGAATTGCAGATTTGGAGAAAGATGTTACTACAAAAACTCCTAAGATATGTCAAAACTATGAAATATGGTAAATGTGCATACTTAGATGGATATGGGGTGATTATTGCAGAGATCTGCATCCAAAATATGTAAAAACCTAAAAAAAAAGAAGGAACAAGGATGTAAGTTCGACAAAAAATGCAAATATATGCACCCTGTAGCCATGAATCATAATCAAATAAATAACCAACCAAGTAATAAAATCCAAAATAAGAAAGAAACAAAAAAAAATAAAGAGAAAGAAACTCAAGAATATCAGGTAAAGAGAAAAGCAAACCACCATGAGATATGCAGAGGTGTCAGCAAAAAATTTCAAAGCATCAGCTCCGAAATTCTACTCAAGAGATAATAACTGTATTTATTATGCAAGAGGATATTGCAGAAACGGAGAAATTGCAGATTCAGACACAAAATGAATAATTATGATGAAGGAAGATAAATATTATGGAAAAGTTGGATTTTTTAATGTCAGAATTTCTGGAAATGAAAGAACAACATACCAGAACAGGAAAGAGACATGGGAAAATCCTTATTACTACCAGTATTAAATGAAGGAGAGGACACGCAAACCATCATAGTGATGAATGCGCAGGGTGTTAGTTACGAGTAACTCAAAAAGAAAAATAGAGTACTTAGAAGAACTAACCCAAAATGAAAAGAAAATAGATATAATGAATATAAGTGAAACCTGGTATTCAAGAGACTGGGAATGATGATCAAATAAAAGGGTTCCAAACTTATAGATCAGATAGAAAAAATAGGAATCAAGGGGGAACCGCAATATATGGGAAGACAAAAAACAAGGAAAAATATATGAGAAATATAGTAACTCAGAATGTGAACTAATAGCGGTAGAATTTGAATCTGAAAAATTGATGAACATAGTAATATAGACCTCCTAATACTAAAGAGTTTGACTTAATAATTGAAAAATTGGATGAGTATATGTAGAAATCACAAGGTTTTGACTGGACTATTCTCCTATCTGGTGACTTCAACTTTCCTTTCGTAGAATGGAAAGAACGAATAGGAGATTGTGGTTGTACTTATACATATAAAAAAAGAGAGTAATAGTAGTGCAGAAGATAAGAGGCAATTTGAAAAGCTATTAGATATGCTACTAGAATACAACATTCAACAAATAAATCACCTGCCAACAAGAAAGGAAAAATACTTTAGACCTAGTATTTGTGAAACGAGATGAATTATGTTAAAGAAATAATAGTTTATATAATGCGAATATTTCAGACCATAATGTCATAGAATTAACAGTTCATTCCAAAGCAAGTGAAAATAGAGATAACCAAGAAATGAAAAAAGTGGGAAGGATATGGAAAAATACAACTTCTACAGTAAAAATATAAAATGGTCAGAAATTAATGAAGAATTAAACAAAGATTGGGATAACATTTTCGTAAGTTGATGACTAAGGGTAAATACGGAGATATATATAAAATAGTTGGAGAAAATAGTGGAAAAATATATACTGAAGAAGAAAAGTAAACATCATTCATGCATACCAAGAGACAGAAGGATCTTGTTCCAGAAAATCAGAAAGTGGAAAAAAGGTCTTGCAAAAGAAAAAAAATGCATGGAAAGTTATAGAACTAAAAAGTAAAATAGAAAATGCAGAACAAAAGATTATACATCAAAAGAAATGAAAAACGGGACTTGGAAGAAAAAACCCTATTAATATCAGCAAAACACAAGCTATTATACTCATATGCGAAGAAGATGAATAAAAGAAGAATAGAAATAGGCCCTCTGAGAATTGAAGGGAGATACGAATGAAAAAAAGGGAAAATTTGCAACATACTGGCAGAACGATATAAGAGAAGGAATTCACATAGAATAGATAATGAAGATAATGATATAGAAGTAAGGGATGAAAATAGTGAATATTTAGCTGACATAGATATTAATGAAGCGTGATATTGTGCAGGCTATTAATGAAATTTAAAAAATGGAGCTGCTGCAGGGCCTGATGGAATTCCTGCTATTTTGTTAAAGAAAGTAGTTCATTCTATCGCAAAAAGCCACTTGCAATATTATAAAGACAAAGTGTAGATACAGGCAAGATTTATGATGAGCACAAAATTAGCATATATTACCCCTACTTTCAAAAGTGGATCAAGACTAGAGGCAAGTAATTATAGGCCTGTGAGTCTAACATCACATATTATGAAAGTGTATGAAAGGGTAATGAAGAAAAAATATATGAAAAATTTAATAAAAAAATAATTTGTTTAATAAAGGACAACTGGTTTCGTACCCGGAAAAGTACACAAACCCAACTGTTAGTCCACCGTGAGAACATATTCAAAAATATGAAAAGCGGAAATGAAACAGATGTGGTTTATTTAGACTTTGCAAAAGCTTTTGATAAAGTAGACCATAATATATTAGCGAAGAAAATTAGAAAAGAAAACACAATATCGTGGATAAAGTAGGAAGATGGTTAAAAGAATTTTTACACAACAGAAAACAGATAGTTATTGCAAACGACGAGAAATCGGATGAGTCAAGGTAATATCCGGTGTGCCGCAAGGTACGGTGTTAGCTGCAATACTGTTTGTTATTATGATTGAAGACATAGACAATAATGTGAAGGATTCGGTAGTGAGTAGTTTTCGCAGATGACACAAGAATAAGTAGAGAAATTACTTGTGATGAAGATAGGAACGCTCTACACAAAGAGACCTTAACAAAGTATATGATTGGGCAGAGTAAATAGGATGGTATTTAACTCTGATAATTTGAATCAATAAATTATGGAGACAGAGAAAGAAAGCTATATGCATATAAGGGACCTAATAATGAGACCATCACAAAGAAGGAAGCAGTTAAAGACCTTGGTGTGATGATGAATAGGAACATGTTATGCAATGATCAAATAGCAATCTGTTGGCAAAATGTTAAAGCAAAAATGGGAATGTTGTTACGGCACTTCAAAACAAGAAAAGCTGAAACACATGATATGCTTATAAAACATATGTTCGTAGTCCACTTGAATATTTCTCAATATGATATGGTAACCCACACTATCAAAAGGATATTGCCACAAATAGAGAGTGTACAAAGGTCCTTTACAGCTAGAATAGAAGAAGTTAAGGACTAGACTAACTGGGAAAGACTACAATTCTTAAAATTATATAGTCTAGAAAGGAGAAGAGACGCTACATGATAATTTCAGGCATGGAAACAGATAGAAGGAATAGCAGAAAATATCATGGAACTAAAAATATCAGAAAGAGCAAGCAGAGGTAGATTAATAGTGCCCAAAACTATACCAGGAAAAATAAGGAAAGCACACAGGACATTAATCCACTACACACCAGCATCGATAATGCAGCGTCTATTCAATGCGTTGCCAGCTCATCTGAGGAATATATCAGGAGTGAGCGTAGATGTGTTTAAGAATAAGCTCGACAAATATCTAAACTGCATCCCAGACCATGCAAGATTGGAAGATGCAAAATATACCGGAAGATGTACTAGCAACTCTCTGGTAGACATTAGAGGTGCCTCACACTGAGGGACCTGGGGCAACCCGAACAAGATGTAAGGTCTGTAAGGTAAGGTAAGGATCCATCATCGAGGAAATATCTACAATTCATGATGTAGGGAAGGGTCTTTCAATTCAGGGCCATGTGCTTCGGCCTGTCTACGGCTCCTCAAGTGTTCACCAGCCTGATGAGGAACGTAGCACGGTGGCTTCATCTGGAGGGGTGAACATATCCCTCTATCTGGACGACTGGCTAATAAGGGCCAAATCAAAACAACAATGTTTGGAGGACTTGGAAACGACTTTGAATCTCGTTCGCTCACTCGGACTGCTCGTGAACCTCGAGAAGTCTCAAATGATCCCCAGCCAGGACATTGTCTATCTGGGGATTCAGATGGATTCTCGGGGTTTTT
Source organism: Macrobrachium nipponense (assembly GCF_015104395.2). Classification (NCBI taxonomy): domain Eukaryota; kingdom Metazoa; phylum Arthropoda; class Malacostraca; order Decapoda; family Palaemonidae; genus Macrobrachium; species Macrobrachium nipponense. Next base: position 43,214,291 of record NC_061100.1, read on the forward strand.
GAGCATTTCCATCGCAAGACAGAATTGCTCGAGGCTTGGAGAAAGTCTCAACCTTCTTAGGGAAAGAACGAAGCTCAGCGAGGGAATGGTTAAGTCTTCTGGGCACCCTTTCGTCGTGGAGCAGTTCGTTTGCCCTAGGGAGGCTCAATCTGAGACCTCTGAAATTTTACCTGCAAAGAATGTGGGACAGAAAGAAAGGGGATCTTTCGGATCAGTTTCCCATTCTACAAGAAATAAAATCACACCTGAGGTGGTGGTTAACCCCGCTTCAGAAGAACGAAGGTATATCCCTTGCGATTCGGAACCCTCTCTTAGTGTTATTTTCCGACGCCTCGGAAACGGGATGGGGAGCAACTCTAGGAAAGAAGGAATTGTCAGGAACCTGGACAGGAGAACAGGTGTCCTGGTATATAAATGTAAAAGAACTTATGGCAGTTCATCTAGCCTTGAAGAACTTCGAGTCGGAGGTCAGAGGCGTGGTAGTCCAGGTAAATTCGGACAATACCACGGCTCTGTCTTACATCCGAAAACAGGGGGGGACTCACTCGCTCACACTATACAAGATAGCGAGAGACCTCTTAATATGGGCAGAGGAACGAGGCATTGTACTGTTGACGAGGTTTGTACAAGGGACCAAAAATGTCAGAGCAGACAGGACTCAGCAGGAAGAACCAGGTCCTTTCAACAGAGTGGACCCTCCACTCCGAAGTCTGCCGAAAAGCTCTGGTCTCTCTGGGGGGAAGCCTCAGATAGACCTGTTCGCCACGTTCCTCTCCAGAAGGATGGAAAACTTTTGCTCCATTGTAGAAGATCCAAGAGCAATAGCAATAGATGCCTTTCTCATGGACTGGTCGGGGCATAGATGCCTACGCTTTTCCCCTTTCAAACGATTCTGGGGAAGTGTTAAGAAAGTTCCGTTCCTCGGAGGCGACGAAACTGACACTCATCGCCCCATATAGGCCCGCTCGAGACTGGTTCACAGAGGTACTGGAATGGACGGTGGACTTCCCCAGATCTCTTCCCACGAGGACAGATCTGCTCAAACAACCCCACTTCGAGAGATATCACGGAAACATCCACGCTCTCTCCCCTGACTGCCTTTCGACTATCGAAAGACTTGTCAGAGCGAGAGGTTTTTCTCTCAAAAAGCTGCAAGCGCAATTGCCAGAGCCCGCAGATCCTCTACTCTGCGGGTCTATCAATCGAAGTGGGAAGTCTTCCGTAGAGGTGTAGGTCGAAAAAGCTGTCCTCTTCCGATACCTGTGACCGAAATTGCTGATTTCTTCTCTTCCTTAGAGAGGAATCACGTTTAGCTGTTTCTACCATAAAAGGTTATAGAAGTATGCTCTCGGCTGTAATTTAGAAAACAGGGGCCCTTAACATAGAGGACAATAAGGATCTCCATGATTTGATACGATCTTTGGTACTACAAAAGTCTAAGTCCTCTATCACTCCAAGTTGGAAACCTAGATGTGGTCCTCCAGTTTCTCTCTTCGGATACTTTCGAACCACCTGATAAGGCATCCTTTAGAGACCTCTCAAGAAAGTGCATTTTTCTCTTGACCCTCGCGACAGCCAAGAGGGTCAGTGAGATACATGCATTAGACTCTCGGGTAGGTTTTTAGAGGAGATTCTGAACTGTGTCTCTTTCCAACCTCTGTTTTGGCCAAGAATGAGAACCCATTCTAAACCTTGGCCCAGAAGTTTTGAAATCAAGGGCCTCTCTCCCTTGTGGGTAGAGAAGCAGAAAGGTCTCTCTGTCCGGTCAGAGCACTGATAGTTTTATCTGAAGAGAGAGAGTCAACTTCAGGGTTGTAATCAGAGCCTATGGTGCGCGGTAAGGAACCCGAAGAGGCAAATGTCGAAGAACGCATTAGCATTCTTCGTGAGAAATGTGATAACGGAGGCTCACATGAAATGCCAGGAGAAAACATTTAAGCTGCTTAGGGTTAGAGCACACGAAGTCCGTGCAATTGCAACTTCCCTAGCCTTTAATAGAAATATGTCAATGAAAGACATATTAGCAGCAACATATTGGAGATGCAACTCGGTATTTGCCTCCACTACTTAAAAGATGTCAGAGTGACTATGAAGTGCTTTTCTCTTGGACCTTATGTATCAGCGGATACCGTGCTGGGGCAGGGAGCTGGTGCTGATCCTTAAATAATATTGTTTTTAACTCTAAAATTATTTGGTTTTGAGTTTTTATGGTCGTTTAAAAGGATGTTTGAGGGATAACTCTTTTCAATCGTAGTACTAACCCCGGTATTAGGATCAGGTGATCGGGATTGGTGTTATGCTCCTTGATGATGCCATATGGCAAGGTGTTTTGTCATGTAAGTGGATAGGACCCCATTGACAAAGATCCGTAGGTTCTGTTGAGTAAGTGGATAAGACCCCATCGACAGACCATCAAGAACTCTTAGCATGAGGTCACTACCTCTCTGAGGCTCTTGAGGCAATGTAAGCTCCTAGGCAGTAGCCATGAAGTCTTTCACCAACACAGGTAGGAACCAAGGTTTCTTATATTTTTGTTACCTACAACGTATGTTGTTCCCTGTCTATTCAGTAATTAGCTGTCTCTTACCCTCCGCCAAAGGTGCCAATCAGCTAAGTATATATCTGCCAGGGAAGTTGAATGTATAAAAATGATATTGTCATGATACAATAAAGTTTTATACATACTTACCTGGCAGATATATACTATTAAATGGCCCACCCAGTCTCCCCTCAGGAGACAGGTGGAAGAGAAAATCTGTCTTAGAAAATGGGATGGTTCCTATTCCTGCCACCCAGCGGCAGTGGCGGTAGATCACCTGACCTACCTGTAGCGTGTGCCGCAAAATTCGAATTTCTGTCGGGGACGACGGAGTCTATAGCTAAGTATATATCTACCAGGTAAGTATGTATAAAACTTTATTGTATTATGACAATATCATTTTTCTGCCGACTGGCTCAATGTGTTGTCCTGTGTGGACAGGGCAGTGAGAGACGGTTCAGGGGAATTGGCTGCCCTATTCACTATGGGAGTAATAAAGAAGAGAGAACGGTGGTGCTCCTTCACATCTCGAGGAGTAACCACGAACCAAAAATTGGCTTTGTTGTTCTCCCCACTGAGTAAATCTCGCCTGTTTCCAGAAGAAACCATCAAGCATGTGCTGTTGGACCTCGAAAAAAAGTCCGCCAATGATCTTTTTCAGTCAGCGAGAAGACCTAAGGAACCTCCAGTGACAGGAGCCAAAGCTTCTCTTCTACAAAAACATCCCTTTCGAGGAGGTAACTCGAGGTGGCAGCAGAGACCAAGAACTAATCTACGAACCACCTCCAAGTCTACCAAGAAACCTTCCTTTAAGACAGAGAAAGGATCAGAAGGTCCTTCACACACCCGTGGGGGCAAGACTCCATGACTACTGGGAGGAATGGAGTCGAAGAGGAGCAGAACAGTGGGTAATTCAGGTGCTTCGAGAGGGATATGTGATCCCTTTTACGCAGGATCCACCACTGTCCAATACACCTGTCTGTTTGACAGCATACTCGACAGGATCAACAAGAGCTTTGGCTTTAGCCAAAGAAGTAGAAGAGCTCATCAACAAAGAGGCAATAGAGGAATTAACAGACATGAACTCCCCAGGGTTTTACAACAGGCTCTTCGTAGTCCCCAAGGCATCAGGGGTATGGAGACCTGTGTTAGACGTAAGCGCTCTGAACCTCTTCGTCCGGAAGACGAAATTCCGAATGGAAACCAGTTGATCAGTAATGTCAGCCATCCAACCGGGTGACTGGATGGTATCTCTCGACATGAAGGATGCATACTTCCATGTCCCCATCCATCAGAACTCCAGGAAATTCCTGAGATTTGTCTTCAA
>NC_061100.1:43218656-43239887 GCF_015104395.2 Macrobrachium nipponense
TATTTCAATTTATACAAATCATGTAGATTCATTATTAACATATCATAACGAATGCGAATTTGACGAGAAACTTGAACAACTGGAAATAACACGGTCGTAGTTTAGAAAAAAAAAAAAATCATAAACGCATTAAACAATCCATCGTCGTTAATTTAGGTATTTACTTGGATTTTACAAAAACTTAAAAAAATTAATACATATTCAGGTTTAACTACAAATCCAGCGAGTGCATGAATACTGTTACAACCAGGACTTCGTTATTATGTCACTCCAAAACGAAAAGAATTACGTGTTGATGCCATTCCGATTTCTTTGTTCTTCTGGCAAAAATATTATTGTACAGAAATTCAGTGTGGGCGGGCGGGTTTTGGAAATTACAACGACGAATGTTCCCAACGAAGTTCCATGTATGCGCTATTTTCACGTTTAATATATGAGATAAATCATACACGTTTAATATATGAGATAAATCATAAAGTTTTCTGCACTTGAAATAATAATTGACATGAATAAGATAAGTCATTTTGACCATAGTGAATTCTCAGATTAGAAATCGTCTCACTTGTTTTGTTTGTAAGGTGTTTTTACATTGCATGGATCCAGTGGTTATTCAGCAACGTGACTTCTGAACCACGTCGAGAGTGAACTTCTATCAGTAGAAATACACATCGCTAGCCCCTCAATTGAATGCCCGAGAATCGAGATCGCGGCCGCCGCGCCGAGGTGGCAGGTCAAAACCATACCGATCACGCCACTGAGGCGCTAAATCTTTTCTTTTGCTAAGGCCCGACCATAACATTTTTTTTCAAATGCTTAAAAATTAAACATGCATTTTGATGAAAAACAACCTTTCTTTTCGTAGATGAATTAATTGTATACGCAATAGTGTATACCAATGTTTATTATTATTATTTGTTTAAGCAGCCATTTCCGATTAAGTCCAATCGGCTGCTTAATGCAGATAAAATCTGTTAAAAATACCATATTAGATAAATATATTTTTAGTCATTTAGTTTTAAAAAAGATAGATAAAACATTACTGTACACATTTACAACAAATTTGTATGAATAAAATTATTAATATATATTTTAATAGATCTGTATCTAATAAAATTATTTACATATTTTTTTAAATAGATCTGTATCTGTTAAGAATTTAAAAATCTTGCATACATTTGAGTCGTCATCTAGAATGTCCTGCATTTTAGGAGATGATCCAAAGTAATTAAGTCTATGTGAATACTTAGCATTCAATTAAAATGTGTTTCACGGTTATTCTGGTTTGACAGGAATCACATTCTGGAGGAGGCTGATTAGACATAAGAAAGCTATGGTAATGTTAACCTTGTGTGCCCATTACACAGCCTGCACAAATTAAGCGATCTCATGGTTTCTCGGCTTCTGTTTGTTTGTTTGTATGGTGTTTTTACGTTGCATGGAACCAGTGGTTATTCAGCAACGGGACCAACGGCTTTACGTGACTTCCGAACCACGTCGAGAGTGAACGTCTATCACCAGAAATACACATCTCTCACTCCCGAATGGAATGGCCGAGAATCGAACTCGCGAGCACAGAGGTGGGACGCCAACACTATACCAACCACGCCACTGAGGCGCTTCTGTAAAGAATTCTTAAAAGGAATTATTGTGGTCTTTATCCCTCTAAGTTTGTTATTTTCAAGTGATAACCACTGGTCTCCCCAGATTTTATCTAAATTTAAAATAATTTTTAGAGTCCTTATAATATGTTTTGTACATTTTATTTCTATCATTTAATGCTGCTTCCTTTGCATTTTTATCAGCAATTTCATTTGCATCCAATTCCAACATGGCCTGGTGTCCAATATCTTGATATTTCGAATGCTTAAAAAATGAATATTTTCTTGTATTGCTCTAATAGCAGGGTGATGATGATTAAAAGAATCTATTGCTTGAATAGCACTTTTTGAATCACTATATATAGTGTAATGTTTGCTGGGAGTTTTAGGGATTTTATACAGAGCCAATGAAATTCCTGCCAATTCAGCGGAATAGTATATGGAGCTATAAACAGGCATTCTTCCATGATAATATTTTTCCTCTGTAATAACTGCGAACCTCACAGCAGCATCAGTTTTTGAGCCATCTGTATAAACGGAGATAGTATTTGCATAAATTTTTTGGTTCCAAAAAAATTTGTTTCATAGCGTATAACTTGGAATTTAATTTTTTTTAAATCGAATAACTCATGGAATACATGACACTTATTCCATTTTCAAAAAGGTGTTGAATTTGGTAAATGGTTCAGGAATTTTAATGGTGGAATATTATATTTCTCTATGTATATTTTCAGTCGTATAACAAATGGGTAAAATGATCGTGGTCCAATTCTTTTTGGAATGATGGTATTATTTATAATTCTACTAAATTTTGATGGGTATCATAATGTCCGTGAAAGGAGGTTTAAACTACATGCGACCCTTCTTTGATCAAGTGAACAGACCTGTTTCACTATACAGAGAAATAACAAGTGTAGATTTAAAGCTGCTACCCGTAGCATATCTCAAACCTGCATTATGAAGAGGATCTAATTTTTCCAATGTACTGGCAGATGCAGAGGCGTATAGATGCGACCAATAATCAGTTTTACTCAGTATCAAAGTCTTGTGTAAATAGAGTAATGTACTTCTATCTGAGCCCCACTTGATATGTGACAATTTCTTCAATAGACAAAGTACTTTACTACAGCTTTCATGTAAGTAATTAATGTGAAATTTCTAAGTCATTCGTTGGTCAAAATGCAACCCAAGAAATTTGGTACGAGTAACAAAACTAATTGGGTTATCATACAGTAGCAATTCATTTTCGGTACATTTTTCTTATTTGTAAAAGTAATGGCTACAGTTTTACTTGCCGATATAGTGAATCCATGTGCAGTAGTCCACGATACGATAAGGTCAAGAGATTTTTGTAGTATGATTTGTCCTGTATAGATATCAGTGTGGATGATCCAAATGACAAAATCATCTACATATAATGAACTCTGTACACCAGTTGGTAGTTGTTTTGTAATGTCATTAATAGCCATGATAAAAAGGGTGGTGCTCAAAACATTACCTTGTGGAACTCCTTCATGTTGTGGATACTCCTTAGATAAAACATTTATCTTAACTTTAAAAGTTCTTTCCTTTAAAAATTGTACTATATTTAAGAGTAAAAATCCTCTCAGTCAGAATAATGCATTTCTTTTAAAATCTGATGGTTCCATGTCTTGTCATAGGCCTTTTCCATATCAAAGAAGAAAGCTGTGGTATAGCTATTTGAAGCAAATGCTTTCCAAATATCGGTGTCAAGTAGGTAAATAATCAAGGGTAGATCTTAGTTTCCTATATGCATTATAGTGAAACGGAAAAGTATCCTGTCTTTTCAAGATATCATATTAATCTGTTGTTAATAATTTTCTCAAACAATTTACATTAACAGCTTGTTAATGCTATTGGTCTGTAGTTGTCTGGTCATAAGGATCTTTGCCTGGCTTCATGGAGGGTCCAGTGCTTTCCGCCAATCTTGTGGGAAATATATTTCAATCCATATTTTGTTATATACCTTTAATAAACATTGTAAACTGACATTTCAAAAGTTATCATATCTTCATCAGGGGCTGTATTGAAGCAGGTTGATAATGCCGATAAAAGTTCATCCATGGTAAAGCAATCATTGTATGAATAATATTGATCAGTCTCAAAATTAATTGGAATTTTTTCTTCTTTTTCTTTTAATGGTGCGAATAGATTTTATTGACGAACCTTTGGAGATATTACCTAAATGTTCTGCTAGGCAAGTTGCTACCGCTTGAGGATCATATATCATTTTGCTATTAATTTTCAAAACTGGGACATGGGATCGAAAGTGCTTTCCTAGTATTTTATGCACTTTTTTCCAGACCTTACTAAAGGCCTGTCCACACGAGCGGGCCTGATCGGCGTGCTCCGGGGTTCACGGGCAAATTCTGGCGGGCTCACCCGTGAATGTTGACCACACGGGTGAGGCGATGGAGAGGTGGGCGTGCCCGACGATGCCAGTAGTATGTTCAGTGCGGTACGATAAACATGGTGCATACCGCAAAGAAGATGATAGCGTAGCATGATAATTGCTTTGTGTGTGATGAAAAAGGAGAAAAAGAAGAGAATACGGTGCAAAGAATGGCTCCGTAAAAGAAATGTATATGGTTAACATACGTCTGGCAGGGTCGAAGTAAAAGCCATCGGGCACCACCGTGGTGATTTTGCTACAAGACCCATCGGGCAATTTGACGGTTTGCCCATCAAGTGTGCCCGTTAGAGGGGAAGTCCGCCGATCAGGCCCGATCGTGTGGACAGGCCTTTAGGGGTGTATCTTTGCACACCGATTTTAGGTAGTTACACCAAGATTTTCTTTGTGCTTCATTAATGTTCGTTTTGCTACAGCACATGACCTTTTATAATCTATGTAATCTGAATCGTTCCTCGACTTCTTAAATTTTCTTTGGGCTTTACTACGAGCCTTCTTTGCTTTTTAACACTCCTCATTCCACCAAGGAACTGGACATTTAATCTTTACTTGTGCTACAAATGGTATAGATGACTCTGTAGCATCAATTACCAAAACTAAAAACATAACCAGAATAGTTTCTATGTCCAAATTTTATCCCATAATGGAACATTCTTCGTGCATTCACTAAAATCTTCCCAATTGGCTTTATTAACATTAAATTCATTAATTGCTATCTCTCCAGTGAATCAGTGAAATTCAGAATACTAATTAAAACAGGAAAATTATCACACACTACTACACAAATCATCATGTGTTCCAAAAATATTTGTCTGCTAGATCTTGTGAGCACAACTTTAAATCTGTGAGAGTAACTTTTTGTTCGCTGGTCAAAATGAGTTGGTTGTTTTTATCTAATATATGGACTTTATCATTTATAAAAAAAATCAAGTATGATGTTGCCTCTGGAGTTTGATTTTACACCATGCCATGATAAATGTCTTGCGTTGAAATCTCCTAGAAGTAACATTTGTTGGGGAAGCTTCATGACTAAGTCATTCAACTTTACTAAATCTATATTATTATTTGGACTTATACAGGGCAAATCGTTATAATTTCTTCTAGTTGAATCTGAACTGCTATGGCATTTATTTCAGATGAAAGACCATATATTGTGAAAGGTACATCTTTTCTAATGAAAATCATGTTACCTTGCTGATTAGCAGAGTGAGGTTGATAACGTGTAAAATTTATTTATGAAACTGGAGGAAATAGGTAAAAATGTTTCATTAAGGCAGATACAAATTGGGCTATACTCATAATTTAATTTAAGTAACTCTTAACTTGATTTGTTAATGCTTCGAATGTTCCATTCCATATGAATGGGGGAATGTATTATTTTTAGAAGGGAATTTTACTTTTCTTCGGTCTTACGACCCTGAGCTGAGAGAAATGTGTACACTCGAGTTTTTGAATTGGAACTTTTGATATTTTTGTTGCTGTATAATGGAATTTTGCTTCTGGCACCTTTGCTATAATCTGGTGACAGCATAGTCTCGTACAAGTGACTTATATAGTTTTATTTTTGGTTTTCTTGTAGGTTCCTTAGATTTCTGTGAAACCATTTCAGATAAATAATTTTCTGAAGGGTCTTTGCTATTGGTGGTATAAACAATGCTTTCTCCTGAACTTGAAGTTTTCAGACATTTACTATTCGGACTATGAAAGTTGTTCTCGTTCTTAGGCGAGGATGTTTCACTGTGTTCTAGGTCTCTTTCCTATCTCTGTTGGTCCATCTAGTTCTCTTAGTATTTCCTCAATTTCTTCAGTATTTATTGGTTTATTTTTGTCATGGATTATCTATTGATATATATTTTCTTCTTTCTTTTGGCATTTGTTAAGGTGTAATTTATCAGAGATGTCCTCTCCCTGTTCCTCAAGATCATCATCTACTGCAAGGTTGGTCAGTACATTGAACTTGTTACTTATCTCTATGGTATTTTTTTATCAGATTTTTTTAACAGTTATTTGATTTCTGGTGTTAGAAGATTGGGTAGCTTGTGAGACATCATTGGATATCATTTTGCTTTGGTGTTTGAGTGTATCTGCAAATGTTTTGCGGGGAAGCTGCATTCTTTCTTCTTTCACGTCTTCCTTAGCCTCCTTAACTGTTATACCAAATTTTCTTTATCTAGTCACACTTAAGAGGATGGGTCATCCCTTTAACTAGGGTTGTCCTAGGGGCAATTACCAGATATATACCCTATCTCCAGTGCTAAGGCGTCATGATGTCCGTCGAGCTCAGATCCAGAGATCCAGCACTGAGGATAGGGTTTGACATTAAACTTTCCCCTCGCTTGACCACGTCAGGTACTCGAGTTCTACGGGTGAGGTGGCATGCCGTCCATCCTCACCCTCCTTCAAATCCCAAGAATAATTCTAATCATATCCAAACCCAGGCCAAAAGTCATCAAAATTAAATCCATACCTTATAGGGGGAGGAAACAGAAAGATGAAATGTTTTTAGTATAAGGAAAAGGGCTGACTTATTTAGTTGGATCAACAGCTGGGCACCAAGGCCCAGCAAGAAAGCAGTACCCCACCAGGCATCAGAGCCCAGCTGCTGAACCCTAAGCCCCCCCATCCTCGGCAAGGCTTCAGCATCTGGGGGGTCGCGGCCAAAGAGGTGGCAGGTCAAGACCATACCAATCATGCCACCGAGGCGCTAAATCTTTTCATTTGCTAAGGCCCGACCTGACCCGGCCATAACATTTTTTTCAAATACTTAAAAATTAAACATGCATTTTGATGAAAAAACAACCTTTCTTTTCGGAGATGAATAAATTGTATACGCAATAGTATATACCAATGTACCATATTGTACCCAAATAGTAGGCTATGTATTATATGTCTGGTGAAATTCGGAAGATTACATATGAAACTGAAACTAGTCGCTTTCAGCATATGTACAAAATCGTGCATTTTCAGTTTCTTATGTAACTTTCTTCAACTGGTACCATGTAGTCTTAATGGGAGTTAAAGTTCCTTGTTATTTCAATTTCGAAATGCTTTTATTTCTGTTTTCATTACTATATAGTAGTATATCCAAAATGTTATTCTTTGCGTTCATTAGAATTGCATTGTAAAAAGCTTTAAAGACAAAGCATTTGATAGAAATAATCCTTATTTTTTAACATTTTAATTCTTATCTTTTCTGCACTGGATGTGAAAGCAAAACATAATTTTGACCAAAAAATACTATTCTGGTCCACTGTGTGCAATGGAAGAATGAAAGAACAGAACTCCTGTGTCGACATTTAAATTAAATCCGGTGACAAAAACTTCATTTACACTGCAGTCATTTAACATGCTTTTAATGGCATTACATGTACATAACATACAATAAATGATAAGAGAGAGAGAGAGAGAGAGAGAGAGAGAGAGAGAGAGAGAGAGAGAGAGAGAGAGAGAGAGAGAGAGAGCGTCGTCGAGTTTTTATAATTGTTGGGAATAATTGAGTTTAAATGTTCTCGTGTGTTTGATGTGTTGTTTGGTGTTACTGTATGGTAGTGTGTAAGTGCGTATGTTTTTTTCTGAAGTGTGTGATAAATGCATGACTATCTTGAATCAAGCTTATGACTAAAGACAGGATCAACTAGGTACTAGTTCAGCGCCAGCTGAGATAACAGCTTTGTTGCTAGATGTACAATGTAATCAGGCTAGCTATTAGCTATCCGTGTCGATCCAAGCTTGGCGTAGCCACAGCTAAAGCAATGTTTACTTTGTTCCCTTTGATTGGTTTAAAGTAGTACAGCCCCCCACAGGTATGATTCCTCTGAGACATGCCCTTGTATACTTTCAATGTAAAGAGATTCTTATAATTTATAATTCTATTCTTGCTTTTACTAGGATCCTGGCTAGACCATCGTCCGAAAGCCCATCATGAATAGAATTCTCTCCTGCTACAAAATACCCTTTCACTTAATTCTGGAAAGAATAAAGTGGTAAGAATTTAAATTTACTGCAATTTTGCTGAAGTATTGAATACGCAATAGACTTTAAATTCGCTATGAAGCCAAAGGGATGAAAAAAATTTAGAAATTTTAATACTACTACTAACCCTGCAAGAAGCATCTTGCGGAATTAAAGTTCAACACCAAAATCGGTCTGGTAACAAATGCAATGTTTACATTAATACAATACGTGTAAAGTGAACCCTCTTATTCGCGCACTCTGGATTCGCAAACTCACATATTCGTGGATTTCTCTCTGGAACACATACCCCCATTATTTGTGAAAAATTTGCCTATTCGTGGTATTTTTCTATGAAAAATATCCACTAATTCATTTGTATTTCTATCATTTTTATCATAAAATTCACTTTTTGTGATAAAACCATTAAAAAACCAGGTAAAAACATTTTTAGTGGGGTTTTCTTGAGTTTCAATTAACAAAATAAGCAGTTTTAAGCATCTTTATAGGGTTTCAGCTATTTGCAAGGGAGTCTGGTACTCATCCCCCGCAAATATGGGGGAACACTGTATATCAACTTGGCAACATTTTACGCTGTTTCATTACTAATTGTACAGATGAGTTAATCAAAAGATCGCAAGTTCACTACTGGAACGGTGTTAACGAACAACATCAGGTCTGTAACAAATGTAAACATAGATTCGACAAACCAATTTTCACATTATAGTCCTCCACTCGGCAAAGAGTACTACAGTAGTTAATCAATTATAACTGCAATTTCACTGTAAAAGTCAACTACTGATGTACTACTCCACTAACAGACAACAAAACAAGGAAAAACTCATCCTGAAGCTGCTTGACTTTTGGTTTGGATACCGAAGTCCAGTAAATAACCCGCAAAATATGAACAACTGCAGCCAACACCAGATGTTATCACCAGGAGTCGCAGAAATGGAATGAGATTGTTTGCCGAGTCGTTCCTAACCCTCTCACTAGTGGGTGAGACTGGTTTCACCTAAACAATATGTAATGGTGTTGCTACCAGGATATTTGAATCTAATCTGCTGCGAATATATGTTACTATAGTTATGTAATTACTTGGCAAGTTACTGACAGAAAATAACAATTTGTTACATTATACAATGTATTTATGTAGTACATATAACTTTTCACTATAAGGAATCCATTTGGTACACTTAGGCTATGAATTCTGTATTATCATTAGTAAAATTTAATTAGAGCTGTGAATTAGCATTACTAACTCTTGCAGGCCTGGCCTAAGGGGTTTGTTCCTGAAGGTTATTAAAACTGACTTTATATTCTCATATCCTCAGGTTTTACAACAACTAAATTTTTAAAGGACTGGCTTAGTTAATGACAAGTAGGCTATGAATTTTGTATTGTCATAAGTAAATTGAAAGAGTGGGTTATTCATCAAATACTTATACTAAACTAGTTAATTTTGTGTGCTAACAAGATCCTACATAAAAACATGCATTCACTGTTTTGTGCATTCTTGCTACTATGTCAGGATTCTTATGATGAAATTAAAGTTTTTAAACCTGTACAGTGGCTGCATGGTTAAAGGTTGAAAATCATTATAGAGAGGCTATTAAGTATTCTAACAGATATAAAGGAAATCACAAACTATGCCAGTTTTAGCCTTAAACTTCCATTCTGAAGCCTCTTCTTTTGGGGGGGAAATGGCTACTTTTGGTAGATAAAATTAAAATACCTACAGCCATACATAGTTATTTACACCATGTATGAAATTGATAAGGACAAAGCTGTGGTACTAACCTTTTAACCCAAAGGGCACTCTTTTATCATATTGTCATTGATTTAAAAGAAAAAAATATTTCATCGTGCTGTCAAATCTTTATCCTTTCAGCTGGATAAACAAATGTCTTATGCCTTCCAACTGGACAGGTCGTCCTGTTGTGTGAAATTTTAACAAAATTTTAAAAATTATGGAGAAATAAGTCTGAAGTTTTAAGAAACTTCTAAGTCTCCTCCTCCTCATTACTTTAACAAAGTTTCAGCCATACTGAACACTGCTTTTGGTGTTGTTATCTAGGCATTGCCAGGAGTAAATTCTGGTATTTTTCCAATAAAATTTATTGAAATTTGATGTAGCAAACAATATACTGCACTAACCAAATAAGAATCATATGCTCCAGCTTTTGGGGGTGGTTGTGGAATAATCCCCACTAAGACACTAAAACAAATTTGATATACGTACATATACACATTGCCATCTGCCACACCTAGTTAAAGAAATGTGAACATTTATTTTTGTCAGTTTCAAGCATTTACTTACAAGCAGGCACCCTTAATTCATGTATAACACTGCAATAGTGATTACTGAACCTTATTTAGTTAAACTTGACATATCTCAGGGTAGGAATATTGGTAGCCTTGCCAAACAACTTCAGCAATTTGGGCATCAAAGCAAACATGGCAAGTCCCCTTCCCCATACAGGCTGGATTAGTGAGGTCTTAATGTAACTGAACACACACACAATGTGCAATGCAGTATTCATACAGTATGTGAATGAAAATACTAACATGGACAAACATTTAACTGGCATCTAATTAGGTAACATAAAAATTTATTAAAACTGCCTTTGGTAATATTGAGAAAAATCCTTAAAAAAAATTACTGAGTTTTCCTTGGAGACCACACAGGATGAAAAAATACTTATTGTATAGACTAAAGAACACATGCTCTCTGTAGCTAAGAGAATTATAAAGTGAAAGGATTTGACATGTGAAATTAGACTCCTATGATTCTAACACCTTTTGCTCAAATTGCAGAGGCCAGGTTTGTAATATTAGTTTGACCTGTGACGTGTGTAAGGACTGGACAAATCAGAACTGGAAGACTTTATCCTCCTATTTAGCAAAATTAGAAAGGGATCATAAGAGGAAGGCAGCTCCTAAAGCCAGTAGTAAGATCGTACCTAACCAAGTCTTAACCCCTATTGCTAGCAATAAGAATGTTAATGTGTCTTCCCCTTTGCCTATTCCTATTACTCCTGGATCTGTTCATTCTCTGAGACTGCATACCACTTCTCCTTGCTCCCACACTTCTGAACCCAATTGTTTCACCATCCTCATATGTAAGTTTGATCAAAGGTTCAATATAGTGGTTAATACAGTGACCCAAATAGGGGTATTGGTGAGAGTCCTTATGGATAAGTTTGAGAAAAGTGAAGGTGTTAGTGCAAAGGCTGTGACAGTGGGGAGGATATTGCTTGTTCCACTAATTTTCCTAGGTAAAGATTACTGCCATACTTCCCTTTATCTGGAAGGAGGCACACCAGAGGCACAAGGGAGGTCAGTGGCATCTGCCCACGGGCAGCTGCCCCTCAATCCAACCTATAACATCCCAGGTTGAGAAAAGAGACGCTGGTTGGAAAGGCTCTCAGAAGTGAACCAACTTTCTTCTAGTGCAGGAGAGTTCCTCTCTGAGCAAGAGGCATATTTGACGCTTTCCTAATGAACGGCAGCCCCCTGAAGAGGTCATCTGCTAGGGATCGGTCTCAGCTGCATAGGATGAGGTGGAGGGAGCCTGCAGTAAGTGGGATAGTCTTGAGCGTTTCCGTACTCTGGATTGTCAAGAGGGGATGGCCAGGCGCTTGTCTTTGTCCCAGAAAAGTTCTTCTGCAGACTTCCAAGCGCCTGGTTTCAGACGAATGTTCTAGCTTTTGCTCGAAGTGCCCTGATTCAGCCGAATGTTCTGATGTTTCAAAGCAACCTGTTTTGGTCAATCATTCCCTGTCTGCTTCTCGTTATTGTAGAGAGGAGCCCCCTGCATCTCCCAAGCGTCCTGAAGTGCCCAAGCACCCAGGCACACTGGAGCAGTGGAACAACCTGATTTAGATGGGTAGTTCTCTGTTAGGACTGAGGGCCCTGAAGCTGCTGAGCACCCTGATAAGCATTCTGGAGTGAGTGTAGACCCTTCATTAATCCAATTGCAATGTCAACTGGAAAATTTACTTCTGCTTCATAAACCTTTGGCTTCTTCAGCGCCACCTACAGATCCACAATTATCCCCCATATCCTTGGATGAAGACGACTCAAAAGAGTAAAGAATTCTATACCGTATAACTCCTGGTGTAGTTTTTTAATGGATAGTTTTCCAGATTTGTTCTAACCTGTGTCTTCTTCGTCTCCTGCATCTTCCCTTATGATGAGTAACCAGCTGTCAGACTCAGTCAAGCTTCTGAAGATGGTGCTCTCATTGTCGTTGAAGAAGGTTCTGGGAGAAATGGAGAACTGGCATACAGAGGAGAGAGCAGTGTAAAGCCTGATTTAGTATCCCGCTTTCTCATATCGCTTGCCGACGTTACTGGTCTTAGGTGACAAGAGAAGCTCCTTCCCAGGGTGGTGGCTGCCTCTTCCCAGGGAGAGTTCTCAGGTCTTATAGAAGTGGATAGTAAGACAGCTCTCTCTCTCTTCTGCAAAGGTATTCTTTTTCTCCTTGGAGATAGACCATCTGCTTTCTGGATACCAATCCAGAAAGCTGTGTACTTTGAAGGACTTAAATAGGCTGGAGCACTGGCTAAGTTCAAAAACCAGTGATTCCGGAAGATTGTGCTTTGGATCAGTTTAATTTTCTGAACTTGTCCTGATAAAGCAGTAAGAGATGGGTTACAAGAGCTAGCAGGACTGTATACAATGGGAGTGCCCAAGAAGAGAGAAATGTGGGTCTCTTTCACTTCCAAAGGTGTCACACTACCCCAGAAGTAAGCGCTTCTGTTTTCTCCACTGAATAAACAACATTTATTCCCACAGGAGACTGTGAGATTGCTTCTCAGTTACATAAGAAGTCTACACAAGATTTATTGACCCAATCGACCAAATGTAATAAGGACTGGCCCTCCACCTCCACAAAATCGTCTCCTCTTCAACCCAACCCCTTTCGTGGTATAATGCATAGACCACAGATCAATCCAAGGTTCACAGTCAAATACACCTTGAGCAATTAAGGGATTTTGACAAAGGAAAAATCTATTTCTGGGGGAAGACCTGTGTCGCCCGGTGAAATGCTCCTGTAGCACACATTTATAGGTATAAATAGATGCTAAATATACCAGCGAAAAAAGCTAAATGAAATTCTGAAGTTACTACCCTCAGCTCGATCACCCATAGGGCGTCGGTATAAGCACAGGGGCGAGTGGAAGCCACTAACACAGGTTTTCTGCCAATTAAAAGATTCCCTTCAAAGCCCCTCTCTAGGCAGGTGCCGTTACAAGGACTACAACATCTACCTTCTGCTCGCTACTATTACAACTCATGCCCGATGGCTTCATTCCTGGATTACGCACCCAAGCTTGGGCTGGCTGCAGGGTGGGGACCAGGAAAAGAGAGGGATGGGTTCACCGGGCAACACAGGTCTTCCCCCAGAAATAGATTTTTCTTTTGTCAAAATCCCTTTTCTGGGCTCGACCTGTGTCGGCCGGTGAAATAGTATCAGAGAATGGCCATACAAGCTTGGAAGATACAAAATCAAAAGATACAAGGAAAAAAAAAAATTAAATGTTGTCTTAAAATTAAGTTTTAATAACCAATGTAAAGTAACAAGATACAATGGTAAAAAAGGAGGAACAAATATGACCAGATCCATACTATCCTGGGAAACAACAAGTAAGGAATACAAAAAGGACAAATATAAACTATGTACATGTCCGGCAATGGATTGATAAGCAAACCAGCCCAGAACCAGGTAGGATAGAGTGAGTATCAAGGAAAATTTTTTTTAGCAGAATAAAGGAATAGGAAATAGAGTTCTAAGACTCGGCCACCTCAGGGGAGACGATGCTCCCTGCAGCCACTGCTGAAAATGTAAGGGCCTCTAAATTCTTGAGATAGTGGCGTCTAAATACTGCCGGACACTCCCAACCCGTATATTTCTTAAGATCTTCGAAGTTCATATTGTGAAAATAGTTAATTGAGGTAGCCACTGCCCGGATATCATGGACGTGAGGAACTGAATCTGGATTGGCTTGTTTAATAAAATAAAGGATTTGTTGTCTAATTCCTTTCAAGGAAGTGGTTCCACCTTTCTCTCTAATAAAAAGAGGACCTGAAGACTTTTCAGAAGGTCTGGCCAGATAAGATTTTAGTGTGACAACAGGACACAATGATGAGTCCTGTGTGAGAGGTATAATTTTCCAAGGAGCCCACCTGTTTTGTGGGTCTTCATTCTTGGCCAAGAATTTCCGACCTAGGGATAGTAGAACTTCACCCGATGGGAGGAAATCAATGTGATTTGGGTCTCTAGAGAGAGCCGACAGTTCAGATATTCTGGCGCCTGAAGCCAGACTCATTAAGAATAATGTTTTCCTGAGGAGGGTTATATACGAGCATGAATCATTATCAGTGTCTGAAGCTAACTTGAGTACATCGTTTAAGAACCAGGAGACCATGTGGGGCGGTCTACTGGTCTCAGACGGGCACATGCTTGAGGGATAGAAGAGAAGTACGAATCTGTCAAATCAATATTAAAGCCAAGCTGAAAAATCTTCCTTAAGGCAGATTTGGTTGTAGTAATGGTACTAGCAGCCAGACCTTTTCAAACAGGGTTCTAAAGAATGAAATTGCCAGATTCGTAGTCATCTTTTGGGCATCTGATTCTTTTAGAAAGATGGCCAGTTTCTTTACTGCAGAATCATACTGTCTGAGTGTTGACTCTCTTTTATCTGATTCTATGAACAGGATGTTTAGTGGATTGACACTAGCATCCTTTTGAGCCGCAAACTTCATGAAGTCCATAAAGTTAGGGCATTTACAATTCTTGAAGAAGCTGACACAGTCCGAGTTTGTACTACTTGAGTCAGTTCTGGACAGGGAATCCGTCTGGGACGGAGATTCAACTCTAGTACAAGAGGAAACCAATTGCTCTTCGGCCAGTTGGGTGCAACCAATGCTACCTGTCCTGTGAAAGATCTGAGTTTGTGCAGGACTTTCATCAGGAGGTTTACTGGTAGAAATGGGTAAACTTTCTGCCAACTGTTCCAGTCTATGGACATCGCATCTGTGGCGTGAGCTAGAGGGTCCAAGTTGGGAGCCACATAACATGGGAGTTTGTGATTGGACTCCGTGGCGAACAGGTTTACCTGAAGGCCCGGGATTTGATTGCAAATCCAACAGAATGACTTCATGTCCAAGGACCACTCCGACTCCAGCGGAGTTGTTCTGGATAGTGAGTCTGCAATGACATTCCGTACTCCTGCCAGGTGAGTAGCTGACAGGTGCCAGTGATTCTTTCGTTGCTAACGAAAAAATTGCAATCATTACATGATTTACTTTGCTCGACTTAGAGCCTCCTCTGTTTATGCAATGAACTATCACTGCACTGTCCGAGACTAATCTTACATGACTGTTTTTGACTGGAGCTAGATGTTTTAAGGTCAGAAAAATGACCGTTGCTTCTAGGACATTGATGTGGAACTGGCAGAATGTATTCGACCACGTTCCTTGAACCTTCTTGTACTGGGAGTATTCCCCCCCAACCACTCAGAGAGGCGTCCGTGTGGACTATTAGAGACGGTGGGGGAAATTGCAGTGGCACTGACTTGGAGAGACTCCGGGGTTCCATCCACGGACGGAGTCTTTTCTTCAATATCGGCAGAATCAGAGAGATCTTGTCTCTGAATTTGTTGTTGGCTCTTTTCCGCCAGACTCGATTGATATCCTTTAGCCTGGCTTTCAACAGGACGTCTGTTATTGAGGCAAACTGAAGAGAACCTAGAATTCTCTCTTGGGTACGATGAGAAGCCTTTTTGTTCTTGAGGAACTGTCTCGTGGCCTTTGCTATCTCTCTGCACTTCTTTGATGGGAGAGATAACTTGTGTGAGGTTAGGTCCCATTGGATTCCCAACCATTGAAAGCAGGACGCCGGGATGAGACGAGACTTTTGCTCATTTATCTGAAACCCAGATACTCTAGGAATTCTATTACTTTGGCTGTTGCTTTGCGGCACTCCTCATCGTTGGTTGCCCAAATGAGGCAGTTGTCTAGGTAAGCTACTAACATTACCCCTTAAGCTCTTAGTTCTTGCACTACTGTCTCTCCTAGCTTGGTGAATATTCTGGGCGCTATGTTGAGCCCGAATGGCATGACTCTGAATGAGTAAGCTTGTTTTCCTAGTTTGAAGCCTAGGTATGGAGAGAAGTTTCTTGCTATCGCAACATGATAGTAAGCTTTTGTAAGATCTATAGAGGTGGTGATGACCCTACGGGGAAGTAAGGTCCACACCTGCGATCAGCATGCGGAACTTGTCGCATTGAATGTATGAGTTGAGACGGGACAGGTCCAGAATCACTCTTCGTTTGTCAGAGTCCTTCTTTGGTACACTGAACAGACGTCCTTGAAACTTCAGGCGATTGACTTTCTTTATTACCTTCTTTTGAAGATCTTTGGCATAGTCTAGTAGGTCTGTCGTTGGAGTCTGGTGAAAACTGACTGGTGGAGGAGGCCCTTTCTCCCATTTCCATCCCAGACCTTTTGATACAATGCTGTGGGCCCATGAACTGAAGGTCCAATGGTCCTGGAAGAGATACAGCCTCCCGCCCACCTGCGGGGTCTCACTGGTTGGTTGAGGTCTTACTTCCTCTGCCTCCTCTGAAGCCTCTGCCTCTAGAGCCAGCTCTCTGCCGGAAGGCATCTCTGGCTCTGCTACTCCCTGCATGTTTGTTGAAGCTACGAAATGCTCCTCGTGACTCAAAGGAGGCGTTGAAGGCTGGGGAGGCTACTAAGGCAGTTGAAGCCGAAGGTTGCTGAGTCGGTGGACTCTGCACCAGGACAAACTGCTGCTGTGGCTGTGCCTTGGATGTCGAAGGCTTGCAGATCTGGGAGACAGGAACCACTTGGACAACTGTCTGAGGATGAGAGGCCTGGAAAGGCTGGTATTTCCTCGGCCTCTTCCTAGGTTTGGATTGTGGTCCGGGGCCCTCAAACTTCCTTTTGAAGGGAAGTCCCCAGCGGACACGAAGGTTCTGGTTAGCTCTAGCTGCCTTGCTGAGGACGTTGTTAACCGCGTCCTCAGGGAAGAGGTTGGCACCCCAGATCCAAGCCTTTATGAGCCTGTTTGGTTCGTGTCTTATGGAAGCATTCGCGAAGACATGCTTCCTGCAGGCTCATCTAGCCACTATAAAGTCATACAGGTCTGATTGGAAGGCCTGTAATAGAGACTTTGTGTGGACCCGAAATAGAGGCTCATCTGCAAACGTTGTAGCAGTCAACTCCGCCGTGGTGACTGAGTTAATCGACCTACTCAGCCTGCATCTTGCCTCGAATTCCGCTTTGACCATGGGGTCCGGAATTCTAGGCAAACGTTCACTGAACTAGGCGGAGGCACACTCTGGGTCGAGTCTGCCACTGTGAACGTTGCCGGAGCATCAGCCCAAAACTCCATATCGCCGGGGAAGAGCAAGGAGGTAGCCTCCGTCTCTTTTAGCTGAGGTATAGGTTTGTCCTCTACCGCAGCTTGCAGAGTCAATTCCGCCACCTTCGACGTACAAGGAGTCGGAACTCCTTGTGGGGCCACAAACATCGTAAAGCATCCTTTATGGGGTGTCAACTTTGTGTTGACGCACTCCCAATCTGTAAGGGTACGGACCCATGCAGACTGGGCCTGGTCCCTAGGGTAGATGACTGTCTCCTTCAGGACTTTGTCTACCCTGAATAGCCCATCTTCGGCTAGTCTAGTGTAGCCTGGAAAGGTAAATTGAAGGCCCGCCGGGAAGAACTCAAAGTCTTCTACCGGTCGGGTTCCGCAACCTTTGATTGTCAGCTTTCCGTCCGAGAACGGGGCATGCAGAGCTAACCCCCACGGGTTGCTGTTCTCAAATGGCGGCAGCTTGGATGCGTCCGGTACCGTCACGGACTGTGGTGTGGTCCTGGACTGGAGGAATCCGGACACTAATTCCTCCTGGGCTTGGAGCCTCTGGGTCAGAGTCAAGATCGATTGACCCGAGGTCTCTAGGCCTGAGGCGAGTCGAGTGGACACCAACTCAAGTTTGGAGTCCACTACCTCGCTCATCTTCATCATGAGAAGATTTGCAAAGGCTTCCTGGTTGAAGCCGCACTCCGTCGACCTGGCCTTGGAGGACTTGGTTCTCGACCCCTTGGGTGGGGGAGAAGCTTTGGAAGAGGAAGCTGACGGCTTGGGAGCCGAAGACGACCTTGCAGAGCCTGCCGGAGAAGGCTTGGATACCTTTGGCAGGGATCTCGTCTTCCAAGCCTTGACCTTGGGGATGACCGAGGCTGATCTATCCCAAGTGGGGGCGGACTTTGTAGGAAAGAAGGGGGAGAAGAAGGAGTGGGACTAAAAGGGAGACTGCCTGCCTCACTTACCTCCCTACCTACCTCCTGATCCTCTGTGGCCATCGGTTCGCGGTGAAGGCTGATGGCCGCAACCTCCTCTGTGACGATGTCACACAAGCCCTCTTGGTCCTCCAGGAGGGGTTGGGTCTCCTGACGGATGCCCTCAATAATGGGATCTGCCACAGATGCAGGTACAGCCGCCAAGACCGGAGCGCCCGGGTATAGGAGGGAACACAGATCTTCGGACAACACGTAGGGTTGGCCGGCCTTGGCATTCCTACCGAATCCTCCCACCCAGGACTTCAGGGATGCCATGGACTCAGTCTTGAGCGACAAACTAACCTGTAAAAATAATTAAATTAGGATCCCCCTGGTCAAAGAAATTTCCCAAAGTCAATGTATAGCAGAAATTTCACGGAAATGAAGAGGCGAGAATGTTACTTACTGATTCGTCTGAAACGATCCTGACCAGTTCGTAGCAAACTGTGCAGGCATCCAGGTGCCAGACCATCGGCAGACCTCATGCCCGTACGGCTTATACAGAGCGGCTGGACATCCCAACACCTGGCAACGGACCATCTGTAAGGTGAAAAGTCAAATTAGTATCATTAAGTAGAGGCACCGGAGTTAATTCCGGCCAGATGGATGCACTTTAACCAGATATTTAATCCGTTAAAGGTAATATCGGTTAACAATTTCAACTTACTGGATAATAGAAAAAGCTCTGGGTGTCTCCGCCTGCTCCGGAATCCGTCCTCGGGATCAGTAAAGCTATAACCAGCGGAGAGGGCCTGATACGAGCAGAACAGGGGAATAAGGTAAGACCTAAGCCTGAGTCTGATCACATCGCAGCAGATTAATGCAACGTAATCAAATGTAGGTGCATTATCTGAGCCCCGTTCCGTCCCCACCGAAATGGGGAACAGCGATAGCAAAGAAGATGGAAAACTGAGCAACGGAAACAACGGTACAATAAACTCTGGTATATTTTTCCCTGGCGTGTGTGATGGTAGACCACACTACGTCGGAACCAATACGGACCCGGAGACATACTTACAGAGGCTAATAAAATATAATCTAGCATAATCTCCTAAAGGCTTCACCTACTCCGGAGTCTATAATCCCGTTATCATAACAGAAAATGCCGGCGGAGATGGGCTGATACGAGCAGAACAGGGGAAAAGGTAAAACCTAGGCCTGAATCTGATTGCACCAGGGAAGAGAAGCGATTCTAAGGTAACTAGAAACTCAGCTCTAAGCCCAATTCCGCGCCCACCTGAGTGGGGAGGCGGAGACAACAGGGAGAATAGACAACCGAGCAGCGGAGCAGTGGTACGTACAATCCGGTGTATAGCCTGCTGGCTGGTGTGATGGTAGACCCCACCTGACCAGAGGACCTACGGGCCCGGAGACATATTAAAGAGATTACACAAAATACTAACAACCAATCTCCTCCAATTAATCCCCCCTGGAAAAGATATATGCTCTAGCGGCCGTTCATCGGTAGGATTATTGAACCGCGAGCCAGCTAGGCAGCGCCAGACAAGACCGGCGCAGGGGGGGGGGGGGGGGGGGGGGGGTGGTGGTGGTCTGGAGGAGAGTGGACAAGTCGTGATCGCCTGGCCACAGCAACCGATCAGTGAGCCACCACCTATCAGGAGCTGTAACAAGCCTACCACTAAAGGGAGCAGAAGACGGTAGGCCAACTGACACCCTAAAGGAGGCAAAGGCCCAGGCTACACACAACAAGACATAAAATAAATGATGAGGAATTACTGGAAGAATTGTGAAAGAGGAACAACAAGGGGGAAGGAATACACCCAGGAAGGACCTAGCCAAACCCTCCGAGATCGGTACAGATTCGGTCAGGTAAGCTGGCCCAGCCTCCAAAGGACGTCATGAAGTGGACGGATAGAACCTAATAAAACCCTCCAAAATAGAAAAATTCCGATCTGGTCAGGTACGATAGGTCTAGGCCTAACAAACATGACACGAGAGGGACTCTCTGTCCTGGGCCGCTCTCCCAGCAAGCACAATAGCCTAGGCAGGGGGCGGTAAGGGTGGGGCCGAAAGGGTGGAGGGGCAGGGCTACCTGACCTACCTTCCAAAACCTAGCCTAGGTCTGGTCGGGTAGGCCAGGGAAGAAAACACCAGAACTTCCAACCTCACAAAGAATATGAATATTTAATACAAATGTGCATATAATCGAGTGCATTACTGGCTAACATTGAAAATACAATAAAAAAATGCATGCATAAAAATCACGAGAGAGAGAGGAATCGCCCTCTCCATAAAACTGGCATACTATAGGCTAGCTAGAAGCCAAAATACACCACTCGCATATAGCAAGAAAATAAATAAATAATACGTACGTAGGGGAACGAACACGCTCCTGAGGGACTGAGGACAAAAGCCAAAGGCTAGAATAACAAAAAATAAACATATAACAAGAGACCTCAGAGTACGTCAGGAGCGAGTTAGGGCCTACGACGTAAGGATAAAATTCGTAAAACCAAAGCTCCAGAAACGACAGGAGCTAGAATAATGATGAGGTTTACGAAAAAAGTGGTATAAACAGTTAAAAGCAAACAGTGAGGTAAATATTATCATAAACAAACAATGGGAAGAACGCACGCGTCGAATGATGCCCCCATGATGGCGGATGCAAAAGAGCGTCACCAGGGTTCGCGAGAACTAAGGGGCCAAATAAGGGCTGAAAGG
Source organism: Macrobrachium nipponense (assembly GCF_015104395.2). Classification (NCBI taxonomy): domain Eukaryota; kingdom Metazoa; phylum Arthropoda; class Malacostraca; order Decapoda; family Palaemonidae; genus Macrobrachium; species Macrobrachium nipponense. Next base: position 43,239,693 of record NC_061100.1, read on the forward strand.
GATGCATCGTGCCCTCACGAGATACAAAAACGTAAAATGGAATACTCAACTTGGATGAAGAAGCTTGGGGCTCTGGAGCAGACATGGCTTCGTCAAAAAACACAAAAAGAGGGCAGCGAGAAAGACACGTGTGGTCACTGAAAGCGTGCTAATACAGGAATAAAGCCATCGGGCGTGAGTTGCAGTAGTAGCGAG
>NC_061100.1:43240387-43276283 GCF_015104395.2 Macrobrachium nipponense
TAGTAGCGAGCGGAAGGTAGATGTTGTAGTCCTTGTAGCGGCACCTGCCTAGAGAGGGGCTTTGAAGGGAATCTTCTAATTGGCAGAAAACCGGTGGTAGTGGCTTCCACTCGCCCCTGTGCTTATACCGACACCCTATGGTTGATAGAGCTGAGGGTAATAACTTCAGCATTTCATTTAGCTTTTTTCTCTGGTACATTTAGCATCTATTTATACCTAGAAATGCATGCTACAGGAGCATTTCACCAGCCGACACAGGTCGAGCCCAAAAAATAGGACGTTCTTGAAGTCTGCCTCTCTCAAGTGAAAGCCACATCCTGCATGTATCAGTAGAAGCCAAGCTTCATTCGTTCTGGCAGATATGGAGCAAGAGAGGAGGGGAGCAATGGATAGTGAATGGACTGAAGGATGGGTATTCAATCCCCTTCAAGAGGAGGCCTCCCTTGTCCAACATTACCATTGTCTTGACAGCTTTCTCAGACGGCTCAAAAAGGAAGTTGCTTTGCTCATCAGCAAGGGAGCCATAAAGACAGTCAGGAATATTGAATCGAGGGACTTCTACAACCCTCTTTTTGTAGTGCTAAAGGCATCGGGAGGGTGGAGACCCATTTTAGATGGGAGTACTTTCAAATGTATTTGTAGAAAAAACCAAGTTCTGCATGAAGACCACGCAATTGGGCCTTGCATCAATTGGTCAAGGAGACACACTCCCCTCAAAAGTTGGCTTCATCTAGTTGGAATCAAGATCTCGCTTTACCTAGGTGACTGGTTGCTTTGCTCCCCAATGAAGGAAACTTGCATGGAAGACTTACAAAAAACATAACTGCTAACTCAATAATTAGGTTTGCTAATGAACCTACAAAAGTTATAACTGAATCCCACTCAGAACATTGTTTATTTGGCGATTCAGATAAATTCTCAGACTTTTGGGGTTTGTCTACAAAAAATCGACAAGTTTTTTTCCCTTTACTCTTGAACTGCCACACAGTGAATGAGCCTCCCAGGTAAACCCTCCTAATTGGAACAATTTGTGAGACTCAGAAGGCTTCATGAGACCACTGCAATTTTATTTGAAGGCCTGCTGGGATCAAGAAAGTACACCAAGATCTTCATATCCTTCTAATAACCCAGGAGATAAAGGAGGACTTGTGTTGGTGGAGATCAGAAAGAAGATTGACAGAAGGGAAATCTCTATTACCACTGAACCCAGACCTAGACTTCTTTTCCCATGTGCCACAGCAAGGTGGTTGATGGAAGAGGAAAAACTCATCAACCTGAAAGAGTTGAAGGCAATATTCCTAGTACTTGAACCTTTTGCAATGCAAGTACACAACTGGAAAGCAAGGGTGCATGCATACAACACCACTGCAATCCCATACATAAAGTTTCAAGGAGGGACTCACTCGTTTTCCTTCCGAGAGGTAGTGAGGGAACTGATGTGTTGGGCGGACCAGAATCAGACAATATTGATCACTTGCTTCATCCATGGAAAAAGCCATGTCTTAGCAGATGAGCTCAGTCACCAGAAACAGATCCTTCCGACAGAATGGACTCTGGACAGCTGGGTCTACAATGATCTGTGGAAGATATGAGAAAGACCAAGCATGGACTTTTTTGCGACATCGAGGAGTCGTCATCTGCCTCTGAGCTGCTCCCCATATCTTGACCTGTCAGCATGGATGATAAATGCCACGATTCAAACTTGGTTGAATCTGGACACATACGCATTTCCCCCATTCGGAATGTTAAGAGAAGTTCTGAAGAAATTCTGTTCCTATCAAAACATAAGAATGACACTTGTTGCCCCTTCTAGCTGCTGGAGTGGTTAACCAACATCCTGGATCAGTTGACAGACTTAGACTTCCAGAGACTCCTGCCTACCATTCACTCTGCACAGACAATCCCACTTCAGGAGATTCCACCAAAGCCTATATACTCTGGGCCTAACAGGCTTTTGACTGTCAGCAAACTCATCCGAGTGAAAGGTTTTTCGAGAGGTGCTGCAGAGACAATTGCCAAATGCAAAAGGAATCTTCAAACAGAGTTTACAAGGTTAAGTGGAAGGTGTTCAGACTCTGGTGCAGAAAATCCAAAATCTCTTCTCAACTCACTATTCCTCAAATAGCAGATTTCCTTCTGTATTAATGGTCATCAAATGGACTATCAGCATCTACTTTCAAGGGATACAGTGGAACCCCCTTATTCGTTGGGGCAAATATCAAATGTACACCTTCAATAGCATCCTACTTCAAATATACCTTAAATTACTAACCTATCACTGTATTAATGTTTTGCATAAGATATTTTTTCATAAAGATCAAATTCAAATTGCAGGTAGGACAAATTACATACAAATGGATGAAAACTTCTGTCCATGTGTTGGTAGTGGCGGGAAAATATTGGAATGTCGATCTCGGCAATGTTTGGCAGACAAAATTTTAATGGTTGTATAGACATGGAGGGGCTACTGTGTGGGTCTTTTGAACTTAATAATAATATTACTCATTTACTGAGCAAGTAAATGAGTAAGTGCTCTGTCCCACTTCTCTCTTCCATCTGAATTCTTGTTAAGCCTCACATGAGTTGGACAGTTAGTGGCTGCCAGCCACTTATTTTTCCTTTCCTTGTCACTTTTGCTGGGAATACAATGCCAGCATACTAGGCTTCCCTTTCCCCACCTATTAGTGCATCCTACAACAACACGACTGAACCATTGCTTAGAAATAAGGCGCAGATTAACTTGAAAGGTCAATGTTCCTCTGATATAGTAGTGAAGTGGAAAGACTTCAATGACGTCACGTTGATGACGAGAGAGAGAGAGAGAGAGAGAGAGAGAGAGAGAGAGAGAGAGAGAGAGAGAGAGAGAGAGAGAGAGATTGGATTTAAAAATTCAGGACACCAGTCTAACTTATCCACACTTTTCTAACCTAGCCTTCACTGGCTAACTGGTCACTAACCTAGCCTATGGCTACTGGTCATAGATTTCCAAAATTTAGGGCACTAGTCAGCCTGACCAAATCTTTTTAACTTAATCTTCATGGGCTAACTGGTCACTAACCTGTGGCCACTGGTCATTGGATTTCAAAACTCAGGCCACCAGCCTAACCTAACCACACTTTTATAACCTAAGCTCCATGAGCTAACTGGTCACTTAACATATGGTACAGGTACCCCACCTGAAATTTTGTCACCCAAAAAACACCACCTGTAGAATTGTCACCCCAATGTTCTTCGGGGTGATAATTCTACGGTTGGGATATTTTGGGGTGACAATTCTACAGGTGGTGTTTCTTGGGTGACAAAATTTCAGGTGGGGTACCTGTAGCCATATGTGAGTGACCAGTTACCCCATGAAGTTTAGGTTATAAATGGATATCGTGGCCCCTTTTCACTTTCATTCTTAGCGTAACCAAAACTACTCTTACCTTACTTAACAACATAACCTACCCTAACCTAACTAAACCTATAACTATTTATTGTCCTTATTCCAACCTATATAAACTTGAGTCAATGAAAGGCTCCTGTGCTGAAACATCCTGAAATGATATTTACCTTCATAATATGTCTTTCTACTTTATTTCTGTTCTTGTTCAAGAGTCAAGTAAACCTGTCGGATGGCTTCACGTATCCAAAAAGAGATAGTATTCTTAGACACCTCTTTCTTTGTACGGCCTGTGCTAAACAAAAGTCTGTGGGAGCCTGATCTACGGTGCTGAGTCCTTTTAAGATAGCAATGCAGGGCCCGAACAGGGCACAACAAAAGCTATTGAGCATCACCACCCACAGTCATTCAGTGATGGAATGGAAAACGAAGTGAACCTGTCATCGTGCACAGAGGTATTTTGGGTCTTGGCCACGAATTCCGGGACAAATTTGAAGGGCACCTACCCCCAACCCCTGGTGTGCTTCACATCATAACTCAGACCGTGGAGCTCTCCTACCCTCTTAAAAGATGCCAAGGCCAGAGGGAAAACTGCCGTAAGCGTCAAGTTCCTGTCAGATGAGCGATGCAAGGGCTCATATGGACTCTTAGTGAAGCTCTTAAGAACCAAGGAAACATCCCACGTTGGAGGCTTGAGCTCTCTAGGAGAACTCGACTCCTCAAACCCTTCAATTAGCAAGGAAAGTTCCCAGGAAGAGGAGGTGTCGATATCTCTAAGGCGTATCACCAAACTCAGGGCCGTCCTGTAGCCTCTAATGGCAGACACGGATAAATGTTTCTAGTCTCTGAGGAAGGTTAAAAAGTCTGCTATTTGCTGAATAGAGGTTGCGACTGGAGAAAAACCCTGTTTACGACACCAATCACAGTAGATCACCCATTTGCCTTGGTAAATCGCAGAGGTTGACTTTCTGAGACTGCTGGACATATGCCCAGCTCTTCTCTGAGAAAAAACCTCTAGTTCGGAGGAGATACTTGATAGTCTACAACTTCGAAGAGACAGGGATTCTACTGACTGGTGAAACCTTTCCGCATGTGGCTGACACAGATGTCGCCAAGGGGGAATTTCCCTCGGAACCTCTGACAACGACAGCAGATCTGGGAACCATTTTGCCTGAGGCCACAGAGGGGCTACCAAAGTCATCCTGAGACCCTGTGAACTCATTAGCCTGTTCAGAACTTGATGGATAAGACAAAACGAAGGGAAGGCATACACCTCCAGGTTGTCCTAGGGATGTTGGAATGAGTCCTCTGCTAACGCTAAAGGATCTGGGACCACTGAACAGAATAGTTCCAGCTTCCTGCTGAAGTGAGTCGCAAAAAGATCCAGCATGGGTCACCCCCAAACCTGGAAGAGCTTGTCTGCTACCACTTGATGAAGGGATCACTCTGTGCCTAGGATCTGATCCCGACAACTGAGTTTGTCTGCGACCACACACTGTTTGCCTGGGATATACCTGGCTGAGAGCTCTACCGAATTGCTGACCGCCCACTGGTGAAGCTCGACGGTCAAGCCGTGAAGTTGACGTGAAACCAGGCCTCCCTGTTTGTTCACATAGGCTATAACGTGTTGTTGTCCGACATGAGAACGACAGAATGACCTTCTACCCTCTCCCGAAACTCCTTCAGACCCAGGAAGGCTGCCTTCAACTCCAAGACGTTGATATGTTGCCGTTTGTCCTCCAAACTCCAAATGCCTGAAGCGATGAGATCGCCTAAATGAGGCCCCCCAACCTGGGAGGGAGGCGTCTAAGAACAGAAGGAAGTTCGGTGGAAGAGAATGCAGAGGGACACCCTTCGAAAGATTCCAGTCGTCCAACCACCAACGAACTTCTTCTCTCACTTCCAGAGACAGAGGAACCTTTAATAAGGGTGAGTCCCCTGCCAGAGACCAGAATTCTCCCAATCTCCATTGCAGAGACCAAAGATGAAGACGCCCATGAGGGACCAGCTTCTCCAGGGAAGACAACACTCCCAGAAGAATCTGCCACTGATGAGCTGACTAACGTGGTTCCGACAGGAAGTTGTGCACCACCACTCACAACTTCTCCGATCTCTGATCCGACGGGAAAACTTTTGCCACTGTTGTATTGATGAAAGAATCCTTTGACTGGCTACGAGGTTTGACTTTTCCTGGTTGACTACGATGCCCAGTTCCAGCAAGAACCTAAGTAGATGATCCCTGTTCTGCAGCAGCTTTTCCCTGGAAACTGCCAAGACCAACCAATTGTCGAAGTACCTCAGCAAACGGATCCCCTGAGCATGGGCCCAACTTAACACGAGACTGAAGACCCTTGTGAACACTTGAAGGGCTGTTGTCTGCCCGAAGCATAGGACTTTGCACTCAAAGACCTTGTCCCCGAAAGAGAAGCGAAGGAACTTCCTGGACGTCACATAAATAGGGATTTGGAAGTATGCGTCCCTGAAGTCTATCGACAGCATGAAGTCGCCTTCCCTCACAGCTGCCAACACCAAACGCGGGGTCTCCATCTAGAACCGTGTCTTCCTGATGAAGTGATTCAAGGTGGATGAGTCGATCACAGGTCTTCATCCTCCTGATGCCTTGGGCACCAAGAAGATGTGACTGTAAAACCCCAGAGATGGATGTACCACTTCCTCTATCACATCCTTGACCAGCATCTTCTGCACTTCCTCCTGAAGAGCCAAGAAATTCAGAGAATCTGGAGAATATGCCTTCCTGAGCTGCGGCTTGTCCAACAGAGGAGGAGAGAAGTCGAAGGGCAGTAGGTAACCCACGTGGAGGACATCTACCACCCACTTCTCTGCCTCATAACTCTGCCACGTGGCCCAATGGTCCACCAGGCAACTCCCCACCCGTGGTGCAGGAGAGGGAGAGGTGCCTAACCTACCGACAGTCCCCTCTACCTCTACACATTGGGCCCCTTCTTGGCTTAAAGGAACGAGAGTGAAAGGGACGCTGGTCCTCTGACATAGGCTGAGTCGAACGGGAAGGTCCTGCCGAAATCGAACTCCTTGACGGCCTACCAGGCGACGATCTTCTTGACTGCTGCTGGACAGGGGGAGGAGGAGGAGCCAGACGTCTCTGAGGACGAGACTCTGACTTAAGACATGGCCTGGTGCACTAGTCTGTCTTTGGTGTCAGCCCGGTGCAGGTCTATAGCATTTTCGAGCTCGGTCCGAGGGAATAAAAATTGGGACTCCAACAGATCTCAGTTTCTCAAAGCCAGCAAGGACTCTGTGTCAACTGATCTCTCCATCCTAGATAAAGCTGCATTTCTTCTAATCAGAAGAGGGTTAGCCCATAAATTAACACTTAGGTGAGCCATATACAAAAACGCCTTGCCTACGGACTGCAACACACTGGCAAACGAGGATGCACTCACCAACCCTTCTGGGGACCTGTCAGAAGCTATCTTGGCAATCACCACAGACCAGAAGTCCAGCCAAGAAACCGTCTGCAACATGGAGGCTGCTGTAGATTCCAACGCTGAGGCATCTTGTGGAGACAAGGAAGGAGCCACAGACCTCACCTGCTCCAAAGTCAATCCCGGCTTCAGGCAAATGACATCTGGGTTAAGATGGTGAGACATCAAAAATGCAGAGTTCGTAGCAGAGTACTTCCTATGTCTCATGAGAGGTGGGGGTAGTAGCTTGGCAGAGCCCCTAGAGCGAAGCAACCATCCCGGTGCGAAACAGAGGCGTTAACCTTATGCAAGACCGACTGGACATGCCCCGACAAGGGAAGCTGAAGAGATGATTTGGTATCCTGCATAGCTCCCACCAAGGCTTCCAAGCAAGGAGTGTAAGACGACTGAGCCTGTCTGGGCTGGGTTCACATGCTGGCTCGAGACGAACCCAATACAACACTAGGAACATCACTACGCACTCCTCCAACAGATGACTCATTTACATGTCCATGAATGGTCATGGGCGTGACAGACGTACGAACGTGAGTTGGAGAGGAATCCCAAACACTCGAGATCGAAGGAGAATCCCCGAGTCGAACTCTTGGAAGCACCAGAGTGAGGGGCAGGCAAACACTCCAGCTGCACCAACTTTGCGCTCACCCACCTTCGACCTCTTGACAGGCGCCTTGAGATCCTTTCGGCGACGTACAGGCCCTGGAGAAGTAGGAGCCCTTGCATCATGTGCACGGACAGGGGAGGTTGCAAAATGCTTGCAATGTGCACGGACGGGGGAGGTTGCAACATGCTCACGAACTGATGCAGAGGACGAAGCAGCCACTGCAGATTACACAAGAGAAAATACACTAACACTCTCTGAAACACCAACACTCTTGAGAACATGTCTGCATTGTTCCTCCCTTGTAGGCGAAGAAAGAACAAAGTCCTTAGCCTGCCAATGCTTGATACGCCGATGTGGCGTAGATGGGGAAGAGGGAGAGGAAGACAGCACAAGTTTCTATGCGATCTCTTCGCAGGAGGCGGGGACGATGCAACGCGTTTCCTTCCAGTCCTCCCAGCTGATAAGGCAGTCAACTTATCATCCAAAACAGAGTCCAACCTCTTAAGCACCACCTGGCATATAACCTCAGACTGATCTGCAAGAGAAGGCTCCGATGACATGGAAGGGAGATGTAACGAACTGGGCGGCAGAGATGACGTCACGGCTGAGAGAGGCAGTGGAGAGGAGACGACTGGGAGTAACGTCATCGATGGGAGTAATGTCACAAGTGGTGATGACGTAACGGCTTCCCCTCGGTCTGAAGGGGAAGCAGACGCCACTGGCGGAAGAATACACAATGACTGATCCCGTGACGTCATCAACGGGGGTGACGCCACGGCTTCCCTCCGACTTGAAGAAGCGGCAACAGTTACTGGCGGAGCAATACAAGATGGCTGACCTCGGCTACCCCACGAAGACGAGGCCAGGAGGAGGGGGGAGGGCCTGGCCAGCCTGAGGAGGGGGGTAGCGAGACTTCATAAAGTGTGCTAGCAACCCCTCCAAGGACGGGGGACCCCCTAGCCCAAGCATCTTCCAAAAGCCTACCCCTTCCCGGGAATCAAATTAACTCCCAAAGGGGAGACATTACAAACATCAGCCTGGTGGCCTCCTGATACTTCCAGCGACGAATCAATGAAAGAAAAGGAAGGAGACAGGCACAACAGTACTATTGGGGGGTGAATACTGCAGGAGACGAAGCATCGGGAAGAGGCGAAAAACTTTCCCATGAAGGTAGAGTCAAAACCCTCCAATGCTCTCTCTTGCTATAAATCAACTTCCATGCTCTTTAGGCCATGCCCGCCAGTCCGTGCAAGGATTCATTATGGTACAAAAATTAGAACGGCACCTGATGTGGGGGTCGGTCGCTGCCGAAGCCAAAAACTGAGAACACGTAAAACCTGGAATTCCGGGGCACACATGTTGGCGAGGCTGAGAAAGAGCAGAAGAAGCCATAATATCAGCCACACACACACACACTAAACAGAAGTGAAACGGGCAATGAACTGGGTAAAGGCCGATAAGAGGGTAACCACAACTCTCGGCCAGGCGGTTAAAGAAAAGACTAACGCGATAGCGTAGGCGAGTGGTCCTCGACCACTCTTCACCCGATCTACGCATGTGTTGCCAGATATCACAAGATTCTTTCCTTTCATCTGCTTTTTAACAGGATCCAGCTGGGCGCTAGAAATCATCCTATTGTTAAGACCGAAGGTTTGTTCGTGTATGAATAAATGGTTTATGTGACTGTGATATTGTATAAACTGGTGCAGTTTGCAAACATCAAGTTGCATGTGCCAATTCATGCATGTAGAAATTACCCCAGGTATTTTATACCACAAAAGAAAATAAGAAAGTTTTTTCAGATCTAAGAGAAATGATAAATAACAACAGTCTGCTAATATAGAAAATGAACTGGTAGAACAACCTAAAGCAACAACACCTAAGGAAAATGAATCGCCCACAATAAGTGCATCTATAGAATGTGAAGATGAAGGTAATAAGCCCATGTTCGAAAGTGCAGCTGCTCATGAATATTGTAATGAATTCCTAAAACCACAAACCAGTTTCACGCTTACCTCTTTTCTACTGGCTCCTCAAGTAGCAAATCACCAGGTGCTGGAAAAGGGAAAATTCCCTGTCAACTAACAACCATTGCTAGAAGGAATAGACAACTGCCAAGAGGAGCTGCAACAATGGGTAAAGGGCAAAAATGAAAAGATAGTTTAGTAGTTAGAGCAGCCAAAAGAGCAAGAAATTTGGCCCTCGACATTGCTAGAAATCAAATTAAAATTTTATCATATAGTATAGAGGTATGTATTCCTGGATAGTTTGTGTGCTTGTCTATTCTTTGCTTGTAAATAAAAAGTTTATTGCATGCTACAATTGTATTTGTACAACTGTAGTATGCTGACAGATTTCCGATTGCAGTCTGTGGAGCTGACATAATGGTTGTTTCTTCTGTTCACCTCTTGAGATCAGTGTTTTAATTAATCACTAAACTCTTATGAGATCTGCCTTTATTTCAATTATTTATATATTTATCTTGAGCTCAGTAATCAAATATGATCATTGATAAATATTACAAAAGTAGAAAAAAGCTTTACTAATGTAACTGAATGTTAGAAAAAATAATTTTTCATTACAAAGCAAAGTTCAAGACTTTTACCATATTTTTTCATATAAAATTTTTTGCTGAATTTAATGGTGATAGTTTGATTTCTTGTGATAATGATCCTTTAACATACATTTTTTGACTGCAATTACTACCTGCACTTATGAGGGAGCCATTGTTATGAAAATTTATTGACATATTTCTTGTTTCATAACATGCATAATTCTTTATTGCTAATAAATCTGCTCAATATATACAGATACAATGCAGTTTTAACAACCTTTCTCAATTAGGCTATATGTGGACCCAAGAATAGAAGGGGCGTGACATCCAAATCATCTGTTTTGACCCCCTACCCCAGGGAATATTCTGGGGAAATGCTGGAACAGATTTTGTACCCTTGAGGGATTTTTTTGCCAATATGTGATGATTTTATACAAAATTTTAAGTGTAATGAGTGTCTCAAGCGCAGTTACAAAAATATCTTTTGGTAGGGTTAATTCAATTAAAAATTATCTTAGGTCTACAATTACTGAGAACCGTTTGCCAGCATAGCACTGAAAGAGATAAAGCTGAATCAATTGACCTTGAAGCAGTGACCACAAGATTTAGTAATATTTACAAAAAGAAAGATTAATCTAGATTAATGTGTAGTTTTGTCTTTTGCAGTATGTATATTCTAAATAGTTAAATGCATTCCATTGAGCATTTATAAATGGCTAGATTTTGAAATCATTAAATATTTAACCTAGGTATAATATATGAATTAAACTTGTGGTATTATAAAACTACATAAGGAGGCCTAAGAGTACCCATCAAACAGAGAACTAAATCACTCAACAATATGGCACTTGTGACAAAAATCCCAATACTACTCAACCAATCAACAACATGGCACTTGTAACAAAAATCTCATCACTCACTCGATCAACGAAAGGTACATTGGATAAAAGATACACCTAACCATTAAAATGTCTGAAAGGTGAGTGGGATGCAGAATAGGCTAAGTTGCCTTAATGCCAGACTTTGACCAAAATACACATAATAAACCAACAAAGAAAACAAAGGCAGACTAAGTGGATGGAAAGTAAATTCTGTTATGAGTTAATAGTTTTCAGTTAACCAAGTATACAGTTGATTGTATATTTAATATGAAAAGGACACGGTAATAAAAGTTACTAGCAAAGAGGGAGACAATAAACTAAATTTTTAGCTGTTATTATGTCTTAAGAAAATCCCAGATCCAAGATTATAGGTTGTTTTACATGATACATTTAAAAAAAATAAAATTATATATACAAGATATTTCAAAGACAGTTCAAATCCTGGATGCAGGAAAATTATTTTAGACCTTGAATATAACAAACATATTTTTAAAGAACATATTTCTTTTTTGGGAAATCTGTGGATTATTCAACTCAATAAAAACAATTTATAAGACCCAAGTAACATATACAAACAACGCTGTGGGATATTAAGCTTTGTGTAGGCCTATATGAAATGACAAATTTTCTAAGACAATTTGTATTTTTCATAGCTACAAACCTGAGGTCTTTACAATAGGAAAATTTTCTAGCGCCTAGCTGGATCTATAGAACTGTTGGTTTTTTTAGCAAATTGCCACATCTTTCAATTCCTCAATTACTGCATGGCTGTAAGAAGGTTGCAATGTCCCCAGTGAGTAGGCCTAAAGTAGAATATAAATAATTCAAGGGCAGGTCTATGGCCCTACAATTTATCAAAAAGATTTTGATATGCACAAACTTTTACTCTTTTAATGTTGTTAACCCCTAAAATTTAACAAGTTGCCATAAATAAAATGAATAATAATAATAATAATAATACAGTAATTGTCTGTTTGTTTACAAATCAAGTATCAAATTCGAAAGCTGTGCAATGAATCATACAAATTGCATACAAAAGTGTTATACAGTGGAACCTAGCCATACAAAAGTCCCAACTTGTGAAAAATTCAAGTTACGAAAGCAAATACGAAGATTTTTTTTGCCTCTGCATACAAAAATAATTCAGGTTACGAAAGGTTGTTGCTGTAAAGTCCCGAGATTCACCCGGACCGCCGAGAAAAATGTTAAAACTTGCACGCCGCCAACTGAGTAGACTTGCCACCATCCTCATCCTCCCGCTCTCCCATTGGTTCCTGATGCTAGTCACCGCCGTAATATCCTGCTCTCCTATTGGTCAGCATCTCTCCCATCATGCTCTACGTAAAGGCGTTCTTCGGCCACTTTGTCGCACCAGCATTATCGTACGCATGTGGAATTCATTCATTCACATATACGATTTTGTTTTTTAACATAAAATTGTGTTAGTGATTTCGCTTTATACTTTGTGTTGTGTGAGAACTTAATTAGCACTACATAATTAATTACGTATAATCATGGGTCCCATGAAAGTTGCTGAAGTTCACGGAAAGAAGAGGATGCTTTCTATGGAGACAAAAATGGAGATTATCAAGAAGTATGAGGCTGGCATGCGGTTGAGTGTGATTGCTAAGGAATACGGCCAAAATCCGTCGACGATAGGCAGAAGGAAGCCATCAAAGCAGCTACACCTTCCAAGGGCGTGACTATTTCGTCCAACAAGAGGACCCATGTGCACGATGAGATGGAGAGGCTGCTTCTTGTATGGATAAAAGACAAAGAAATCGCTGGCGATACGATAACCGAGACGGCAATCTGCCCCAAGGCCAGTGCTATTTTTGGCGATTTGATTGCCCAGACCGAAGACGACGGAGAAGGGACATTGACGCCAACCCCAGACTTCCAGGCTTCTCGTGGGTGGTTTGGAAAATTCTGGAAACGGACTGGCATCCATTCGGTAGTCAGCATGGGGAGGTAGCCAGCTCAAACACAAAAGCGGCTGAAGCCTTTATCAACCCTTAAATGCTGAAGCGGTATTTTAAAAATCGTCTCCAGTATGCCGGCAGCGTTCGCGAGTGAGCGCCGAAGCGGAAAAAATGTTTTTTTTTTTAAATCACAGCATGCTTAGTTTTTAAGATTAAGAGTTCATTTTTGGCTCCTTTTTTTCTCATTGCCTGAAGTTTAGTATGCAACCATCAGAAATGAAAAAAAATATAATTATCATATATAAATATTGGGATATATGACAGCACTAAAAAAAAATTTCATATATAATTGTATACAAATCGCACTGTGAGCAAAACGGTTAAAGCTAACGAGTTAATTTTTTCCGTTGTATTTTACACTAAATTGTGATAATTTTAGTATATAAAAAATTGTAAAAACGATCAAGGCAACACAAAGAAAGTATTATCACAAAATGATGCATGATTTCGTAACATGCGGACATAAAAAAAAAGATTTTATCAAAAATTCACCATAAATCCAAATATTGAGCTAGAGATTTCCTGTTTGCTGCAAAATGAAGGGAATTGATTGAATATTACTCGACTGTAAGTGTTGTAGGTTACAATTGCAGTTTTCAACCATTTCAGTCGAGTTAAAGTTGACCGAAGGACGAATTTTTTCTATTTATCGTTATTTATATGAAAATATTTCTAAGCTGATAAAAGCTACAACCATGGAATGTTTTTTGTTGTATTCTACATGAAATTGCACACATTTTCATATATAAAACTTTATGTAACGGCTAATTTAAAATGGTGCAAGCATTACATCAATCGGACGAAAAAATTTATGAGTTTTTTGAAGAGTTACCGCGCAGATGTAAGGAAAAAGTTTATTTCATAAATTCACCATAAATCAAAATATTGTGTTAGAGACTTCCAATTTGTTAAAAAAATAAAGGTAAATATTTGAATATAACTAGACTGTAATAGTTTTAGCTTACAATTGCATTTTTTTACCATTTCGGTCGAGTTAAAGTTGACCGAAGGTTGAAATTTTGCCACTTATTATTTATATGAAAATATTTCAAAACTGATAAAAGCTACAACCATGGGTTGTTTATTGTTGTATTCTACATTAAATTGCATACATTTTCATATATAAAACTTTATGTAATGGCTAATTTAAAATGGTGCAAACATTACGACAATCAGACGAAAAAATGTCTGATTTTTGTTGGAAGAGTTACCGCATGGATGAAAGGAAAATGTTTTTTTTTTTCATAAATTCACCATAAATCGAAATATTGTGCTAGAGATTTCCAATTTGTTGCAAAATAAAGGTAACTGACTGAATATTACTAGAATGTAAGAGTTTTAGCTTACAATTGCGTTTTTTGACCATTTCAGTCAAGTCAAAGTAGACCAAAGGTTGAAATTTTGGCACTTATTGTTATTTATATGAAAATATTTCTAAACTGATAAAAGCTACAACCATGGGTTGTTTTATGTTGTATTCAACATGAAATTGCACACATTTCCATATATAAAACTTTATGTAACGGCTAATTTGAGATGGTGCAAACATTGCGACAATCGGACGAAAAAACTTCTGATTTTTGACGGAAGAGTTACCGCGCGGACATAAGGAAAAAGTTTTTTTCATAAATTTACCATAAATCGAAATATTGTGCTAAAGACTTCCAATTTGTTGCAAAATGAAGGTAAATGATTGAATATTACTAGAATATAAGAGTTTTAGCTTGCAATTGCATTTTTTTACCATTTTGGTAGAGTCAAATTTGACCAAAGGTTGAAATTTTGCCACTTATCGTTATTTATATGAAAATATTTCAAAACTGATAAAAGCTACAACCACGAGTTGTTTTTTGTTGTATTCTACATGAAATTTAGCACATTTTCATATATAATACTCCATGTAACAGCTAATATAAAATGGTGTAAAAATTATGTCAAAGTGACGAAATAATTTCTGAGATGTGTCGCTGATGCTTTTAAGTGCGAGGAGAAAAAAATTTGCGCTTACGCACCTGGGTAACGATTGTAAACAAAACAACGCCTTGATCCCTGAGCTCCCAGCATCCCCAAAGGCGCGTGATTCAAAAGTTTTTGCCAAGTAGGCCTATAACTACTTTTCCACAAATTTAAAATAAAATTTTGTTTATATCAACGTATATACGTCCAATCGGCACCCAACAGACAATTTATATAGACGTTTAATAAATCCAATTGACGTTAAAGGGTTAAGATGTTCGACGACATAACAATCAAGGAAGGCTACAGTTCTCAGCAAGTCTTCAACTGTGATGAGACTGGCCTTTTTTGGAAAAAAAATGCCTCGTCGGACGTACATCATGCAGGAAGAGAAGAAGCTACCCGGGCATAAGCCTATGAAAGACAGGCTTATGCTCGCACTTTGTTCGAACACCAGTGGGGATTGCAAGGTGAAACCCCTACTTGTGTATCATTCGTAGACTCCTCGAGCCTTCAAAGCCCACAAAGTGCTAAAGGAGAAGCTTCCAGTGATGTGGAGGGCTAAAGCGAAAGCCTGGGTAACAAGACTTTTGTTCACCGAGTGGGTAAATCTGTGTTTCAGCCTGACAGTGAAGAAATTCTTGGAAGAGAAGTGCCTCCCTCTGAAAAGTCTGCTGTTGTTGGACAATGACCCTGCTCACCCTCCTGGCCTCGAGGAAGATATCCTAGCAGAGTATTCTTTTATCAAGGTTCTTTATCTTCCGCTTAACACCACCCTTCTCCTCCAGCCCATGGACCGGCAAGTGATATCGAACTTCGAGAAGCTGTATACGAAACATCTTTTCAAGAGATGTTTCGACATCCCCGATACCCCAAACCTCACCTTGCGTGAATTTGGAAGGAGCATTTCAATATCATCATATGCATCCAACTCATCGATCAAGCTTGGCAGGAGGTTTTGAGACGAACCTTGAATTCTTTGTGGATGAAACTCTGGTCTGATGCCGTATCCACCCAAGACTTTGAGGGATTTGACGTGGGCGAAGCTGATGCAGATTCAGAAACAGTTGAGGATCCTGAAACTGTTTCGCAACCAGATCTTGACGAGATCGTTGCACTCAGCAAGTCCATGGGGCTGGTCGTTAACTTAGACGACATCAATGACCTTCTCGAGGAGCACCAAGAGGAGCTTACGACGGATGACCTGAAGGAGTTGGAGGCCATGCAACATAACGTCGTTCAAGAAGAGTTCTCTAGCAGCGGCGAGGAGGAGGATGACCCTATAACAATGGTAGAAATTAAGGATGCTCTAGTTGCTTTTCATAAGGTGCAATCATTTGTAGAAAAGACACACCCCGAAAAGGCTTACACAGGTCGTATGCTTGCACAGTTCCATGACATTTGCCCTAGTCGTTTCAGGAACATTGTCAAAAGTAGGCAGAAGCAATCTTCCTTGGATAGTTATTTTTTAAAGAGACCTTTAGTAGGAGTAAGCAAACAGGAAGATCCAAGTGATACTACAAAATAACAGAAAGTTGAAAGTGATGAAGAAATTGAAAAAAAAAAATGTAAAAATCTAAGAAAAAAAAATTTAATTTTAAGTTTTTTGTAAAGTTAAGTGTTAACGTTTTGTGCCATTTGTTAATGTTTTTCGTAAAGTTTAGTGTTAATGTTTCCTGACATTTTTTAATATGTTTCTTAAAGTTAAGAGTTCAAGTTTTCTGCTATTTGTCCTCCTCCTCTGCCACCACTTTCGGAGATTGCCTCACTCGAAAGGTAAGGTTCCCCATTTTACTACATACGTACGTATGTACATACAGTATTTCTTGTACCATGTACAGTGATGCTCAAATCTCATGCGACATGTTTCCATAGGATTTCGTTCAAAATTCACTAAATGGCAACCTAACATGCTCTATATCTATCTATTATTTCAATGCGGAAACGTGATTATTGAATGCAATAAGGTCATAATTTGCTTCATAAGAGTGAAATCTGCCATATATTTCAAAACTGTAAGAAAATGTCACGTGTAGCAAATTTCAGAAAAATCTCTTTCGAAACATTTTCAAAACTTTCGTTCACACATCGCTGAAGCATTTGACCAAAATGAAGTTATCATCAAGCATCAGTTCAAATGTTGAATAAAAAAACCCCCAAAAATTGTCATAGCATTAACAATGTTTCAAAAGCAAGCATAAAATTTTAACTAGTCTTATTTGACTGCTTTTACAACTCCGTGAGGAAAAAAAAGTAAAAATGTATATACAAAAGTAGAATGCGCCCACCGATATCAACGTGTGAGGGGAGCATGTGTGATGGATCATTAGTGTCGGTGCATCAACCACCCAGTGTAACATAAGTAGGTCTAAACTGACTAGCGACAATGAAATTATCTTGAAAACATTTGCTTTATAAGTTTTAGAAGAATATTATGATTTTCATACATAGTTATTTGTTATAATTCTTAAATATTTCAAAAATGATGGCATACTTGCAAATATTCGCATATGCAAGTATTCTTTTGTCAAAGCCAAGATATTGTTCCTAGGCCTAGGTGTTAGATTTCTTTACTTTACACTTAACAGTCGTATCTCTTTATTAACAATTTCTGGCCAGAAAGCAAATGAGGTTATCTACACATTCTTGCACTTCAATTTACCTTATGAAAGAATAAATTATACACCAAAAGCGAGCAGAAGGAATTTTAAGAAAATTATATTTTAAACCAGTTGAAAAACAAGTGTTCCATATGTCTTGATAGTAAATACTTATATTTCGATTAATAGCCATCTTCTCCATATAATCAAAATCAGCAGCATCTTTTATTCCTCAAAGAACAGATAATCTTTGCAAATAAAAACATTAGTAACAGATTACATTTCAGTAGACTTAGAATATCTTTTAGGCCTATAAATCATTTTGCAACATACAGCCAGCTTAAACGCAGTCTAAAACTTCAACATTCAAAGAAAACTGGTTGTAATTCATATTCTATCGTATTCATCAAAGAACAGGTAATCTCTACGAATAAATTCATTAGTAACAGATTAGGCTATATCTCAGAAGGCATAGATTTTTTTCTTTAGGCCTATGAAACATTTTGCAACATACAGGCAGCTTAAACACAGCATAAACTTCAACATTCAAAGAAAACTGGTTGTAATTCATATTCCTACTTTGAAAATGTTGTCATGACTGTTGAGCTTATTAAGTCTACTGTCATAACGCTGCAGACGTACTAGTTAAGTTGACCAGTCCGAGGAGCATGTTAAGTGTGCTTTCATTGATGGCACCGCTAACCTTATCACACCGCACTTTGAAGTAAGCAACGTAAAAATAAAATCAGTTCAAATCACACAGATTACGAATCATACAAATGCATAAAAGGGATTATATTTATATAACCATAAGGAAAATAGGGCTAGCTGTGAATTCGCAAACTTGTCGACATTTGACATTAGAAGAAAAAAAAGTTTAACACTACTTGGCAACGTCACGTTGAGTCTGAGAATCTGGACGATACAAAAAAAATCATGTTGCATGAGATTTGAGCCCCACTGTACACTAATACACTTTATTTACAGGTATGTAGTACATATTAGTAGTATATGTAATTTAAGTTTGGTATTGAATGGTTCAAATTGTTGTATTTCATTGTTTATTGGTCAATTTAGCTTTATTTTAAAATATACTGGGGTGTTTTTGTAGGGCTTGGAACGAATTAGGCAATTTACATGTAAAATGTGGTTCAAGATAAAAAAAAATCAGGTTACAAAGGCCGCCTCGGAACGGATTAATTTCGTATCCTGAGGTAATACTGTACTTCATTGGTTTTCACTGTTCATTAAACTAAATTTTTATAAATGCACTATTTTTAGGTAACACAAGTACATTTTATAAATAAACTGATAGAAAAAACTTGTAGCATGCATATGAAATTGTCTTTTAAAAATAATAAAAATACTAATTACTAGGGATAATTGTTGTACACACAATAAGAATGAATGCTAGAAGGAATGACGTCATTGCCTCAAACGAGTTTTGAACGCTGATTGGTCCAATTTTTTCTATTAAGCCTAAGTCTTAACACAAATCACAAATGTGCGTCCTGTCACCTACTTAAAAACAAAAGATTCGCTACTACTAATTTCAAAATTCAAACTGCTGTCGAGTAGAATCTCTTAGCTAAGAAATTACTGGGTAAGTATTAAATAAAATTTTATTTTATCAGAAAAGTGACATTTTCAAGCTCAATAATTGGCAAAAAAATAATTATATAATAAATTTCTAAACAGTAAAAAATCAGCATACAACTACGTACATAGTAAGAAAAACCAGTGTATAAAACAATACAGTAATTTCAAATGTATTTTACAAAAATCACCTTGGCAACCAGTAAAATACACATCCTCTATAAGATTGTTTCTTCAGTATTCAGTACCATACTCTACTGACATGACTACATGACAGCCATCTGATTCACTATGTCACTGTGTAATCCATAATATATCCCATCAAGCATTCCACAATGAACCCACCTAACACTAAAACCTTACAGACTGTGATGTCGGGAATCTAACCTGGACGCAACAATACGAGGCATAAGTGCCAACCATTAGAAAGGATATTATTTTCTGAATAACTAAAATCTTACAATACAACTATCTTATGTGTGACAAATATGTTGAATGAAAGGCAAATACTAGAGCAAGATGCATTAAAAAGTAAGATGGGAAGGGGTACGGATACAGCAATGAAAGTTTAGTGCTAGTATAGTATGCCATGTGAATCTGCAAAATCTGAACCTAATATACTTATGGAAGAGTAAAAATGATTAATACAAGTAAGAATAGAGATTTCCAGAAACAAATACAACTAGAGTCCGATTAAGACACAGACAAACTGTTTCTCATACCAATGGCAATTCTGAAAAAATACAGAATATAAGTTATTTCCAAATAAGAGTTTTTACCTTATAGTTTAAATAATCATGCTTTTATTTCTTTTATTTACTTTATTAATTCATTGCCATACATAATCATTTCAAACCAATTTATTATAATGCTGAATAATCCCTCAGATTTCAAAGCTTGGGTGCAAGCCTAAATTTCATATTCCATTCTAATAACTACAGTAAATTGATATATGAACAGTATAGGAGTTTTTTTTTTTACCATACTGTATCTTTTGTGGATCTCTATCTTAAAACTGGAAGTTATTTTTTTTCCCTCGTGAAATTCAATGCACTACAACCTAATCTACAAATTATAAAATTTCCTATGCAAAGGATAAAAGTTCCTATGCCCTTAATGACAAAACCTGACTCATATTGTCTGAAATGTATTTTATTTTTTGTCACTGTTTATGTAGTACAGAAAATTATAGTCATTATATTTATATGTGTATTTATAAATACATATGCAAAATATATGTCAAGAATTATACAGTATAATAAAGTATTAATTTTATATGAATACCCACTTCTAAACAAAAATCTAAATTTGTTTCCTAATAAAAAATGCAATTAACAAATTATTAATGTTAATTCTTTCTTTTGGTAATTCCAATGCATCTTTTAGATTTGGTTTTCCTATACTATTTACAGAAGCTTTATAATAGTCACATAATATGGAATTATACAAGTCATTGTATACATAAAAATTATTCTATTATAAGGATGAAGTATAAAAATTAATCTATTATGAGAATGAATTAAGAAAACCAAAGTTGAAAGTGCTCTTCTAACTTCAGTTAATTTTTTTCAAGCACATTTTAAAAGAATTACTCTGTTATGAGAATGAAGTATATAAGTGATTTATGAGAATGAATTAAGGAAACTAAAGTTAATGGTGCCCTGCTAACTTCAGTTTACATATACAAGCCATATCAAATAATATAATTTTTCTCAAGCACATTTCTCTGCATAAAAAATATGGTTTTATAGAAAAAAGGAATTTTTTATTCAAACCCATCAATCAATCATTATGCCCATCATCACAGTGCAATGATGGGCTTAATTTGATTATACTGTCGTACATTTTGACTACCAAGTTACATCACATAAAATAAAATTAATTCTGTAATTACCATATTTTTTTACAACACATTCTCTTGTCTAGCAAAATTCGATGTTATAAGGAAAACATCCCAAATGACTCAAATGAATGTGACTAGTTGACACTAGGCTTGCATAAAAGTCAATACAAAATTTTTAACTAACCTACTGAGTATTCACAGCCTTTAAACAAGATACCCATATATCATAAAGGACTCTTATTGATGTTGGGAATAGACACAATATACCCTTTCCCAATTCTGTCACCGATGGCGACCGTTATCTGAGAGTCACTGAAAAATGCAGCAATCCTGGATATTGGACGGGCTGCTACAGACATACAGAGATACGGTAGTGAGGATTCTAGGAGTGGTATGTTGATCTTAGGACACTTAGTTCTGTCTTCAGCAAAGATTCTATACACCAACAAGTGGCCTGAGGAATAAAACTGACAATATAAAATATATTCACTTGGAGCATTAACAAAATACTAAAAAATAAAACTCACAAAGTAAAATACATACACGTACACACATTAACTTGGAACATTAATGTAAGGTAGTATTGGATAAGCTTCCAAGATGAGTTAGGAAATACTAAAGAGGTTCTGATTTACTACATTTTGTCTCATCAAATAACCTGCAATGGAGAATTTTAAACTTTCTGCATATTTCCATTCATAAGCCAGATTGATTTACATTTTGAAGCACAGTAACATAATGCATGATGCAAAAATGTACAAAAAATTTCCATCCATGCTTCATAAAGGCAAACCACTTACTTTACTTATACTACTAATGCCAACTTTACTTGCACATAATGCCAGCTGCCCAATGCTTAACCAACAGATGGAGTTACTCTTACCAAAACAGCGTAATTATTTCCTTGGTAAGTATTTTGCAATAAAGGGAAGCACCTCATTCCCATACTTCAGCAAGCTGAAGTTATGAAACTAGTCCTCCAGTTGGGAAGGTTGAGAGATCAGCCCTCAAAGTGAATCAACCAATTGATACTGATGAAACGAACATGTTGACAACCTTCATTGTTATCATACATAGTACCTTGTTTTGCTTGTGCTTTTGGAAAAATGCATTCTGTACAATAGCCAATAGCCGATCTAAAGGCAAGCACTTGACAATAATCAATATGGATTATTATTATTATCAATTACATATTATTATAAACACAGAAAAAGACAAACCATTAACCTGCTGAGCTGGCCTCCAAAGAAATGAATGCCTACATGCAATTTTGTTCAACATAGCAAAGGGCAATTTAGACAAAAAACAGAAATAAAAAAAGGGGGGGACACCTCTTTGCCTGATATTCATCCCTCTACATGGCACCACCTCAAATTCAAGTTTCAAGAGATGGTACTACTGAACCTTTCTATATTTCTCATCATCATTACAAGCCAAACTTCAAGTCCAAAGGCTCGATAAGATATGCAGCCCAGTACAGAGAGGAAATTGCAAAGTGAATAAACAGTGAAAGAAATAGCAACGACAAGTATGAAAGACAAGTAACAAGCTATGAAGTGAGACTTCTCAGTAAGACCACTACCACTTACATAATAGTTTAAATCATTTCACTAGAACTTGCTCGTGAAGAATTTTTCCATCCTTCATCGTTTTCATCATACATATCTGTTTTTGTTAATCACTGTTAGTCTAATTGGGCCACTTGTGTAATGTTTTATTTATTTTTATGAACTAGATGTTATTTACAGCATTCTACAGTACTTGTTTTGTCTTTGGATCATATTACGTATTGGAATTTTGCCAGAGCCAAGGATTATGGTTACCTACTAAAATGTTTAAGCCAAAAGAGATGTTGAAGAACATAGAAGAGAAGCTGAATCAAATGTACTTGATTATTATGGGGATATTCTGAACTCCAAATATCTCTTCCCTAAGGATCAGCTTGACATTGCTATTCATAGACGTAGGGGTGATAACAATGATAGACTCGTTCATTAGGCAGTTTCAAATTCTTCTGGACCTTCTTGTCTGTCATTCCAAGAACCAGAGCACAACCTTTTCCCAAGAAAGAAAGCTTCAGCTGTAGTGTATACAAGCAGACCTATACTCTGTTTTTTTTCATCTGTCCATCCGCCTGTGGTGTTTTTGTATGGTAACACTACGTCCCGTGCTTTAGATAGTTACATTCAGCCAGGATCTGTATGGATCCTGCATTCAGCTTACATTCAACGATTATAATAATATCATATTTCGAATATTAACGGTGTAATTTGCATACACTAAATTATTAAAACACTTTTCAGTTGCAAATGTACACCCAGATATCCTTTTATTTACCTAAAACTTACAAATAGCGTAACTATCTAAAGCCCGGGATGCAGTGTTACCGTACAAAAACACCACAGGCGGATGGACAGATGAAAAAAAACAGAGTATAGTCAACCTGCTAAATTAGTACGTAAGAAAGTCCTCCTGCAAAGGCTCCTTTCAAACTTGCTCTGCAAAATTAGGAAGAAGAGGTAAAAGCAGAGCCAAAGGAGGTAGGCGATAGAAGGGCACCTCTAACCACTAAATGCCACCAGTGAGGAAAAGCTGGACAAGCCATCGGGCTACGTAGCAAAGATGAGGAGTGGAGCTATGGGTAGATGATCTTCAGGTAGGATATTGGCTACCCTTTAACTTTACTCCTCCTCCTCCTCTCCGATCTACCTCTCCTCCGACTGACATTTGCCCAAGGGTCTCCAAAATTTATAGTTCTTCAAAAGGAAGTGAGGAAGTTGATGAAAAACGAAGTGGTGGGGGTCAACCTGGTCCCCAAAGCTTCAGGTGATTGGAGACCACTAATAGATTTATTGACCATGAACCTGTTTGCCAGAAAGACCTGGTCCAAGATGGAAACACCTCAAACAGTCCTAGTAGCTGTCAAGAGCAACGACTTCATGCTTTCAATAGATTTGAAGGCTGCTTACTTCCATATTCCAATCCATCCCTCCTTCAAGAAGTTTCTGAGCTTCATTCTTGGAGAACTGGTTAATCAGTTCAAAGTGCTATTCTTTGGGCTTACAACATCTCAAGTGTTCACAAGTTTTCACACTGGCGTTGATATGGGAACATTCTCTGGGAATTTGCGTTTTAAGCTATCGTGACAACTGGGTAGTCTTAGCAGATTCTTGGCTAAGATTAATCCAAGAAAGAGATTGTCTTCTCTGTTATTGTCACGACTTTTCAAGTCCCTTTGTTGACATAGGTGAGAACTTGACTACTAGAGCGTCTCTTCATTCGCCCCCTCCAGACTTCTCCTGTTCTCGGACGCCTTGTGCGAGGGTTGATTAGCACATCTGGAGGAACTACTGCTGTCAAGAGTATGGAGTATTCAAGACAAAACGCTACATATTAACATACATACTGAGGTTGAATTGGTTCCAACCAATTCTCAGAGTCTCAGGAAAGAGTGATGGGGTACTCTGTGGTTCTAATATCGGGCAACACTACGGTGGTCACCTATGTAAACAAACTGGGGGCATGACATCAACTTCATGCACTGATGGTACTCTTGTATCAGCAGGGTTAGATCAGTCCGTACACCTCTCAGCCACTTATATTCCTGGAAAGAGGAATGTGGTGGCCAACAAACTAAGTCGTCAGAACCAGGTCTTAGGGACAGAGTGGGCTCTACATCAAATGATTGCAGACAGGCTCTTCCATCTATGGGGAAAACCAAAGATAGAAATGTTTGCAACAAGGTTCAACGGGAAACTAGAGGTCTATTGTTGAGTTGAGTTGAATATAGAATTTAGGCACTGGGACCTGTGAGGTCATACAGCGCTGAAATGGAAATTGACAGTAAAAGGTTTGAAAGGTGCAACAGGAGGAAAACCTTGCAGTTACACTATGAATCAAATGTTAAGAGTGTGTGGTAAGTAAGCTGAAGAAATAGAATATAAAAGGAGGTACAGTAAAAGGAACAAAAGTGGTTGCAACTAGGAGCCGAAGGCATTCTGCAAAGAACCTTAAGTAATGCCTACAGTTCACCACATGAAGTCCACTGACGGCACTAACCCCCTATGGGGGAGGTCTATTGTTCAGAGGTTCCAGATCACTTTGCTACAGCCGAGGATGTTCTGCAACATCCATGGGATAAAGTGGAAGTCTACACCTTTCCTTCCTTTGGCCTGATCCATCAAGTCTTGAACAGTGATGATTTCACAGAATCTCAGAATGACCCTGGTAGCTCCATTGTGGCCTCATGCAGAATTGTTTCTAGATCTGCTCTCTTTGCTAACAGTGGTTAAGAGGGAAAATTTGGCTTGGCATAACCTCCTTTACCAGCTTCACATAGAGATGAATCATCAGTCAGTATATTCCCTAACTCTTCACGGCTGGATATTATCAATGATCTCCTACAAGCTAGAGGCTTTCCTCTCAGAGCAGCGACAGAAATGTCAAACTATCTCGGAAAGTCTTCCTGGTAAAACTTTACACAGCTTGTGCGGCCTATGTAGCGCCAAAAAAAAAAAACGCAAAAAACGTACGTTTTTACCTAATTTTAAAAAACATGCAGTAAAAGATTAGTACGTATACAAAATCCTATACAAACAATAAGGGGGACCCTGTTTGGAACCGGGGTTTTTGGGAGGGGGTAGGACACATACAGAATAAAGGGCAAATGGAAATCGTGTTTTCAGGTGTAATTTTAGTAAAACGGTAAAAAAAGAAAAAAAAGAAAAAAAAATTGAAAATATGTATTTTTAAATCTTGCACACAACAAGCGCAGGCAGCAGCGTACTACGGTGTACGATATGTTGGTCCGAGAGCAAGAGGCTGGTATAGCCATGTAGGTATGGTGGCGGCCAACGACCTCACTTGCTCTCGCTCTGAACCAAGTAAGATTAGGTCTGTGTTCGATTGTGATTTTTGCGAGTTTTTTAAGTAAACTATAAAAAAAACTGTCTGCCAAACAACCAAATAGGTCTCCTGCTGATAGTGCAATAACGAAGAGGCAGTCCATCACTTTGGAGCAGAAATTGAAGATAATTAACCAGAGTGAAGGAGGAAAGGCAGTCATGGTTATCGCATGTGACGAACATTTATCCCAGTCAACAGTATCCAACATCCTTAAAGACAAGAAACGTGTAATGGATGCTGTAAAGGCATCTGCTTCTGTTCATTCAACGGTTATATCAAAGAAGAGGATAGGGCCTTTTGAAGAAATGGAGCAGTTACTGGTCACATGGATGGAGGACCAAATACAAAAGCATATGCCACTCACCCTCTTGACCATTCAGACAAAGGCTTGAATGCTTTTTGAAGAACTAACGAAGAAATATGATGATAACCACAACAAAAGTTTTGCAGTAAGTGCTGGATGGTTTTGTAGTTTCAAAAACCGCCATTATTTTCACAGTGTGAAAATTAGCGGTGAAACAGCAAGCACTGATGCCGATGGAGCAGCTAAGTTTAAGGATGCTTTACCCGAGATAGTTGTTAATGAAGGGTACTTGCCAGAGGAAATCTTTAATGTCGACAAAACCGGACATTATTGGAAGCGTATGCCTCAACAGTCCTACATCCACAAAGAAGCAACAACGATGCCTGGGTTTAAGGCATACAAGGATCGACTGACTCTTCTGCTTGGGGGAAATGTGGCTGGGTATAAACTTAAGCCCTTTATGATTTATCACTCAGAAAATCCGAGGGCATTAAAAAGCATCGACAAGCATACACTTCCTGTGCATTAACGTCATAATAAAAAAGCATGGATGACTGCAATGCTGTTCGAAGACTGGTTCGTTCATTGCTTCATTCTAGAAGTGAAAGATTACTGTAGGAAAAATAACATCCCCTTCAAAATTTTGCCGATTCTCAACAATGCTCCTGGCCACCCTCAGCACATCAGAGAATGTAAAAGTTGTGTTTCTGCCACCAAACAACTTCTCTCATACAACCCATGGACCACAGTGCTGTGGCTATGTTCAAGGCGTATTATCTTTGGAGCCCGTTTGCACAGGCTGTTCAGGCTACGGATAATGAGAAAGATCTCAGAACTTTCTGGAAAGAATTCAGTGTACTGAACTCCATTATGAACACTGGAAGGGGGTAAAGAAGGAGTGTATGAATGGGGTCTGGAAAAATCTGCTAAAAGTGTATGTGAACTCATTTCAAGGTTTCGATCAGAATGAAGAAGTGGAAATCAATAAAAAGATCTTGATACTTGGGAAAAGTTTAGATTTAGAAATTAATGAGGAAGACATCCAAGAACTTATAGATGTGCAAGATGTAGAGCTAACGGCAGAGGATTTAATTGCACTTGCAGAAGAGAAAAAAAAGCGGAAGAGGAAGAAGAAATAAAATAGCCGGAGTGAACGTTTACGACAAAAAAACTGACAGAGGCATTTGCTTCATTTGAAAAAGGACTGAAACTTTTAGGTAAAATGACAGGGATGAGGAACGGTTTGCCAAAGTTCAGGGGGGGCTCATCAAGGCAATGTTGCATGTTATTGATTAACTTATGAAGAGCGAAAAAACGCCCTGTGCAACCTACAATGGATTATTTATTCAAGAGAACGACTCCAGTGCCTTCACCTTCCCCTGGCCCTAACCCCTCACTTGAGACTCAATCCTGTACGTCTCGGAACAGTTATTTCCTCGAAACACCTGAAATAACAGAAGAAGAAATTCTATCTGAAGAGGAGCGAATTGATGATCCTGCTGCTTTATCATCCTCCCCCCCTTCCGATTTTTAGTTATACGTAGCCATGAACAGCCTGATACCATTCACGTATGCCATGCTCCTTACTTTTTCTGGTAAGAAACCTATTATTATAAAGGCATTTTTGATGGGTGGTTTGCTATATTTGGAGCACCTTCTAAAATTTTATCAGACCATTGTCTGATAATATTTCTTACCTTTTATCCAAAATGCCTGACAATACCTCCCTGCCATATCTACCATTATCAAGAACTTTCTCTCTTCTATCTCTCCCACAGCTTGATTAAGGGATTTTGACTAAGGAAAAATCTATTTCGGGGGAGAGAACTGTTTCGCCTGGTGAAAAGATCCTGCTATCCACTTTTCTAGTATGAATAGTTTCTAAATATACCAGAGAAAAAAGCTAGCATGGTATGCAGAGGTTACTACCGTCGCGCGAGCACCCAAAGGCCGTCGGGTATAAAGTTCAGGGCGTGTGAAAGCCACTATTCACATGTCTCCTGCCATTTAGAGATTTCCTTTCCAAGAACCCTCATATGGGGTGAGCCGACCCAGCGGCAACACCCTCACCGCCTCCGTACTACAGTGTTCCCCCCGTATTCGCGTTCTCCAGATTCGCGGACTCACACATTCGCGGATTTTTCTTTGGAACCTACTAGAAATTATTCGCGGACGGACTCGCCCATTCGCGGAATTTTCCGACGAAAATAATCACTAATTAGTGTATTTTGATGCTTATTTTCATGACTAAATACATTTTTATGATACAAAAATGATTTACTAATTTTCAAATATTAATTTTGATTAATACTGTATTAGTAAGTTTAATAAGTTTAAATGATATCACATAATAAAAATAATAATTCTCTCTCTCTCTCTCTACTACAAAGATGTATGTTTTTTGTATGATAAATAAATGATTTACTATTTTCAAATATTAATATTAATTTATACAGCAATAATATCAATTCATTTAAGAAAATACCATAGTAAATTAGTAAGATTTTAGCTTATAAATTTAAAAAATTATGGGAGAATGAAGGAAATCCCAGTCAGATTCTTTCTCTAACTCCAGGTACTAAAACTCAGATATACGTATCAAGTTAAGTGACCGGAGGGGGAAGGAGCTGATTTGTTGCTGCCATTAAGTGCTCATGAAATTTCCACTCTCTCTTCTCTCTCTCTCTCTCTCTCTCTCTCTCTCTCTCTCTCTCTCTCTCTCTCTCTCTCTCATTTACTGAGATCGAGATTTTTTATAGTACTTTTACTATTTGTTTTTAATACTTTCAAATAATAATAATAATAATAATAATAATAATAATAATAATAATAATAATAATAATAATAATAACTGTAATTACAAAATTCATATTATGTGATAGTATTTTAAAGAAATACAATAGTAATCTATCCATGTCACATTTAATTAAGGTTAACTCTCTCTCTCTCTCTCTCTCTCTTGCCACACAAGATAATGTGTCATAGTGGTAACTCCCTCCCTCTCTTTTGCTGGAAGCGTTGTAAGTATTTTTTGAGAGAACAGAGAGAGATAAACACTTTCTCTCTCTCTCTCTTTTACCGAGATGAAAGAATTTTTATGGTACATGTATGTAAAATGTTTATTGATAATTTCAGTTATTTAATAATAATAATTATTATTATGAATTTTGTAATAATAATTACAAAATTCATAATGGTAGTATTTTAAAGAGATGAAAATGACCTTTCCATTTCACTTGTAAGGATAACCCCTCTTTCTTACTGAGATGAGAGAATTTTTTATGGTAGATGCACGTGTTTATTTTATTTTCAAATAATAATAATAATAATAGAAGTAGTAATAATACAATAACTAATTTCAAATGAAAATTCTTCCCTTCGTCTTTTTCTGTATCAATTTCCCTACCTCAACTCCAGTGACACTCGGAGCTGGGATAGTAACAATGCCATACAATGGTCAATGAATTTAATGGTTTTATGTAATCTCTCTCTCTCTCTCTCTCTCTCTCTCTGCTATTGGCTGTTTATATATTTCTAATGGTAAAATGTTTAAGATTACTTTAAAATGATATTAATAATACCAATTCAATGGTATAAGTTCCCTTGTAAAAAGAAAATGGATGTCTCAAATAGTAACAGTATGAAAGAAAACGTGCATGACTGAATACTTATGGGGGGACTGAATTATTTTCACATACGTAACTAAGTCATTCAGTACGTACATAGTATGTATTTATGTATAAACATAAAATGTAAGATTTACTTTAAAACAGTATTAATAATATTTCAAAGATTAATATGAACCATAATAGGATATTTTATGTATATTTGATGAAGGATGGTCTTTTTAGGGATACTTTGGTGTTTGCATGTTTAGGATTGGAGTTTATGAGCATTTTTAGAGGGGGGTTCCAAACATTCGCGGATTCTAACTATTCGCGGGGGGGTCTGGTACGCATCCCCCGCGAATACGGGGGGACCACTGTACTACTGCTAATACCCGACCCGAGCGACATCTTCAATCCTGTTTTAGAAACCGTTCTCACGAGACGCGTGTTTCTTGCTCGCGAATTTTGCCCTTTGGTGTGATTATTAGAGATGGCTTCTTCCGAGATGTCTCCTGCACCGAAGTTGAGTACCCCAATTTATGTTTTTCCATAAATTATGGTGTTGTGGTCCTCTGATGGCGTCATCCCGCCATTTTGGATACCGCAAGCATGAACATGTGGGTTCGGGTACGACTGTTTTTCTTTAAATAAGGATAAAATTCAATTATTATTTACATTAAAGTACCCAATTCTCGTGTTTCCCAATATACATACTAATTTTAGATATTATGTCACAAAGATAACGATCGCGCCCACGTCTTATTTGGGAGTCAGTATAGGGCCTAAACTAACAAAGTAGACAACCCCCCTCCCCAAGAACTTTCTCTCTTCTATCTCTCCCACAGCTTCATTAAATGTTTTACTCCAAGAAAATCCTTCTGGTATTGGTTTAGCTGGATTTCTTTTGTATCTTTTACATACCTCACAACTTGCAATCAAGTCTGTTATTAAATTTTTGATTTCCTCCTTTTCTTTCTCTCTCAAATCATCACTCCACTCACAGGTATTTACATTACCCATTTTGACTTATATGATGACTCATCAAAATTAAATACTTTATTAAACTCTGTCCTAGTATCCTTCATTCTCCTCAACTCTTCCTGACTCAAACCCATGACAATGTGTGCTAGTCACAATTCCCCACAAACAGTCAATTTACATCCTGTGTCTGCAATTGCATCAACCTCTTCACAAGACTTCCTTTATTTTACTAACTTTTCCCATATGTATGGTTTTCCCTCTATCTCCCATAATTTACATTGCCTTCTGACCCCCCACCATTCCCCTTCCTCTTTATTCCCTAAACCCTCAAATATTCTTTTCATTATCTGTGACACTTTCATATTACAACATTCCCTGACCACAAGCTGCTAATACCATTTGTTTTTTATTATTTTGAGAGATTTGTTTGTTCCAATATATGAAAACCCTTGGTGTCTTTTCTGCCTTTTCATACCTAATTAAAAAATCGCTCATCTTTTCACTGGATTCTCATCCTATTTTAAAATAGTTTTTTATTTTACTAAAATTCTCCATTAGCGTATCTTTTGGATAAAACTTCATCTTTTTTGGATAGGATTATCTTTGAACCCTCTTTACCTAAGTTCATCTGTATCTATTCCTTCTGTCACTTCTAAGGCTTTCCCTTTTAAGCTCATTCTTATTTCTATCCCTGGATATTTCACTTCTCCAAACATCACAAGCAAATCTTTGGTTTGTCATCTCCATCCTTTATAGTACTTGCCCTGTATCCCGCTAAATTTCGAGCAATCCCTTCTCCATCTTATCTCCAACTAGTCAATATCATTTCCGTCCATCTTTAAGCAGCCACTCTCTGTTACAAGTTTAATTTTTTCTTGCCTAATCTTTCCTATATACAATAATCATACAGTCTACCCACCTGTTCACGTTCCTCGGTCCCGGTATATAATCCAGCTTTAGACTTTGAACACCAACATAACAAGACTTACAACCCACAAGTCCCTATTAGGCAAGGAGCTTTCTTCTACCAAACCAAACACCAAATCAGATTCGCCTGCAGTGTATGCTCTGTTTTGTTTACATTTCCACTCCATGCTGCCACCATCTTGTCTTCTATTACATTACATTCTATGATGTCACAAAATAACTTCAATACATTTAAGACATTTTCTGAAATCAAACATATGTTTCCCATACACTGAACCAAGCCCACATTTTACCAATAAAGAAAATAAAAATAAAATAACACTGACTAACCTGATATATAATCAATAAGCATTTTTAGAGGGGTTTTAAGTATTCGCGGATTTCAGCTATTCGCAGGGGGGCGTGGTACACATCCACCCCCAAATACAGGAGTTTTTACTGTACCCTTAAAAAATCTCAATGCTACTCAAAAGCTTTGAACAATCTTTTCTCCAAAAGATGTTAAACTTCATTCCTGGGACCTGACTCTGGTACTAAGTAGTCTTACTGGGGCTACATTTGAACCTCTGAGATGTTCTTCAGATAGAAACCTGACCCTTAAGACAGTTTTTCTTACTAGTCTTAGTTTCATCAAAGAGAGTGAGGGAACTCCATGGTCTAGCTGCTAATTTTAAACATACGAGGGGTTAGGGGGTCAGTAGCTTTCGAATTTGTCCTGGAATTCATAGATAAGACTCAAAATCCTTCTACTCATGATAATAGATTCAATTCCCTCTCTCTCCCTTCCCTTGGGGATTTTGTTGACAATGATCCACATGAATCACTTTGTCCTGTCAGGGTTCTGCGTACCTATCTAAAAAAATTTGTTACCTCAGGCCAGAACAAGAAAGAAGTGTCTAAGAATACCATCTCCTTTTTGGATACATGAGGTAATTAGACATGCCTATAATTCTTTGTCAACCTCTAATGCCAACACGGTGCATGCAAGAGCACATTATTTATTTATTATTAAGGATTAGTTTATCCAGACCTCTGAGCCTAACAACAGCTCTTCTTGGGCTGGTTGCAAGAGCACATGATACCAGGGGTTTAGGCCCTTTCTTGGCATTAAAAAGAACTTCTCTGTTCAGGAGATTTTGAAGGCTGATACTTGCTTTGTCAAACCACCTCCACATCCTTCTTCGTAAAGGACATGGCCCATAGGTCTTTGGGACACTTTTTCCTCGGGTTCAGTGGTGGCTGCTCAACAAGCTGTGTAGCTCATCCAGAGCCCCTAGCAGGACAGTTTGCATCTTCCCTAAGATGATGGTATGAAAGTGAGAATATTTGAAATGATGGGTCTTTTTTGTTTGCCCTTTCCTCTTGAGCAAAGGGCAGTGAGAGGATTGATCCATCATATGCTGGAACTGGTTAAGATACAGGTGGGTGTAGTCTTATTGTTTGAGTTTTTGTATTCTACAATAATACAACCTTGGAGTAGCAATCACTTCCTCTCTCTAGCAAGGAGAGAGAGGAATGATAACAAAGAAATCTGGTGGCTATCATAGTTTGTTATCTGAACAGATATAAATCTCTTAACCCTTAAACGCTGAAGCGGTAAAAAAAATTGTCTCCCGTGTGCCGGAGGTGTTTCAGAGTGAGCGCAGAAGCAGAAAAAATATTTTTTTCAAAAAATCACAGCGCGCTTAGTTTCCAAGATTAAGAGTTCATTTTTGGCTCCTTTTTTTGTCATTGGCTGAAGTTTAGTATGCAACCATCAGAAATGAAAAAATTATCATTATCATATATAAATAAGCGCAAAAACGAAATTTCATATATAATTGTATTTAAATCGCGCTGTGCGCAAAACGGTTAAAAGTAACAAGTTATTTTTTTTTTCGTTGTAATGTACTCTAAATTGCAATCATTTTGGTATATAACACATTGTAAAACGATAACAGCAACACAGAGAAAATATCACAAAATAATGCATGAATTCGTAACGCGGGGACATAAATATTTTTTTCACAAATTCACCATAAATCTAAATATTGTACTAGAGACTTCCAATTTCTTTCAAAATGAAGACAAATGATTGAATACTGTAAGAATATTAGCTTACAATTGCAGTTTTTGACCATATCTGATGAGTTAAAGTTGACCGAATGTAGAATTTTTTTTTTTATATTTTTTTATATGCAATTATTTCGGAAATAAGAAAAGGTACAACCTTCAAATATTTTTCGTTTTATTCTACATGAAATTGCGCACATTTTCATATATAAAACTCTATGAAATGCCTAATATGAAACGGAGCAAATATTCCGAGAATGGGACGTACGCATTTCGGAGATTTGTGGCGGAGAATCCGCGCGCGGAGGGAAGGAAAGTTTTTTTTTTAAATTCACCATAAATCTAAATATTGTGCTAGAGACTTAGAATTTGTTTCAAGATGAAGATAAATGACTGAATATTACTAGACTGTAAGAGTTCTAGCTTACAATTGCGTTTTTCGACCATTTCGGTAGAGTCAAAGTTGACCGACCGTGGTTTTTTTACTATTTATCGTGATTTATATACAAATATTTCGAAAATGAGAAAAGCTAAAACCTTCAATTATTTTTAGTTGTATTCTACATGAAATTGCACACATTTTCATATATAAAACTTTATGTAACGGCTAATTTAAAATGGTGCAAACATTACCACAATCGCACATATGATTTTTTCGGAAGAGTTACCGGGCGGACGTAAAGAAAATGTTACTTTTTCATAAATTCACCATAAATCGAAATATTGTGCTAGACTTCCAATTTGTTGCAAAATGAAGGTAAATGCTTGAATATTACTAGAATATAAGCGTTTTAGCTTACAATTGCGTTTTTTGACCATTTCGGTAGAGTCAAAGTTGACCGAAGGCTGAAAATTTGTCACTTATCATTTTTTATATGAAAATATTTCAAAATTGATAAAAGCTACAACCATGGGTTGTTTTTAGTTGTATTGTGCATGAAATTGTGCACATTTCTTTATAAAACTTTATATAACGGCTAATTTTAACATGGTGCAAACATTACCACAATTGCGTTTTTCGACCATTTTGGTAGAGTCAAAGTTGACCGAAGGTTGAAATTTTGGCACTTATCGTTATTTATATGAAAATATCTCAAAACTGATAAAAGCTACAATCATGAGTATTTTTTTGTTGTATTCTACATAAAAATGCACACATTTTCATATATAATACAAAAATTATGTCAAAGTGACGAAATAATTTCCGAGATGTGTCACAGATACTTTTTAGTGCGGCAAGAAAGAAATTCGCGCTTGCGCGCCTGCGTAACGATTGTAAACAAAACAACACCTTTATCCGTGAACTCCCAGCATCCCCCAAGGCGCGTGATTCAAAAGTTTTTGGCTGGTAGGCCTGTAAGTATTTTTCCGCGAATTTTTAAAAAAACTTTTTTGAGTTGATGTATGGTACGTCCATTCGGCATACGGGAGACATTTTGACTCGACGTTTAATACGTCCAGTCGGCGTTTAAGGGTTAACTTCCACCTATTATCCAGGAAGTGAGACCAGGTGTGCTAAACTGACTCCTCACACCAAGAGCGAGTCTATCCTAATATTAAGACCCAGGCTTGTTCTGCATATGAACATATGACAGATTTTTAATAGTTTGTATTTTTCATAGCTAACAAACCTGTGGTCCTAACTTAAGACTGACCACCTCTAGCCACCCCTCTTATTTTGTTCTCTGGCCTGGAAGAAACTGAAGACATCATGAGGTGAAGAGAGGTTGGAGGTTACCTTGTCACCATCAAGATGGATGATCCCTGATGCCAAAAATTCCTTTCATCACAATTGTTAGCTATGAAAAAAACAAATTGATCAAACATTTGTCATACTTTAAAAGGAATATGAAAATCAAGAATATACTTAGAAAATACTAGAAAAATTGTTTGAGGAAAGGCTGAGAAAATTTTTATAAATGATAACTATCATTTTCTTTTGTGTCAGAGACCTCAACAATAGAAGAGCAATCTACATAATGAAGACAGTAATACATACAGAAAAAGTAATTTGCAGAGAGGAAGCAATTATATACCAGAGCAAATATCTACAACCAGGACAGAGCATGCAAATATGATTGCAGTTAAAATATTTTCAACAATTATACTCTAATTTACAAGAGATAAGAAAAGTAGCTTAGGCAGTAGCAGAAAACTTGATAACACCCCCTCTAATGGATAACTGCAAATATGACAAATTTATGAATGCTTAAATTTACAAACAAAAGGAAAACTAACAAACAAGAGTTTTAGATTACAA
>NC_061100.1:43276783-43300030 GCF_015104395.2 Macrobrachium nipponense
TAGTAGCGAGCAGAAGGTAGATGTTGTAGTCCTTGTAACGGCACCTGCCTAGAGAGGGGCTTTGAAGGGAATCTTCTAATTGGCAGAAAACCTGTGGTAGTGGCTTCCACTCGCCCCTGTGCTTAAACCAACGCCCTATGGTTGATAGAGATGGAGGTAATAACTTCAGCATTCCATTTAGCTTTTTTCTCTGGTACATTTAGCATCTATTTATACCTAAATGCATGCTACAGGAGCATTTCACCAGCCGACACAGGTCGAGCCCAAAAAATAAGACTTTCTTGAAGTCTGCCTCTCTCAAGTGAAAGCCACATCCTGCATGTATCAGTAGAAGCCAAGCTTCATTCGTTCTGGCAGAAATGGAGCAAGAGAGGAGGGGAGCAATGGATAGTGAATGGACTGAAGGATGGGTATTCAATCCCCTTCAAGAGGAGGCCTCCCTTGTCCAACATTACCATTGTCTTGACGCTTTCTCAGACGGCTCAAAAAGGAAGTTGCTTTGCTCATCAGCAAGGGAGCCATAAAGACAGTCCAGGAATATTGAATCGAGGGACTTCTACAACCCTCTTTTTGTAGTGCTAAAGGCATTGGGAGGGGGGTGGAGACCCATTTTAGATGGGAGTACTTTCAAATGTATTTGTAGAAAAAATCAAGTTCTGCACGAAGACCACGCAATTGGGCCTTGCATCAATTGGTCAAGGAGACACACTCCCCTCAAAAAGAAAAATTGGCTTCATCTAGTTGGAATCAAGATCTCGCTTTACCTAGGCGACTGGTTGCTTTGCTCCCCAATGAAGGAAACTTGCATGGAAGACTTACAAAAAACATTACTGCTAACTCAGTAATTAGGTTTGCTAATGAACCTACAAAAGTTACAACTGAATCCCCAACTCACCAACATTGTTTATTTGTTATTCAGATAAATTCTCAGACTTTTGGGGTTTGTCTACAAAAAATCGACAAGTTTTTTTCCCTTTACTCTTGAACTGCCACACAGTGAATGAGCCTCCCAGGTAAACCCTCCTAATTGGAACAATTTGTGAGACTCAGAAGGCTTCATGAGACCACTGCAATTTTATTTGAAGGCCTGCTGGGATCAAGAAAGTACACAAAGATCTTCATATCCTTCTAATAACCCAGGAGATAAAGGAGGACTTGTGTTGGTGGAGATCAGAAAGAAGATTGACAGAAGGGAAATCTCTATTACCACTGAACCCAGACCTAGACTTCTTTTCCCATGTGCCACAGCAAGGTGGTTGATGGAAGAGGAAAAACTCATCAACCTGAAAGAGTTGAAGGCAATATTCCTTGTACTTCAACCTTTTGCAATGCAAGTACGCAACTGGACAGCAAGGGTGCATGCATACAACACCACTGCAATCCCATACATAAAGTTTCAAGGAGGGACTCACTCGTTTTCCTTCCGAGAGGTAGTGAGGGAACTGATGTGTTGGGCAGACCAGAATCAGACAATATTGATCACTTGCTTCATCCATGGAAAAAGCCATGTCTTAGCAGATGAGCTCAGTCACCAGAAACAGATCTTTCCGACAG
The DNA here is from genome assembly GCF_015104395.2 of Macrobrachium nipponense. NCBI lineage: Eukaryota > Metazoa > Arthropoda > Malacostraca > Decapoda > Palaemonidae > Macrobrachium > Macrobrachium nipponense. The sequence goes on from NC_061100.1 coordinate 43,278,338, forward strand.
AATGGACTCTGGACAGCTGGGTCTACAATGATCTGTGGAAGATATGAGAAAGACCAAGCATGGACTTTTTTGCGACATCGAGGAGTCGTCATCTGCCTCTGAGCTGCTCCCCATATCTTGACCTGTCAGCATGGACAATAAATGCCACGATTCAAACTTGGTTGAATCTGGACACATACGCATTTCCCCCATTCGGAATGTCAAGAGAAGTTCTGAAGAAATTCTGTTCCTATCAAAACATAAGAATGACACTTGTTGCCCCTTCTAGCTGCTGGAGTGGTTAACCAACATCCTGATCAGTTGACAGACTTAGACTTCCAGAGACTCCTGCCTACCATTCACTCTGCACAGACAACCCCACTTCAGGAGATTCCACCAAAGCCTATATACTCTGGGCCCAACAGGCTTTTGACTGTCAGCAAACTCATCCGAGTGAAAGGTTTTTCGAGAGGTGCTGCAGAGACAATTGCCAAATGCAAAAGGAATCTTCAAACAGAGTTTTACAAGGTTAAGTGGAAGGTGTTCAGACTCTGGTGCAGAAAATCCAAAATCTCTTCTCAACTCACTATTCCTTCAAATAGCAGATTTTCCTTCTGTATTTAATGGTCATCAAATGGACTATCAGCGTCTACTTTCAAGGGATAGCAGTGGAACCAACCCCTTTATTCGTTGAGGCAAATAGTCACAAAATGTACACCTTCAATAGCATCCTCCTTCAAATATACCTTAAATTACTAAACCTATCACTGTGTTATGTTTTTGCATAAGATATTTTTCCATAAATGTGCGTCCTGTCACCTACTTAAAAACAAAAGATTCGCTACTACTAATTTCAAAATTCAAACTGCTGTCGAGTAGAATCTCTTAGCTAAGTAATTACTGGGTAAGTATATATATTTTATTTTATCAGAAAAGTGACATTTTCAAGCTCAATAATTGGCAAAAAAATAATTATATAATAAACTTCTAAACAGTAAAAAATCAGCATACAACTATGTACATAGTAAGAAAAACCAGTGGGTATAAAAAACAACTGACAGTAATTCAAATGTATTTTACAAAAATCACCTTGGCAACCAGTAAAATACACATCCTCTATAAGATTGTTTCTTCAGCATTCAGTACCATACTCTACTGACATGGCTACATGACAGCCATCTGATTCACTATGTCACTGTGTAATCCATAATATATCCCATCAAGCATTCCACAATGAACCCACCTAACACTAAAACCTTACAGACTGTGATGTCGGGAATCTAACCTGGACGCAACAATACGAGGCATAAGTGCCAAACCATTAGAAAGGATATTATTTTCTGAATAACTAAAATCTTAAAATACAACTATCTTATGTGTGACAAATATGTTGAATGAAAGGCAATACTAGAGCTATAGATGCATTAAAAAGTAAGATGGGAAGGGGTACGGAGGAACAGCAATGAAAGTTTAGTGCTAGTATAGTATGCCATGTGAATCTGCAGAATCTGAACCTAATATACTTATGGAAGAGTAAAAATGATTAATACAAGTAAGAATAGAGATTTCCAGAAAACAAATACAACTAGAGTCCGATTAAGACACAGACAAACTGTTTTCTCATACCAATGGCAATTCTGAAAAAATACAGAATATAAGTTATTTACAAATATGAGTTTTTACCTTATAGTTTAAATAATCATGCTTTTATTTCTTTTATTTACTTTATTAATTCATTGCCATACATAATCATTTCAAACCAATTTATTATAATGCTGAATAATCCCTCAGATTTCAAAGCTTGGGTGCAAGCCTAAATTTCATATTCAATTCTAATAACTACAGTAAATTGATATATGAACAGTATAGGAGTTTTTTTACCATACTGTATCTTTTGTGGATCTCTATCTTAAAATTATCTCTGGAAGTTATTTTTTTTCCCTCGTGAAATTCAATGCACTACAACCTAATCTACAAATTATAAAATTTCCTATGCAAAGTATAAAAGTTCCTATCCCTTAATGACAAAACCTGACTCATATTGTCTGAAATGTATTTTATTTTTTGTCACTGTTTATGTAGTACAGAAATTATAGTCATTATATTATATGTGTATTTATAAATACATATGCAAATATAGTCAAGAATTATACAGTATAATAAAGTATTAATTTTTATATGAATACCCACTTCTAAACAAAAATCTAAATTTGTTTCCTAATAAAAAATGCAATTAAATTATTAATGTTAATTCTTTCTTTTGGTAATTCCAATGCATCTTTTAGATTTGGTTTTCCTATACTATTTACAGAAGGTTTATAATAGTCACATAATATGCAATTATACAAGTCATTGTATACATAAAAATTATTCTATTATAAGGATGAAGTATAAAAATTAATCTATTATGAGAATGAATTAAGAAACCAAGTTTGAAAGTGCTCTTCTAACTTCAGTTTAAATATACAAGCCATATCGAATTAAATTTATTTTTATCAAGGCACATTTTAAAAGAATTACTCTGTTATGAGAATGAAGTATATAAGTGATTTATGAGAATGAATTAAGGAAACTAAAGTTAATGGTGCCCTGCTAACTTCAGTTTACATATACAAGCCATATCAAATAATATAATTTTTCTCAAGTACATTTCTCTGCATAAAAAATATGGTTTTATAGAAAAAAGGAATTTTTTTATTCAAACCCATCATCATCATATTATGCCCATAATCACAGTGCAATGATGGGCTTAGTTTGATTATACTGTCGTACATTTTGACTACCAAGTTACATCACATAAAATAAAATTAATTCTGTAATTACCATATTTTTTACAGCACATTCTCTTGTCTAGCAAAATTCGATGTTATAAGGAAAACATCCCAAATGACTCAAATGAATCTGACTAGTTGACACTAGGCTTGCATAAAAGTCAATACAAAATTTTTAACTAACCTACTGAGTATTCACAGCCTTTAAACAAGATACCCATATATCATAAAGGACTCTTATTGATGTTGGGAATAGACACAATATACCCTTTCCCAATTCGGTCACCGATGGCGACCGTTATCTGAGAGTCACTGAAAATGCAGCAATCCTGGATATTGGACGGGCTGCTACAGACATACAGAGATACGGTAGTGAGGATTCTAGGAGTGGTCTATGTTATCTTAGGACACTAGTTCTGTCTTCAGCAAAGATTCTATACACCAACAAGTGGCCTGAGGAATAAAACTGGCAATATAAAATATATTCACTTGGAGCATTAACAAAATACTGAAAAATAAAACTCACAAAGTAAAATACATACACGTACACACATTAACTTGGAACATTAATGTAAGGTAGTATTGGATAAGCTTCCAAGATGAGTTAGGAAATACTAGAGGTTCTGATTTACTACATTTTGTCTCATCAAATAACCAGCAATGGAGAATTTTAAACTTTCTGCATATTTCCATTCATAAGCCAGATTGATTTACATTTGAAGCACAGTAACATAAAGCATGATGCAAAAATGTACAAAAAATTTCCATCATGCTTCATAAAGGCAAACCACTTACTTTACTTATACTACTAATGCCAACTTTACTTGCACATAATGCCAGCTGCCCAATGCTTAACCAACAGATGGAGTTACTCTTACCAAAAACAGCGTAATTATTTCCTTGGTAAGTATTTTGCAATAAAGGGAAGCACCTCATTCCCATACTTCAGCAAGCTGAAGTTATGAAACTAGTACTCCAGTTGGGAAGGTTGAGAGATCAGCCCTCAAAGTGAATCAACCAATTGATACTGATGAAACAAACATGTTGACAACCTTCATTGTTATCATACATAGTACCTTGTTTGCTTGTGCTTTTTTCAGCATTTTGGAAAATGCATTTTGTACAATAGCAGATCTAAAGGAAAGCACTTGACAATAATCAATATGGATTATTATTATTATCAATTACATATTATTATAAACACAGAAAAAGACAAAACCCATTAACCTGCTGAGCTGGCCTCCAAAGAAATGAATGCCTACATGCAATTTTGTTCAACATAGCAAGGGTAATTTAGACACAAAAGAAATAAAAAAAAGGGGGGGGACACCTCTTTGCCTGATATTCATCCCTCTACATGGCACCACCTCAAATTCAAGTTTTCAAGAGATGGTACTAGTGAACCTTTCTATATTTCTCATCATCATTACAAGCCAAACTTCAAGTCCAAAGGCTCGATAAGATATGCAGCCCAGTACAGAGAGGAAATTGCAAAGTGAATAAACTGTGAAAGAAATAGCAACGACAAGTATGAAAGACAAGTAACAAGCTATGAAGTGAGACTTCTCAGTAAGACCACTACCACTTACATAATAGTTTAAATCATTTCACTAGAACTTGCTCGTGAGGAATTTTTCCATCCTTCATCGTTTTCATCATACATATCTGTTTTTGTTAATCACTGTTAGTCTAATTGGGCCACTTGTGTAATGTTTTATTTATTTTTACTAACTAGATGTTATTTACAGCATTCTACAGTACTTGTTTTGTCTTTGGATCATATTACGTATTGGAATTTTGCCAGAGCCAAGGATTATGGTTACCTACTAAAATGTTTAAGCCAAAAGAGATGTTGAAGAACATAGAAGAGAAGCTGAATCAATGTACTTGATTATTATGGGGATATTCTGAACTCCAAATATCTCTTCCCTAAAGATCAGCTTGACATTGCTATTCATAAACGTAGGGGTGATAACAATGATAGACTCGTTCATTAGGCAGTTTCAAATTCTTCTGGACCTTCTTGTCTGTCATTCCAAGAACCAGAGCACAACCTTTTCCCAAGAAAGAAAGCTTCAGCTGTAGTGTATACAAGCAGACCTATACTCTGTTTTTTTTCATCTGTTCATCCGCCTGTGGTGTTTTTGTACGGTAAAACAAACTGCATCCCCGGCCTTTAGATAGTTACGCTAAGTGTTTAAGGTTTAGGTAAATAAAAGGATATCTGGGTGTACATTTGCAACTGAAAAGTGGTTTAATAATTTAGTGTATGCAAATTACACCGTTAATATTCGAAATATGATATTATTATAATCGTTGAATGTAAGCTGAATGCAGGATCCATACAGATCCTGGCTGAATGTAACTATCTAAAGCCCGGGACGCAGTGTTACCATACAAAAACACACCACAGGCGGATGGAAAGATGAAAAAAAACAGAGTATAGTCGACCTGCTAAATTAGTACGTAAGTCCTCCTGCGAAGGCTCCTTTCAAACTTGCTCTGCAAAATTAGGAAGAAGAGGTAAAAGCAGAGCCAAAGGAGGTAGGCGATAGAAGGGCACCTCTAACCACTAAATGCCACCAGTGAGGAAAAGCTGGACAAGCCATCGGGCTACGTAGCAAAGATGAGGAGTGGAGCTATGTGGGTAGATGATCTTCAGTAGGATATTGGCTACCCTTTAACTTTACTCCTCCTCCTCCTCTCCGATCTACCTCTCCTCCGACTGACATTTGCCCAAGGGTCTCCAAAATTTATAGTTCTTCAAAAGGAAGTGAGGAAGTTGATGAAAAACGAAGTGGTGGAGGTCATCCTGGTCCCCAAAGCTTCAGGTGATTGGAGACCACTAATAGATTTATTGACCATGAACCTGTTTGCCAGAAAGACCTGGTCCAAGATGGAAACACCTCAAACAGTCCTAGTAGCTGTCAAGAGCAACGACTTCATGCTTTCAATAGATTTGAAGGCTGCTTACTTCCATATTCCAATCCATCCCTCCTTCAAGAAGTTTCTGAGCTTCATTCTTGGAGAACTGGTTATTCAGTTCAAAGTGCTATTCTTTGGGCTTACAACATCTCAAGTGTTCACAAAGTTTCACACTGGCGTTGATATGGGAAACATTCTCTGGGAATTTGCGTTTTAAGCTATCGTGACAACTGGGTAGTCTTAGCAGATTCTTGGCTAAGATTAATCCAAGAAAGAGATTGTCTTCTCTGTTATTGTCACGACTTTTCAAGTCCCTTTGTTGACATAGGTGAGAACTTGACTACTAGACGTCTCTTTCATTCGCCCCCTCCAGACTTCTCCTGTTCTCGGACGCCTTGTTTGCGAGGGTTGATTAGCACATCTGGAGGAACTACTGCTGTCAAGAGTATGGAGTATTCAAGACAAAACGCTACATATTAACATACATACTGAGGTTGAATTGGTTCCAACCACCAATTCTCAGAGTCTCAGGAAAGAGTGATGGGGTACTCTGTGGTTCTAATATCGGGCAACACTACGGTGGCACCTATGTAAACAAACTGGGGCATGACATCAACTTCATGCACTGATGGTACTCTTGTATCAGCAGGGTTAGATCAGTCCGTAGACCTCTCAGCCACTTATATTCCTGGAAAGAGGAATGTGGTGGCCAACAAATTAAGTCGTCAGAACCAGGTCTTAGGGACAGAGTGGCTCTACATCAAATGATTGCAGACAGGCTCTTCCATCTATGGAGAAAACCAAAGATAGAAATGTTTGCAACAAGGTTCAACGTGAAACTAGAGGTCTATTGTTGAGTTGAGTTGAATATAGAATTTAGGCACTGGGACCTGTGAGGTCATACAGCGCTGAAATGGAAATTGACAGTAAAAGGTTTGAAAGGTGCAACAAGAGGAAAAACTTTGCAGTTACACTATGAATCAAGTGTTAAGAGTGTGTGGTAAGTAAGCTGAAGAAATAGAATATAAAAGGAGGTACAGTAAAAGGAACAAAAGTGGTTGCAACTAGGAGCCGAAGGCATTCTGCAAAGAACCTTAAGTAATGCCTACAGTTCACCACATGAAGTCCACTGACCGGCACTAACCCTATGGGGGAGGTCTATTGTTCAGAGGTTCCAGATCACTTTGCTACAGCCGAGGATGTTCTGCAACATCCATGGGATAAAGTGGAAGTCTACACCTTTCCTTTCTTTGGCCTGATCCATCAAGTCTTGAACAGTGATGATTTCACAGAATCTCAGAATGACCCTGGTAGCTCCATTGTGGCCTCATGCAGAATGGTTTCTAGATCTGCTCTCTTGCTAACAGTGGTTAAGAGAGAAAATTTGGCTTGGCATAACCTCCTTTACCAGCTTCACATAGAGATGAATCATCAGTCAGTATATTCCCTAACTCTTCACGGCTGGATATTATCAATGATCTCCTACAAGCTAGAGGCTTTCCTCTCAAAAAGCAGCGACAGAAATGTCAAACTATCTCGGAAAGTCTTTTCCTAGTAAAACTTTACACAGCTTGTGCGGCCTATGTAGCGCCAAAAAAAACCGCAAAAAAAAAACGTACGTTTTTACCTAATTTTCAAAAACATGCAGTAAAAGATTAGTACGTATAACAACAAAATCCTATACAACAATAAGGGGGACCCTGTTTGGAACTGGGGTTTTTGGGAGGGGGTAGGACACATACAGAATAAAGGGCAAATGGAAATCGTGTTTTTCAGGTGGTAATTTTAGTAAAACGGTAAAAAAAGAAAAAAAAAAGAAAAAAAATTGAAAATACGTATTTTTAAATCTTGCACACAACAAGCGCAGGCAGCAGCGTACTACGGTGTACAATATGTTGGTCCGAGAGCAAGAGGCTGGTATAGCCATGTAGGTATGGTGGCGGCCAACGAACCTCATTTGCTCTCGCTCTGAACCAAGTAAGATTAGGTCAGTGTTCGATAGTGATTTTGCGAGTTTTTTAAGTAAACTATAAAAAAACTGTCTGCCAAACAACTAAATAGGTCTCCTGCTGATAGTGCAATAACGAAGAGGCAGTCCATCACTTTGGAGCAGAAATTGAAGATAATTAACCAGAGTGAAGGAGGAAAGGCAGTCATGGTTATCGCATGTGACGAACATTATCCCAGTCGATGGTATCCAACATCCTTAAAGACAAGAAACGTGTAATGGATGCTGTAAAGGCATCTGCTTCTGTTCATTCAACGGTTATATCAAAGAATGAGGATAGGGCCTTTTGAAGAAATGGAGCAGATTACTGGTCACCATGGATGGAGGACCAAATACAAAACGCATATTGCCACTCACCCTCTTGACCATTCAGACAAAGGCTTGAATGGCTTTAGAAGAACTAACGAAGAATTATGATGATAACCACAACAGAAGTTTTGCAGTAAGTGCTAGATGTTTGTAGTTTTAAAAAACTGCCATTATTTTCACAATGTGAAAATTAGCGGTGAAACAGCAAGCACTGATGCCGATGGAGCAGCTAAGTTTAAGGATGCTTTACCCGAGATAGTTGTTAATGAAGGGTACTTGCCAGAGGAAATCTTTAATGTCGACAAAACCGGACTTTATTGGAAGCGTATGCCTCAACAGTTCTACATCCACAAAGAAGCAACAACGATGCTGGGTTTAAGGCATACAAGGATCGACTGACTCTTCTGCTTGGGGGAAATGTGGCTGGGTATAAACTTAAGCCTTTATGATTTATCACTCAGAAAATCCGAGGGCATTAAAAAGCATCGACAAGCATACACTTCCTGTGCATTAACGTCATAATAAAAAAGCATGGATGACTACAATTGCTGTTCGAAGACTGGTTCGTTCATTGCTTCATTCTAGAAGTGAAAGATTACTGTAGGAAAAATAACATCCCCTTCAAATTTTTGCCGATCCTCAACATGCTCCTGGCCACCCTCAGCACATCAGAGAATGTAAAAGTTGTGTTTCTGCCACCAAACAACTTCTCTCATACAACCCATGGACCACAGTGCTGTGGCTATGTTCAAGGCGTATTATCTTTGGAGCCCGTTTGCACAGGCTGTTCAGGCTACGGATAATGAGAAAGATCTCAGAACTTTCTGGAAAGAATTCAGTGTACTGAACTCCATTATGAACACTGGAAGGGCGTGGAAGGGGTAAAGAAGGAGTGTATGAATGGGGTCTGGAAAAATCTGCTAAAAGTGTATGTGAACTCATTTCTTTAAGGTTTCGATCAGAATGAAGAAGTGGAAATCAATAAAAAGATCTTGATACTTGGGAAAGTTTAGATTTAGAAATTAATGAGGAAGACATCCAAGAACTTATAGATTATAGATGTGCAAGAAGTTGAGCTAACGACAGAGGATTAATTGCACTTGCAGAAGAGAAAAAAAGCGGAAGAGGAAGAAGAAATAAAAGAGCCGGAGTGAACGTTTACGACAAAAAAACTGACGGAGGCATTGCTTCATTTGAAAAACGGACTGAAACTTTTAGGTTAAAATGACAGGGATGAGGAACGGTTGCCAAAGTTCAGGGGGCTCATCAAGGCAATGTTGCATGTTATTGATTAACTTATGAAGAGCGAAAAAACGCCCTGTGCAACCTACAATGGATTATTTATTCAAGAGAACGACTCCAGTGCCTTCACCTTCCCCTGGCCCTAACCCCTCACTTGAGACTCAATCCTGTACGTCTCGGAACAGTTATTTCCTTGAAACACCTGAACTAACAGAATGAAGAAATTCGATCTGAAGAGGAGCGAATTGATGATCCTGCTGCTTTATCATCCTCCCCCTTCCGATTTTTAGTTATACGTAGCCATGAACAGCCTGATACCATTCACGTATGCCATGCTCCTTACTTTTTCTGGTAAGAAACCTACTATTATAAAGGCATTTTTGATGGGTGGTATGCTATATTTGGAGCACCTTCTAAAATTTTATCAGACCATTATCTGATAATATTTCTTACCTTTTATCCAAAATGCCTGACAATACCTCCCTACCATAACTACCATTATCAAGAACTTTCTCTCTTCTATCTCTCCCACAGCCTTGATTAAGGATTTTGACTAAGGAAAAATCTATTCGGGGCGGGACGAGACCAGTTTCGCCTGGTGAAAAGATCCGCTATCCACTTTTCTAGTATGAATAGTTTCTAAATATACCAGAGAAAAAAGCTAGCATGGTATGCAGAGGTTACTACCATCGTGCGAGCACCCAAAGGGCCGTCTGGTATAAAGTTCAGGGCGTGTGAAAGCCACTATTCACATGTCTCCTGCCATTTAGAGATTTCCTTTCCAAGAACCCTCATATGGGGTGAGCCGACCCAGCGGCAACACCCTCACCGCCTCCGTACTACAGTGTTCCCCCCGTATTTCGCGTTCTCCAGATTCGCGGATTTTTCTCTTTGGAACCTATCTAGAAATTATTCGCGACGGACTCGCCCATATCGCGGAATTTTCAGACGAAAATAATCACTAATTATTGTATTTTTGATGCTTATTTTCATGATTATTATTATATTTGAAAGTATTTAAAACAAATAGTAAAAGTACTATAAAAAATCTTGATCTCAGTAAATGAGACCTTACCTTACAGACCTTACAGTTCGTTTCGGGTTGCCCCAGGTCCCTCAGTGTGAGGCGCCTCTAATGTCTACCAGAGAGTTGCTAGTACATCTTCCGGTATATTTTGCATCTTCCAATCTTGGATGGTCTGGGATGCAGTTTAGATATTTGTCGAGCTTATTCTTAAACACATCTACGCTCACTCCTGATATATTCCTCAGATGAGCTGGCAACGCATTGAATAGACGCTGCAATTATCGATGCTGGTGCGTAGTGGATTAATGTCCTGTGTGCTTTCCTTATTTTTCCTGGTATAGTTTTGGCACTATTAATCTTACCTCTGCTTGCTCTTTCTGATATTTTAGTTCCATGATATTTTCTGTTATTCCTTCTATCTGTTTCCATGCCTGAATTATCATGTAGCGTTCTCTTCTCCTTTCTAGACTATATAATTTTAAGGATTGTAGTCTTTCCCAGTAGTCTAGGTCCTTAACTTCTTCTATTCTAGCTGTAAAGGACCTTTGTACACTCTCTATTTGTGCAATATCCTTTTGATAGTGTGGGTACCATATCATATTGCAATATTCAAGTGGACTACGAACATATGTTTTATAAAGCATAATCATGTGTTCAGCTTTTCTTGTTTTGAAGTGCCATAACAACATTCCCATTTTTGCTTTACATTTGCCAACAGGATTGCTATTTGATCATTGCATAACATGTTCTATTCATCATCACACCAAGGTCTTTAACTGCTTCCTTATTTGTGATTGTCTCATTATTAGGTCCCCTATATGCATATAGCTTTCCTTCTCTGTCTCCATAATTTTATTGATTCAAATTTTATCAGAGTTAAATACCATCCTATTTACCTCTGCCCAATCATATACTTTGTTAAGGTCTCTTTGTAGAGCGTTCCTATCTTTCATCACAAGTAATTTCTCTACTTATTCTTGTGTCATCAGCGAAACTACTCACTACCGAATCCTAACATTACTGTCTATGTCTTCAAATCATAATAACAAACAATATTGCAGCTAGCACCGTACTTGTGGCACACCGGATATTACCTTGGTTTCATCCGATTTCTCATCGTTTGCAATAACTATCTGTTTTCTGTTGTGTAAAAATTCTTTAACCATCTTCCTACTTTATCTACGATATTGTGTTTTCTAATTTTCTTTTGCTAATATATTATGGTCTACTTTGTCAAAAGCTTTTGCAAAGTCTAGATAAACCACATCTGTTTCATTTCCGCTTTTCATATTTTTGAATATGTTCTCACGGTGGACTAACAGTTGGGTTTGTGTACTTTTTCCGGGTACGAAACCGTGTTGTCCTATATTAAACAAACTATTTTTTATTAAATGTTTCAATATATTTTTCTTCATTACCCTTTCATACACTTTCATAATATGTGATGTTAGACTCACAGGCCTATAATTACTTGCCTCTAGTCTTGATCCACTTTTGAAAGTAGGGTGATATATGCTAATTTGTGCTCATCATAAATCTTGCCTGTATCTACACTTTGTCTTAATAATATTGCAAGTGGCTTTGCGATAGAATGAACTACTTTCTTTAACAAAATAGCAGGGACTCCATCCGGCCCTGCAGCAGCTCCATTTTTAATTTCATTAATTGCCTGCACAATATCAGCTTCATTAATTTCTATGTCAGCTAAATATTCACTATTTTCTTCCCTTACTTCTATATCATTATCTTCATTATCTATTCTAGGGGTGAATTCTCTCTTATATCGTTCTGCCAGATGTTTGCAAATTTCCTTTTTTTTCATTCGTTAATCTCCCTTCAATTCTCAGAGGGCCTATTCTATTCTTCTTTTATTCATCTTCTTCGCATATGAGTATAATAGTTTGGGTTTTGCTTGATATTTAATAGGGTTTTTCTTCCAAGTCCCATTTGTTTTTCATTTTCTTTTGATTGTATAATCTTTTGTTCTGCATTTTCTATCTTACTTTTTAGAGAGAGAGAGAGAGAGAGAGAGAGAGAGAGAGAGAGAGAGAGAGAGAGAGAGAGGGGGGAGGGGGAAATTTCATGAGCACTTGATGGCAGCAACAAATCAGCTCCTTCCCCTCCGGTCACTTAACTTGATACGTATATCTGAGTTTTAGTACCTGGAGAAAGAATCTGACTGGGATTTCCTTCATTCTTCCATAATTTTTTTTAATTTATAAGCTAAAATCTTACTAATTCACTATGGTATTTTCTTAAATGAATTGATATTATTGCTGTATAAATTAATATTAATATTTGAAAATAGTAAATCATTTATTTATCATACAAAAAACATATATCTTTGTAGTAGAGAGAGAGAGAGAGAGAGAGAGAGAGAGAGAGAGAGAGAGAGAGAGAGAGAGAGAGAGAGAGAGAGAGAGAGAGAGAATTATTATTTTTATTATGTGATATCATTTAAACTTATTAAACTTACTTCTTCTTCTTCTTCTTCCCAGCTTTTTCCCATTTTTATATGGGGGTCGCGTTTCGGATGAGCCGTTTCCATCTATTTCTATCTTGCGCTTCTGCCTCATCAATTCCCTTCTCATGTAAATCTCCTCTCACACAGTCCTTCCATCTCTTTCTTGGGTCTCCCTCTCTTTCTTCTCCTTGCACCTCCACTCCCATAGTATGTCTCCCAGCGTGGTCCTCATCTCTCCTCAAACAGGTGTCCATACCAATATCAGCCTCCCCTCCTGCACTTTCTTTGATACTTCCACCACCTTAGTTGACCCCCCCTTATGTAGTCATTTCTGATCCTATCCACTCTTGTTACCCCAGACATCCACCTAAGCATTCTCATTTCTGCCACATCCATCTTCTTCTGCTCTGCTTTTCTCATGCTTGCTGTTTCCGTAACCATACAGCATTGCCTGTTCTTACCACCGTCTTGTGAAATTTTCCTTTTAACCTAAGCGGCACTCTTTTGTCACAAAGAACTCCCGAGGCCGCTCTCCAGTTGTTCCAGCCTGCCTGTACCCGATGTTTTACTTCTTCTTCCATACTTCCTCCAGCGTTAACAAAAGATCCCAAATACTTAAACTTATCAACTCTCCTTATTTGCTCTCCACCAAGCTGAATACTTTCTCTATCATCCCCCTCAGTGGTGGTACACATATATTCTGTCTTGGATCTACTTATCTCATTCCTCTGTCCTCCAGTACTTGTCTCCATCTTTCCAATTTCACTTCCAGCTCTTCCCTGCTCTCTGCACACAGAACAATATCATCCGCATACAATATGTTCCATGGTACTGTCTCCCTTACTTCCTCTATTATAACATCCATTACTATGTTAAAGATAAATGGCTCAGAGCCGACCCCTGGTGTAATCCTACTCTCACCTCAAAACCTTCTGTCTCCCCAACACTGCTCCTCACTCTGGTAAATACATTCCGGTACATCTCTTGTATCAATCGCACATACTTCTCTGGCACCATCTTCTCCCTCAGGCTCCTCCATACCTCTTGTCTCGGGACTCTGTCATAAGCCTTTTCAAGGTCAATGAATACCATATGTAGGTCCCTTTGTCTTTCCCCGAATTTCTCCATTATTTGCCTCAGACAAAATATACCATCTGTTGTTCCCCTTCCCTTCATAATCCCATCTGCTCTTTACCTATTTGGACTCTTCTCTCAGTCTAGCATCTATCATCCTTTCCAGTATCTTCAAAGTGTGGGACATCAATTTAATGCCACCTATAATTACACACTCTTGGACATCGCCTTTCCCTTTAAAAATTGGGATCAATATACTCCCACGCCACTCATTTTGGTATCTTTTCCTGTTCAAGGATCTTTATCATAAGATCGTACAGTATATCCACTCCTTCATCTCCTAATGCTTTCCATGCCTCCACCGGGATCATGTCTGGTCCGGTTGCCTTCCCATTCTTCATCTTCTTCACTGCATTTAGTACCTCTTGCCTAGAAAACCTCATTACCATGCCAATGTTCACTTGCCCATCCTCTCTTATTAGTCTATTATTTTCTTCATTTAACAACTGTTCGAAATATTCTTTCCATCTCTTCACAATGTCTTCCTCCTTTCCTAAAGCACTAAAGGTACACCCTCTTGATTCTTTATTTGTTTGATGTGTGTTATATCTTTGGTGCTCTTATTCTAGCCTTTGATAGCTTCATCATCTTCTTTAATCCTTCCTTTGTCCCCAGCTCATTATACACATCATCATACGACTTTGCTTTAGCTTGGCTACCACCTTTTTCACCACCTTGTTTTTCTCTCTGTACCTATTTCTGTCTTCCACCCTGACTGGGGTGACTCTTCCCATCTTTTTGCTTTGCCTCCTTCTTATCCTTTACTACTTTCTCAATGTCTTCATCCCACCACCAACTATCTATCCTTTTCTTCCCATATGATACCAAGATGTCTCCTAGCAGCTCCTTTCCATGCCTTCTTATTACTGCTGCATTTCGTGCCCACCATTCTTGAACATCTTCAATCCCTATATCAATATCCTCCAAAACCCTCCTCTTAAACTCTCTCTTCTTATCCCCTTCCTTCTGTAATTCGTACCATTTAATTTTCCTTATCCCTTTAGCTTTGGTTTTTCTTTCCCTTTTCAACTTCAAGTCCATACATAGCGATTCCGGTGGTTGGGGGGCTACATGGTCGCCTGGAATAACTTTGCAGGTTCTTGACCTCCACCAGATTTATCCTTTTATACAAGAAATAGTCTATCTGGGAGAATCTTCCCCCACTCCTATATGTTATTAGGTGTTCCCTTTTCTTCTCAAAAAATGTGTTTACTATTGCCATGTCGAATGACACAGCAAAGTCCACTACACTCTCTCCTTCTGGGTTTCTCTCCCCAATTCCATGGCCCCCCATGCACCCGCCCAATCGCCTCATTTTCACTTCCGACATGGCCATTCAAATCTGCCCCAACTATCACCCTCTCATGCTCTTCCAGTTCTTGCATTATTCCATCCATGTCTCTCCAGAAATTTCCCTTCTCTTCTTCTGTGCAACCAACTTGTGGTGCATATGCGCTTATAATATTCAGAATCTCTCCTCCATAACATATCTTCAATCTGATGATACGGTCATTCTTTCTATGCACTTCTATTACCGAGTTCTTTAGTTCACTAGACAGTACTATGCCAACTCCATTTCTACTTGTTTATTTGCTCCACTATAATATAGCTTATATCCATCTCCCAACTCTTTAGCTTTATTTCCTTTCCACCGCGTTTCTTGCACACACACAACATCTACTTTCTTTTCTCTCATCAAGTCAGCCAATTCTCTACCTCTCCCAGTCATGGACCCAACATTTAGCTGACATACTCTGAACCCAATGTGAGCTCGCTTCTTTAGCTGCACCCACTCCTGATGCAGTAGCCCTCGCCTTACCACAGAGTTAGGGGCGATGTCTCTGTGCGTCGTTTACGGAGTACGCCCTAGCATTACCTCTTTCCATATTTCGGCTCATTCCATTTTTGGTTTTGGCACAGATTTTTACAGCCGGATGCCCTTCCTGACACCAACCCTCCCTATTTATCCGGGCTTGGGACCGGCACCATAAGGACTTGGTTGCCCCCCAGGTGGCTAGGTTAAACTTATTAAACTTACTAATACAGTTTATTAATCAAAATTAATATTTGAAAATTAGTAAATCATTTTTGTATCATAAAAATACATTTTTATGATACAAAAAGATTTTACTAAATTTTCAAATATTAATTTTGATTAATACTGTATTATAAGTTTAATAAAAGTTTAAATGATACCACATAATAAAAATAATAATTCTCTCTCTCTCTCTCTCTACTACAAAGATATATGTTTTTTGTATGATAAATAAATGATTTACTATTTTCAAATAATTATATAATTTATACAGCAATAATATCAATTCATTTAAGAAAATACCATAGTGAATTAGTAAGATTTTAGCTTATAAATTTAAAAAATTATGGAAGAATGAAGGAAATCCCAGTCAGATTCTTTCTCTAACTCCAGGTACTAAAACTCAGATATACGTATCAAGTTAAGTGACCGAGGGAAGGAGCTGATTTGTTGCTGCCATCAAGTGCTCATGAAATTTCCACCTTCTCTCTCTCTCTCTCTCTCTCTCTCTCTCTCTCTCTCTCTCTCTCTCTCTCTCTCTCTCTCTCTCTCATTTACTGAGATCGAGATTTTTTTATAGTACTTTTACTATTTTGTTTTAAATACTTTCAAATAATAATAATAATAATAATAATAATAATAATAATAATAATAATAATAATAATAATAAAACTGTAATTACAAAATTCATATTATGTGATAGTATTTTAAAGAAATACAATAGTAATCTATCCATGTCACTTTTAATTAAGGTTAACTCTCTCTCTCTCTCTCTCTCTTTTGCCACACAAGATAATGTGTCATAGTGGTAACTCCCTCCCTCTCTTTCGCTGGAAGCGTTGTAAGTATTTTTTGAGAGAACAGAGAGAGATAAAACACTCTCTCTCTCTCTGTCTCTCTCTCTCTCTCTCTTTTACCGAGATGAAAGAATTTTTATGGTACATGTATGTAAAATGTTTATTGATAATTTCAGTTATTTAATGATAATAATTATTATTATGAATTTTGTAATAATAATTACAAAATTCATAATGGTAGTATTTTAAAGAGATGAAAATGACCTTTCCATTTCACTTGTAAGGATAACCCCTCTTTCTTACTGAGATGAGAGAATTTTTTATGGTAGATGCACGTGTTTATTTTATTTTCAAATAATAATAATAATAATAGAAGTAGTAATAATACAATAACTAATTTCAAATGAAAATTCTTCCCTTCGTCTTTTTCTGTATCAATTTCCCTACCTCAACTCCAGTGACGCTTGGAGCTGGGATAGTAACAATGCCATACAATGGTCAACGAATTTAATCGTTTTATGTAATCTATCTCTCTCTGCTATTGGCTGTTTATATATTTCTAATGGTAAAATGTTTAAGATTACTTAAAATGATATTAATAATACCAATTCAATGGTATAAGTTCCATTGTAAAAAGAAAATGGACGTCTCAAATAGTAACAGTATGAAAGAAAACGTGCATGACTGAATACTTTAGGTGGGGGGACTGAATTATTTTCACATACGTAACTAAGTCATTCAGTACGTACATAGTATGTATTTATGTATAAACATAAAATGTAAGATTTACTTTAAAACAGTATTAATAATATTTCAAAGATTAATATGAACTATAATAGGATATTTTATGTATATTTGATGAAGGATGGTCTTTTTTAGGGATACTTTGGTGTTTGCATGTTTAGGATTGGAGTTTATGAGCATTTTTAGAGGGGGGTTCCAAACATTCGCGGATTCTAACTATTCGCGGGGGGGTCTGGTACGCATCCCCCGCGAATAACGGGGGGGACCACTGTACTACTGCTAATACCCACGACGGGAGCGACATCTTCAATCCTGTTTTTTAGAAAACCGTTCTCACGAGACGCGTGTTTCTTGCTCGCGAATTTTCGCCCTTTGGTGTGATTATTAGTGATGGCTTCTTCCGAGATGTCTCCTGCACCGAAGTTGAGTACCCCAATTTATGTTTTTCCATAAATTATGGTGTTGTGGTCCTCTGATGGCGTCATCCCGCCATTTTGGATTACCAGCAAGCAATGAAACGTGTTGGGTTGGGTTCGGGTACGACCTGTTTTTCTTTAAATAAGGATGAAATTCAATTATTATTTACATTAAAGTACCCAATTCTTGTGTTTCCCAATATACATACTAATTTTAGATATTATGTCACAAAGATAGCGATCGCGCCCATGTCTTATTCGGGAGTCAGTATAGGGCCTAAACTAACAAAGTAGACAACCCCCCTCCCCAAGAACTTTTTATCTTCCATCTCTCCCACAGCTTCATTAAATGTTTTACTCCAAGAAAATCCTTCTGGTACTGGTTTAGCTGGATTTCTTTTGTGTCTTTTACATACCTCATAACTTGCAATCAAGTCTGTTATTAAATTTTTTATTTCCTCCTTTTCTTTCTCGCTCAAATCATCACTCCACTCACGAGGTATTTACATTACCCATTTTGACTTATATGATGACTCAATCAAAATTAAATACTTTATTAAACTCTGTCCTAGTATCCTTCATTCTCCTCAACTCTTCCTGACTGAAACCCATGACAATGTGTGCTAGTCACAATTCCCCACAAACAGTCAATTTACATCCTGTGTCTGCAATTGCATCACCCTCTTCACAAGACTTCCTCTATTTTACTAACTTTTCCCATATGTATGGTTTTCCCTCTATCTCCCATAATTTACATTGCCTTCTGACTCCCACCATTCCCCTTCCTCTTTATTCCCTAAACCCTCAAATATTCTTTTCATTATCTGTGACACTTTCATATTAACAAAACATTAACCCTGACCACAAGCTGCTAATTACCATTTGTTTTTTTATTATTTTGAGAGATTTGTTTGTTCCAATATATGAAATACCTTGGTGTCTTTTCTGCCTTTTCATACCTAATTAAAAAATCGCTCATCTTTTCACTGGATTCTCATCCTATTTTAAAATAGTTTTTCATTTTACTAAAATTCTCCATTAGAGTATCTTTTACATAAAACTTCATCTTGTTTGGATAGGATTATCTTTGAACCCTCTTTACCATAAGTTCATCTGTATCTATTCCTTCTGTCACTTCTAAGGCTTTCCCTTTTAAGCTCATTCTTATTTCTATCACTTCTCCACACATCACAAGCCAATCTTTGGCTTGTCATCTCCATCCTTTATAGTACTTGCCCTGCATCCGCTAAATTTCGAGCAATCCCTTCTCCATCTTATCTCCCAACTAGGTCAATATCATTTCATCCATCTTTAAGCAGCCACTCTCTGTTACAAGTTTAATTTTTTCTTGCCTAATCTTTCCTATATACAATAATCATACAGTCCTACCCACCTGTTCACGTTCCTCGGTCCCGGTATATAATCCAGCTTTAGACTTTGAACACCAACACAACAAGACTTACAACCCACAAGTCCCTATTAGGCAGGGAGCTTTCTCCTACCAAACCAAACACCAAATCAGATTCGCCTGCAGTGTATGCTCTGTTTTGTTTACATTTCCACTCCATGCTGCCACCATCTTGTCTTCTATTACATTACATTCTATGATGTCACAAAATAACTTCAATACATTTAAGACATTTTCTGAAATCAAACATATGTTTCCCATACACTGAACCAAGCCCACATTTTACCAATAAAGAAATAAAAATAAAATAACACTGACTAACCTGATATATAATCAATAAGCATTTTTAGAGGGGTTTTAAGTATTCGCGGATTTCAGCTATTCGCAGGGGGGCGTGGTACACATCCACCCCCAAATACAGGAGTTTTTACTGTACCCTTAAAAAATCTCAATGCTACTCAAAAGCTTTGAACAATCTTGTTCTCCAAAAGATGTTAAACCTCATTCCTGGGACCTGACTCTGGTACTAAGTAGTCTACTGGGGCACCATTTGAACCACTGAGATGTTCTTCAGATAGAAACCTGACCCTTAAGACAGTTTTTATTACTAGCCTTAGTTTCATCAAAGAGAGTGAGGGAACTCCATGGTCTAGCTGCTATTGTTAAACATACGAGGGGTTAGGGGGTCAGTAGCTTTCGAATTTGTCCTGGAATTCATAGATAAGACTCAAAATCCTTCTACTCATGATAATAGATTCAATTCCCTCTCTCTCCCTTCCCTTGGGGATTTTGTTGACAATGATCGCCAATGAATCACTCTTTGGCCCTGTCCAGGGTTCTGCGTACCTATCTAAAAAATTTGTTACCTCAGGCCAGAACAAGAAAGAAGTGTCTAAGAATACCATCTCCTTTTTGGATACATGAGGTAATTAGACATGCCTATAATTCTTTGTCAACCTCTAATGCCGACACGGTGCATGCAAGAGCACATTATTTATTTATTATTAAGGATTAGTTTATCCAGACCTCTGAGCCTAACAACAGCTCTTCTCGGGCTGGTTGCAAGAGCACATGATACAAGGGGTTTTAGGCCCCTTTCTGCGATTAAAAAGAACTTACTAGGGGCTAGCCCTTGGCAGGAGAACTTCTCTGTTCAGGAGTTTTGAAGGCTGAAACTTGCTTTGTCAAACTACCTCCACATCCTTCTTCGTAAAGGACATGGGCCCATAGGTCTTTGGGACACTTTTTCCTCGGGTTCAGTGGTGGCTGACTCAAACAAGCTGTGTAGCTCATCCAGAGCCCCTAGCAAGGACAGTTGCATCTTCCCTAAGATGATGGTATGAAAGTGAGAATATTTGAAATGATAGGTCTTTTTTGTTTGCCCTTTCCTCTTGAGCAAAGGGCAGTGAAAGGATTGATCCATCATATGCTGGAACTGGTTAAGATACAGGTGGGTGTAGTCCTTATGTTTGAGTTTTTGTATTCTACAATAATAACCTTGGAGTAGCAATCACTTCCTCTCTCTAGCAAGGAGAGAGAGGAATGATAACAAAGAAATCTGGTGGCTATATAGTTTTGTTATCTGAACAGATATAAATCTCTTAACCCTTAAAACGCCGAAGCGGTAAAAAAAAAAATTGTCTCCCGTGTGCCGGAGGTGTTTCAGAGTGAGCGCGGAAGCGGAAAGGAATATTTTTTTCAAAAAATCACAGCGCGCTTAGTTTTCAAGATTAAGAGTTCATTTTTGGCTCCTTTTTGTCATTGCCTGAAGATTAGTATGCAACCATCAGAAATGAAAATATTATCATTATCATATATAAATAATGCGATATATGATAGCACAAAAACAAAATTTCACATATAATTGTATTCAAATCGCGCTGTGCGCAAAACGGTTAAAAGTAACAAGTTACTTTTTTTTTGTAATGTACTCTAAATTGCAATCATTTGGTATATAACACATTGTAAAACGATAAAAGCAACACAGAGAAAATATTTATCACAAAATAATGCATGAATTCGTAACGCGCGGACGTAAACAAATATTTTTTTTCACAAATTCACCATAAATCTAAATATTGTACTAGAGACTTCCAATTTCTTTCAAAATGAAGACAAATGATTGAATATTACTATACTGTAAGAAAATTAGCTTACAATTGCAGTTTTCGACCATATCTGACGAGTTAAAGTTGACCGAATGTCGAATTTTTTTTTATATATTTTTTTTATATGCAATTATTTTGGAAATTAGAAAAGCTACAACCTTCTAATATTTTTTGTTTTATTACTACATGAAATTGCGCACATTTTCATAAAAAACTATGAAAGGCCTTATATGAAACGGAGCAAATATTCCGAGAATGCGACGTACGCATTTCGGAAATTTGTGGCGGAGGATCCGCGCGCAGAGGGAGGGAGTTTTAGATTACAA
>NC_061100.1:43300530-43378946 GCF_015104395.2 Macrobrachium nipponense
AGTTTTAGATTACAATTGCATTTTTCGACCATTTTGGTAGAGTCAAAGTTGACCAAAGGTTGAAATTTTGACACTTATCGTTATTTATATGAAAATATTTCAATACTGATAAAAGCTACAACCATGAGTTGTTTTTGGTTGTATTCTACATGAAATTGTGCACATTTTCATATATAATACTCCATGTAACTGCTAATTTAAAAGGGTGCAAAAATTATGTCAAAGTGACAAAATAATTTCTGAGATGTGTCGCTGATACTTTTTAGTGCGATACAAAAAAAATTTGCGCTTGCGCGCCTGCGTAACGATTGTAAACAAAACAACGCCTTGATCTGTGAGCTCCCAGCATCCCCCAAGGCGCGTGATTCAAAAGTTTTCGCCTAGTAGGCCTATAACTATTTTTCCGCAAATTTTTACGAACTTTTTTATATTGACGTACCATACGTCCAATCGGCATTAAAAGGTTAAAAAGTACTCGCCTGCCTACCTCTTCATCTCTCTGGATTATTCTTTATACAAAAGAAAAGATTTTTGAAAGAAAGAAATGCCAAATTCTCCAAAGAAAAATAAATTAGAGAGAGAACAAAAGCACAGTAAGTGCATTGCTGTGTGTAGTTTTTAAGAATTTGTCTGTAGCCTCATGCATTAAGAGGTGTGTGTGTGTGTGTTTTCTTTTCACATTACCACTGAAACCAGAGAATTCAAAGAACTGGTAACCCTTTGGTCCCAAGAATGTCAGTTATGAGGGATTTTACTGGTAATAACAATAACAGTAATAATAATACATGATAACTGAGTAAATACCAGTAACACAGTACTACAGTATTACTGAATATGGCAAGGTGCAAGTATTGGTAGTCCACCATGTTTGGGTAAACATTAGCCTACCAGATACTTCATCTTTGCATATAAAACAATGGTATATATTTTAAGCCATTAAAAAAGTAATTCAAATATGATAATGACACTAGCTTAATGAAAATGAACCTTCTGAATATGTACTGCAGTTAAGCACTAAAATGACAAGGTTGTGAAAACATATATATTGTTAAAGACTACATGACATATTTTCATAGTTCATACACTATTCTGTGTAATGGGCAAACCCTTATATTTTGGATGAAAAATCTATATTGCAACATGTCAACTGCAAAATTGTATATAGTACATTACTATAATGATTAGTACAGTATGGTGTTTAAACTATTAAAATACTGGATCATCATTATTATTGTATTGAAGTATTTTTGGGCAGAGTTTATAATTTGTTCATCACTACTTTTTCACATCTATGTTACTGATTTTTATGTGCTTAGATATGTTATAACATATTGTAATATAATATTTTGAATGTTAATAATACGTAATGCATTGATGCAGATAAATGTAGAGTGCCCAAAATATCTAGCTATGTAAATTAGATGGAGTGCAATATATGATGAAATCATGATTTCTTGTGATAAAAAATGGATTGAAAATTACACAAAGTAGAATATTACTAGAATATTACTCGAGTAGTATATTATGACAATAATTGAAACTTGAGTTAAGTACCTAAAGCTTAATACATGACTTAATCAAATGCTAAAACTTAATACGTGACTGTAAGTCGTAACCTAAGGCCGAATAATATTGGTTATGCGTACTATCCATCATAAAGCAACACAATCTGATGTATTCGACTCCTCCAGCTTACCTTGATCAGTACCACAGAAGACTAAGCCTCGCTTGTAATAGACAACAGTCGTCTCCAGCATCACTGCTGAACCAATCCGTATCTTGGCCAGTGTCAAGATGCACACACTGGAAAGCTTTAAGATAACTTCCATTAATGTGCAACACTTATAAGACTCTACCTTACCATTTAGCAACATAAAACAAACCATGATTTTCCATTGCCACTGGAAAGCAAATCACTGGGAAGGATTTTACCTTACTAAGTAAGCAAAATTAAGATATATGATGCAAATTAATAGCATCTTTATTAGAGGACTCTGACCCATTTTGATACAGCTTGTTTGCTGCTCAGTAGTAGAAATGTCACTTTTGGTTAAGACCTCATGGTGTTGTGTCAAGAGTAGCGTATGGGCACATGGTTTACTGAGCACTTTTTGAGAGACTGCTGAACTTGGCAGCTAAACCTAGATTTGACAGTGAAGTTGGGAAGTAGGTGACCTGTTGCTCATGCTGTTGAGACTGCATGGTGGCAACATGGATGACA
Organism: Macrobrachium nipponense; assembly: GCF_015104395.2. NCBI lineage: Eukaryota > Metazoa > Arthropoda > Malacostraca > Decapoda > Palaemonidae > Macrobrachium > Macrobrachium nipponense. Next base: position 43,302,752 of record NC_061100.1, read on the forward strand.
TAGGGGCTGTGGTTGTTAAAAGTCCTCTGTGAGAGGTTTGGCAGTAGAGCTTACAATCTGACTGCATAAAATGAACATACATAGGTTATTTTATTTAACAGCATCTACTAATTGATATTAATATGAGAATCTAAAAACCAAAATACATTTATGACATGCCTTCTTAAACACTAAATTTAATGAGGAAAATTAGAAATCTGCAGTTACAAGATAGCAAAACTGGAGGAAAGAATTTTTATGAGATCTTCAAAACTGGAACTGGTAAGTTACATTCATACCTGAATTTGATTTTGTATCTCTGATGAGTGTGCTTCTCTCATCTCTTCATCATCAAAAGTATTGGTGGTGTTACCTATTGCCTTTTCGCCACGATGGATCCACTCTTCTATCACACTTCTTCCCACTAACCAATAATCTCTGTCTCGAGCCATATGCCAGTATGCTTTGAAAAAGAAAGTTCTGTAGTTAACTCAGTTTGCAGAAAACATTTTAAAAATTACATATCAACCAAGAGCACCTTAAAACTACAAGTTCTAATTTTTGCCAAAATCATGTGATTACATATACAGTAATTGTATACAGTTAAAGTATTAACTAGAAGGAAAATATTTTCAATTTGCCATCACATAAAAACATATGCACTGAAAGAATTACAATAATTCTCTGCTATGATACTTAGCAACTGTTAACTTCTTAAATTTTCAAGTCTGCCACAAGATTTTCATAAAAGAACAAATGAGTCCCACTACATCTTACCTTTACTATGCAAAAACCAGCAACCTTCTTCAGTTTAAACCTTATATGTATTTTTTCTTTTCTCATTTCCTTTGAACTTACACTCATTGTAATTTAGGGTAAGGTCAAGCTAAGAATGCCTTAGAGTGAGTGAACAGGACCACAGGATCTGTTATAATCAATTTACTGGCTTGCTAAGGGCTTTGGGCAAGTGTGTGTGTGATGCATTTTTTCCACTTCTAGTGGTGTACAGAAATCCCTTGATTCTGATTAAAAAGTTTGCTTCAAATATCTTGACTTTAGTGCTCCTTTTGACTATGTTAACCCTTAAACGCCAAAGGGGTATATTAAAAATCGTCTTCCGTGTGCCGAGGCGGTCTCGGAGTGAGCGCAGAAGCGGAAAAAATATTTTTTTCAAAAAATCACAGCGCGCTTAGTTTTTAAGATTAAGAGTTCATTTTTGGCTCTTTTTTTTTTGTCATTGCCTGAAGTTTAGTATGCAACCATCAGAAATGAAAAAAATTATCATTATCACATATAAATAATGCGATATATGATAGCGCAAAAACTAAATTTCATATATAATTGTATTCAAATCGTGCTATGCGCAAAACGGTTAAAGGTAACAAGTTACTTTTTTTTCGTTGTAATGTACACTAAATTGCGATCATTTTGGTATAAACACATTGTAAAACGATAAAAGCAACACAGAGAAAATATTATCACAAAATAATGCATGAATTCGTAACGCGCGGACGTAAACAAATATTTTTTTCAAAAATTCACCATAAATCTAAATATTGTCCTAGAGACTTCCAATTTCTTTCAAAATTAAGACAAATGATTGAATATTATTATACTGTAAGAGTATTAGCTTACAATTGCAGTTTTTGACCATTTCGGACGAGTTAAAGTTGACCGAATGTAGAGTTTTTTTTATATTTTTTTTCTATATGCAATTATTTCAGAAATTAGAAAAGCTACAATCTTCTAATATTTTTAGTTTTATTCTACATGAAATTGCGCACATTTTCATAAAAAAACTCTATGAAATGCCTTATATGAAACGGAGCAAATATTCCGAGAATGCGACGTACGTATTTCGGAAATTTGTGGCGGAGGATCCGCACGCAGAGGGAGGGAGTTTTTTTTTTTTTTTTAATTCACCATAACTCTAAATATTGTGCTAGAGACTTCGAATTTGTTTTAAGATGAAGATAAATGACTGAATATTACTAGACTGTAAGAGTTTTAGCTTACAACTGCGTTTTTCGACCATTTCGGTAGAGTCAAAGTTGACCGAACATGGTTTTTTTTTCTATTTATCGTGATTTATATGCAAATATTTTGAAAATGAGAAAAGCTACAACCTTCAATTATATTTAGTTGTATTCTACATGAAATTGCGCACATTTTCATATATAAAACTTTATGTAACGGCTAATTTTAAAATGGTGCAAACATTACCACAATTGCATGTATGATTTTTTTCGGAAGTTACCACGCGGACGTAAGGAAAAAGTTTTTTCATAAATTCACCATAAATCGAAATATTGTGCTACAGACTTCCAATTTGTTGCAAAATGAAGGTAAATGATTGAATATTACTAAAATATAAGAGTTTTAGCTTACAATTGCGTTTTCATACAATCAACTTACCTGTCAGATATATACTTAGCTAAGACTCCGTCGTCCTTGACAGAAATTTAAATTTCGCGCCACTCGCTACAGGTAGGTCAGGTGATCTACCGGCCTGCCCTGGGCGGCAGGACTAGGAACCATTCCCGTTTTCTATCATATTTTCTCTGTCGCCGGTGGTGTCAACATTGTTGTTATTACCTCCTGACTTAGATTCTTATTTCAACCTTTTGATCATCGTTTCTCGGCTTTTTGGTGACGTATCTGGATCGTGGTTTTTGGCATTCGCTACTGTGGACTGAATTTGAACTTGCTTTTTGATTTTTCTCAGTATGTCTGACTCAAATGTGAGTGTGAGAATGTGTGTGAATGTAGGCTGCAGGGTGAGGATACCGAAGGCTTCGGTTGATCCTCACACTGTATGTCGTAAATGTAGGGGGTTTGAATGTTCTTCTACTAATACCTGTCATGAATGTGAGGGATTAAATGCAGAAGAATGGAAGACTCTAACTTCTTATTTGAAGAAGTTAGAGGGATAGGGTTAGACGTTTGAAGAGTGTGAGTACAAGGCCTATTGAGCCTTTTATTGACCCTATATATAACCTTGATGATTTTGATTCTCCCTCTATGTCTACTTCACAAGCTTTACTTTCAGAATCGGCCTCTGAAATCGCCGATCTGAAGGCTACTATCCATAAGATGAAGTCCAAAATGGCGGTCTTACAAGGTAAGGATAGTGAAAGTGAAATGTTCAGTGAAGTGAGTGCTCCCAGTGTTGTGGAGGGGGCGTTTGATCGTCCCTGCGACGCTCCCAGGCCTAAGACCTCTTCCAAGCTCCCATGCCCAGAGGAGAAGGAAAGTCGAAAGCCTTAAGGAGGTCGTGGGGAATCCCCAACAGTCAGAATTCCCTTCAGCAGGCTCTGTTTCAATTCAGGCTGCTCAGGGCCGCTATAGAAAAAGCGTCCTGCGAGAGTGTTTCTCTTCCTCTCCCTCTCCTTCACCTAAATAAGGGTGGAAGGATTTGGACCTTTCTAGGCCACTGAAACAGCATTTGAGAGAACCTGAATTGGATTCAAGCCCGGAGCGCTTCTCAGATGACGCTCCCTCTTCTATCAAAAAGGCGAAGGTGACGTCAATGTCTCCCTACATGGACGTAGCAGACCGCTTGCCTTCTACTTCTTCCCCAATTGAAGATGACATGGGAGAAGCTTCAAGGAAAATTCTCCTTGCTGTACAAGAACAGCTAGCCTCATTGGTGGGAGTTTTAGCGAGAGATCCTCCTCGTAAGAAGGACGTTTCGCTTCCAATCAAAAAGTCTCGTCCTCTCTCTCCTGCCAAACGCGAGGCGTCTTGCAGACATGAAGCTTCGTCTTCCAAACATGCTGAAGAGGTTTCGGTTTCTAGATCGAGATCGAGAGAACCTTATGTCAGAGACGTGACGCCAGATAGACGTGAGGCGTCTTACAGGCGCGAGGCGTCATACAGAGCGTCATATAAGCGCGAGGCGCCAGCCAAGGTTTTGGCGCCAGCCAGGATGCCAGTTGAGAGCGAGACGTCTTCCAGGCGTGAGGCGTCATCCAGACGTCAGCAGTCAGCCAAGCGCGAGGCGTCAGCCAGGACGCTCGGCGGACGAGAAGCGTCATCCAAGCGCGAGGCGTCATCCTTTTATGGGGAGAAGCCTAGGCTTTTGGCGCCAACCAAGAAGGAAGCTTCTCACAAAGCTCACACTTTGAAAAGGAGGGATTATCATTCCCTTAGTCCCTCTCCGATCAGGAGTTTGTCTTCCCCAGAGGAAAGACGTCCTGATTTGTCTACGGAGGCTCCTCTAGACCCCGAGTTGGAGGAAAACTCGGAAGACGAGTATCATGGAAGAGAAGGACTATCTAACTACAAAGTATTGACAGCCCTGCTTCTTGAAGAATACGGAGACGATTTAACCCCTGCCGCTCCTCCTTCTCCGCGCTCTCTGTTCTCAAGCGCAAAGGCAAAGAAGTCTTCATCTTTTCTAAGAATGAAGCCCGCCATTTCTATGAAGAGGGCTCTTCAGTCTTTGAATTCGTGGATGGATTCGAAGAAGGAGTTGGTCAGAACAGTCTTCTGCATGCCCCCAGCGAGACTCGCTGGTAAACGGGGCATTTGGTATCAGACGGGAGAGAATATGGGCATTTCTCTTCCGTCTTCGGCAGAAGCGGACTTTTCAACTTTAGTCGACGCGTCACCGAAGGCAAGGATTGAACCTCGCCTGTTTGACTTGGGGCATTTCAGAACTGGATCCTCTCCTCAAGGGACTCTTCCATGTATTAGAGGTTTTCAACTTCTTAGATTGGTCCCTTGGGGTGATGTCCAAGAAGGCCCATGATTCAGAAGGACTCGACCCAGAAGTTCTCCTGTGTATTCTGTCATGCATTGACACGGCGGTACAGGATGGCTCGTTTGAGATCTCCTCTTTATTTGGAGCGGGACTTCTTAAGAAGAGGACAGTCTTCAGTGCTTTTTTGACTAAAGCAGTCTCCCACTCTCAAAGGGCAGCACTATTGTACTCTCCATTATCGGACTTTTTGTTTCCTTCTCAGTTAGTGAAAGACATTTCTCGTTCATTAACTGAGAAGGCGACTCAAGACCTTCTTACCCAGTCAGCAAGGAAGAAGAAACCTGCGACTGCGGTGGAAAAGAAAGGACCGAGTACGTCGGTTCAGCCCTTTCAAGGTGGCCCTACCTCCAGAGCACCCTCAAGAAGGGAGGCTCCTGAGAAGAGAGGTAGGTCTGCCTTTCGTCCCTTTAAGAAGGGAAAGTGATGCTTCTCTCCTCCAAACACCAGTAGGTGCCAGGCTCCTGGGATTTGTGGAGTCCTGGGCACGTATCAACACAGACGCTTCATCAATGTCTGTGATAAGGAAAGGATATCTTATCCCTTTCCTGGACAGTCCTCCCCTGACTTCAACTCCGCGGGAACTGTCAGCCAAGTCAAAGGATCCTGTGCTGAGGGATACTCTTCGACTGATGGTGGATCAGATGTGGGACAAGAGAGCGACAGAACTAGTACTGGATCAAAACTCCCCGGGGTTTTACAATCGCCTTTTTCTGGTTGCGAAGGCCTCGGGAGGCTGGAGACCGGTACTAGACGTCAGCGCTCTGAACAAATTTGTTCAGAAGGAGAAGTTCTCTATGGAGACTTCGGCCTCAGTCCTTGCGGCTATGCGACAAGGAGATTGGATGGTGTCTCTGGATCTCCAGGACGCCTATTTTCACGTCCCGATCCACCCTTCATCGAAGAAGTACCTCCGTTTCATGACGGGGGGAAGGATCTTTCAGTTCAGAGCCTTGTGTTTCGGCCTTTCCACAGCTCCTCAGGTCTTCACAAGCCTGATGAAGAATGTGGCGAGGTTTCTTCACCTCAAAGGTGTAAATATCTCTCTGTATCTGGACGACTGGCTCATCAGGGCCAGATCAGAGAGACAGTGTTTGGAGGACCTTACGTTGACACTAAACCTAATCAGATCGTTGGGATTACTCGTAAACCTCGAGAAGTCACAGCTGACCCCCAGACAGAACTTAGTCTATCTGGGGATTCAGATGGATTCTCGGGGTTTTCGAGTATTTCCTTCGCAAGAGAGAATCGCAAAAGGCTTGCAGAAAGTCTCTCTCTTCTTAGGGAAGGAACAGACTTCGGCGAGGGAATGGCTGAGCCTTCTAGGGACTCTTTCCTCGCTCGAACAGTTCTTCCCACTAGGAAGACTTCATATACGTCCACTTCAATTCTTCCTCAAGAGGTCTTGGAGTTGGAAGACCGGACATCTTTCAGACGCCTTTCCCATTCCAGTGGAGATGAGACCGCACTTGGAATGGTGGTTGCCCCCTCTGAAGGAGAACAAAGGAATCTCCCTGAGAATCCAGAACCCAAACCTAGTGTTGTACTCCGACGCGTCGGAGAAAGGTTGGGGAGCAACATTAGGCTCGAAGGAAGTGTCAGGCACCTGGGAAGCAGCCCAGGCACATAAACTGCAAAGAGCTCTTCGCCATACACCTGGCTCTGAAGAGTCTAGAACCTCTTGTTTCAAACAAAGTAGTTCAAGTAAATGTGGACAACACCACAGCACTTGCCTACATTCGGAAACAAGGAGGGACTCACTCCTTGTTCCTCTACGAACTTGCAAGAGATCTTCTGCTTTGGACGTCCCAGAGGAACATCTCCCTGCTTACAAGGTTCGTTCAGGGAGAGAGGAATGTGAGGGCGGACAGGCTCAGCAGGAGGAACCAGGTCCTTCACACAGAGTGGACCCTACACAAAGATGTGTGTCAAGATCTCTGGTCTCTTTGGGGGACTCCTCATGTGGATCTCTTCGCCACGTTCCTTTCCAAAAGACTGGGAGTCTTTTGCTCGGTCGTGGAAGACCCCAGAGCTCTGATAGTCGACGCCTTTCTACTAGACTGGTCTCACGTAAACGTCTACGCTTTTCCTCCTTTCAAAATCCTGGGACTAGTTCTGAAAAAATTTGTGGCTTCAAAGGGGACGAGGATGACATTGATAGCCCCCTTTTGGCCGGCACAAGACTGGTTCACGGAGGTGGTGGAGTGGATAGTAGATTTTCCCAGATCCCTCCCAAGAAGGATGGATCTTCTCAAACAACCACACTTCCAGAGGTATCATCAAAACCTCCCCGCTCTCGCTCTGACTGCCTTTCAACTATCGAAAGACTCGTCAGAGCGAGAGGGTTTTCTCGTAAAGTTGCAAGCGCGATCGCGAGAGCCCGCAGAACCTCCACTAGACAAGTATATCAGTCCAAGTGGGAGGTTTTTAGAAGGTGGTGCAGATCTAAGAAGTTGTCCTCCTCCACTACCTCTGTAGCGGAAATTGCAGATTTCCTACTATTCCTGAGAGAAGAATCTCATCTATCTGTATCCACAAAAAAGGGATACAGAAGTATGCTTTCGGCAGTCTTCAGGAATAGAGGATTAGATCTGGCAGATAACAAGGATCTCCACGATCTCATAAGATCCTTTGAGACTACGAAGTCTAAGGAACTGGTTCCTCCTAACTGGAACCTAGATGTAGTACTCAAATTCCTGTCATCCGAAAGGTTCGAACCTCCTCATCTGGCGTCGTTTCGAGACATCACTAGGAAATGCTTATTCCTATTATCTTTAGCTACGGCAAAGAGAATTAGTGAATTACATGCTCTGGAGGATAGAGTAGGATTCAAGGGAGACTCAGCTATTTGCTCGTTTAAAACCCTGTTTTTAGCTAAAAACGAGAATCCCACGAATCCCTGGCCTAAGTCCTTCGAGGTTAAAGGCTTATCGAGTCTCGTAGGCAGAGAAGCAGAAAGGTCTCTATGTCCTGTAAGAGCTCTAAAGTTCTACCTTCAGAGAAAACACCAGATGGGGGGCTCTAGACAAGGTCTTTGGTGCGCGGTAAAAGACCCCACAAGACTGATGTCCAAGAATGCTCTTGCATTCTTTGTGAGAAACGTCATTACAGACGCGCATAAGATCTGTCCTGACGAAGAGTTTCGACTGTTGAGAGTGAAAGCTCATGAAGTGAGAGCAGTAGCGACGTCTCTCTCGTTTCAAAGAATATGTCACTTAAAAACATCATAGATCATTGGAGATGCAACTCAGTATTTGCATCTCATTACTTGAGAGACGTTCGTGTGACCTATGAGAAATGTTTTTCTCTGGGTCCTTTCGTGTCGGCGGTTACCTTCTTTTTAGATATGTTCTAGAGTCTCTTTTAACAAAAAGGACTTGGTGCCGCACGGGCGGCCAGTCACTGTTGTTCAGTAAGAAACTCTTGTGATATCTTATTAGATGAGTATAAAAATTTTTTGGGGGGGAATTTTATGTATGTGTGCGTATTGTGCTTTTTGAGTTATGGTTGTTGTGAAGAGTTCGGGGGATAACTCGGAACAATCTTTATTTCTAACATGTGGTTAGGATCAGGTGGTCGGGATTGGTTGTATGCTCCTTCATAAGGTGTATTGTCATATAAGTGGATCAGCACCCATTGACAAAGTCCTTTCAGGCTCTGCCGAGTAAGCGGATAAGACCCCATCGGCAGATCCACAAGAACTCTTGGCCATAGATCATATCACAAGAACTCTTAGCCATAGATCATATATCTCGCTAAAGTTTCTTGAGGTGATGCAGACTACTGGGCAAACACCCAAGAAGTCTACCACCTATCAGGTAGGAACCAAGGTTTTATTTATACCTACAACATATGTTGTTTACCTGTCTATTCCAGAATTAGCTGTCTCTTACCCTCCACCAAAGGGTGCCAATCAGCTAAGTATATATCTGACAGGTAAGTTGATTGTATGAAAATGATATTGTTATGATACAATAAAGTTTCATTCATACTTACCTGGCAGATATATATGATTATGGCCCACCCAGCCTCCCTGCAGGAGACAGGTGGAAGAGAGAAAATATGCTAGAAAACGGGAATGGTTCCTAGTCCTGCCGCCCAGGGCAGGCCGGTAGATCACCTGACCTACCTGTAGCAAGTGGCGCGAAATTTGAATTTCTGTCGGGGACGACGGAGTCTTAGCTAAGTATATATCTGCCAAGTAAGTATGTATGAAACTTTACTGTATCATAACAATATCATTTTTTGACCATTTCAGTAGAGTCAAAGTTGACCAAAGGTTGAAATTTTGGCACTTATCGTTATTTATATGAAAATATCTCAAAACTGATAAAAGCTAAAATCATGAGTATTTTTTTGTTGTCTTCTACATAAAAATGTGCACATTTTCATATATAATAATCCATGTAATGGCTACTTTAAAATGGTACAAAAATTATGTCGAAGTGACGAAATAATTTCCGAGATGTGTCACCGATACTTTTTAGTGCAGCAAGAAAGAAATTCGTGCTTGCGCCCCTGCGTAACGATTGTAAACAAAACAACACCTTGATCCGTGAACTCCCAGCACCCACCCCAGGAGCCGTCCAAAAGATTCAAGAGTTTTTGGCTGGTAGGCCTTATAAGTATTTTTCCGCGAATTTTAAAAAAAACTTTTGTATGTCGACGTAAAATACGTCCAGTCGGCACCCGAGAGACAAAAAAATGTTGACGTAAAATACGTCCAGTCGGCGTTTAAGGGTTAATCATTAGGGCTTAGTTTTAAAACTCGTATATATCAGAGTTGAGGGGTATTTCTTAGAACATTGGTTTTCTTGATTACATATATGTAGTTTAAGATATTTTTTTAGGTATCTTTATTCTGAGTGAATTATTTTAATCTTTTTTTTCTGTCATGTTTTGAATGTCATTCCCAGCTTTAGTCTTCTGCAGCTTACTCTCACCTTCAATTATCTATTAACACATGAATTCCACTAAATATCTTATTTCAGATCTTAATATGCACAATATTAAACTCTGGCACCATTGTTCAATTAGTTAAAAGCACGAATGCTTTATAAAGTTTTTTGTAATAACAATTATCTTTACCATTCATATCATTCCAGACTATATCATCCACCACACAGTACTAGATGTGCAGTTATTTTTAACAATTTGTGGGGTTCAGTATCACAATTTCCTATTACCTTTGTTCCAGCTCTGACCACATTTTGAAATGATCTTCCTAGTTGAGTATGTACATAGTTGAAATGAACTCCTGAAGATAAAAATGGGTATACGTAAAGATGCTTATCAGTTGAACAAGGTACGTGAGTTTCATAATTGTTTTTTCCTTGTTACTTCCCTTATACAGTTTTTTGCTTACTTCTGCACTTCTTTTTTCAGAACTGAGAGACTTTCCCTTATGAGGCATATGGACTTGCAGCATTCTGCTTTTCCAACATTTATAGCAAAATTATTGCAGCATTCTGCTTTTCCAACATATATAGCAAAATTATTGCTTCCACATGAAAGATCAAACATTTCTAAACAATTTAGTTATAAAACAAACTCCCCAAACCTAATTATTATATTTTTCATGATTTGTTTCCAAAAAATATCTATGATTTTTCTTTAAAATTTCACGTTCGTCACATCCCTTTTATTATTTCTAAGCCTTGTAAAGATGTTCTGATTGCTTTAGGAAATAATTCAATCATTGCCGACATAATACAGTGGAACCTCTATATACGAAAGTCCCTACTCACGAAAAATCCAGGTTACAAACGCAAAGACGAAGAGATTTTTTTGCTTCTGGGTACGAAAATAATTCAGGTTGCGAAGGTTGTGTGTACTGTAAACAGAAATTCGCCCGGGCCACTGAAAACAATTTTAAAACTCGCACGCCGCCAACTGAGTCGACTTGCCACCATCCTCCCGCTCTCCCATTGGTTCCTGATGCTAGTCACTGCCGTAAGATCCTGCTCTCCTATTGGTCAGCATCTGTCCCATCATGCCTCTACGTAAAGGCGTCCTTCGACCATTTCGTCGCATCAGCGTTATTGTCCTCACGTGGAATTTGTTCGTTCACATAGATTTCATTTGTTAACGTAAATTTGTGTTAGTGATTTCACTTTCTTTGTAATAAGTTACTTTATTGTGTTGTGTGTGAACTTAATTAACTTACATTATTAGCCATGGGTCCCAAGAAAGATGGAGATAATTAAAAAGTATGAAGCTGGCATGTGGTTGAGTGTGATCACTAAGGAATACGGTCAAAATCCGTTGACGATAGGCATAATCCTTAAGCAGAAGGAAGCCATCAAAGCAGTTACACCTTCCAAGGGCGTGACTATTTTGTCCAACAAGAGGAGCCTTCTGCATGATGAGATGGAGAAGCTGCTTCTTGTATGGATTAAGGACAAAGAAATCGCTGGCGATACGATAACCGAGACGGCAATCTGCCACGAGGCCAGCTCTATTTTTGGTGATCTGTGCGCCCAGGCTGAAGATGACGGAGGAGAAGGGACATCGACGCCAACCCCAGACTTCAAGGCTTCTCAGGGTTGGTTTGATTCCATTCAGTGGTGCGGCATGGGGAAGCTGCCAGCCCAGACACAAAAGCAGCCAAAGCCTTTATTAACCCTCTTACGCCGAAGGGGTATAATAAAAATTGTCTCCTGTATGCCGGGGGGGTCTTGGAGTGAGCGCGGAAGCAGAAAAAATATTTTTTTCAAAAAATCACAGCACGCTTAGTTTTCAAGATTAAGAGTTCATTTTTGGCTCCTTTTTTTGTCATTGCCTGAAGTTTAGTATGCAACCATCAGAAATGAAAAAAATATCATTATCATGTATAAATAATGCGTTATATGATAACGCAAAAACAAAATTTCATAGATAATTGTATTCAAATCGCGCTGTGAGCAAAACAGTTAAAGCTAACGAGTTAATTTTTTTTGTTATATTGTACACTAAATTGCAATCATTTTGGTATATAACACATTGCAAAACGATCAAAGCAACACAGAGAAAATATTATCACAAAATGATGCATGAATTCGTAACGCACAGACGTAAATTTTTTTTTTTTTCAAAAATTCACCATAAATCTAAATATTGTTCTAGACTCTTCCAATTTGTTTTAAAATGAAAATAAATGATTGAATATTACTATACTGTAAGAGTTTTAGCTTACAATTGCAGTTTTCGACCATTTTGGACGAGTTAAAGTTGACCGAATGTCGAATTTTTTTATATTATTTTTTTATATGCAAATATTTCGAAAATGAGAGAAGCTACAACCTTCAATTATTTTTTGTTGTATTTTACATGAAATTGCGCACATTTTCATATATAAAACTATGAAACGCCTAATATGAAACGGAGCAAATATTACGAGAATGCAACGTACGCATTTCGGAGATTTGCGGAGGAGAATCCGCGAGCGGAGGAAAGGAAAGTTTTTAAAAAAAAATTCACCATAAATCTAAATATTGTGCTAGAGACTTTGCATTTGTTTCAAAATGAAGATAAATGACTAAATATTACTAGACTGTAAGAGTTTTAGCTTACAATTACGTTTTTCGACTATTTCAGTAGAGTCAAAGTTGACCGAACGTGGTTTTTTTTCTATTTATTGTGATATATATACAAATATTTTGAAAATGAGAAACGCTACAACCTTCAATAATTTTTAGTTGTATTCTACATAAAATTGCACACATTTTCATATATAAAACTTTATGTAACGGCTAATTTAAAATGGTGCAAACATTATGACAATCGCACAAAAGAATTTCTGATTTTTTTCGGAAGTTACCGCGCGGATGTAAGGAAAATGTTTTTTTTCATAAATTCATCATAAATTGAAATCTTGTGCTCGAGACGTCCAATTTATTGCAAAATGAAGGTAAATGATTTAATATTACTATAATATAAGAGTTTTAGCTTACAATTGCATTTTTTTTTACCATTTTGGTAGAGTCAAAGTTGACCGAAGGTTGATATTTTGGCACATAGTTATTTATGTGAAAATATTTCAAAACTGATAAAAGCTACAACCATGGGTTGTTTTTAGTTGTATTGTGCATGAAATTGCGCACATTTCCATATATAAAACTTTATGTAATGGCTAATTTAAAATGGTGCAAACATTACGATAATCTCACAAAAAAAATTATCGGAAGAGTTACCGCACGGACGTAAGGAAAAAGTTTTTTCATAAATTCACCATAAATTGAAATATTGTGCTAGAGACGTCCAATTTGTTGCAAAATGAAGGCAAATGATTGAATATTACTATAATATAAGAGTTTTAGCTTACAATTGCGTTTTTTTACCATTTCGGTAGAGTCAAAGTTGACCGAAGGTTGAAATTTTGGCACTTATCGTTATTTATATGAAAATATTACAAAACTGATAAAAGCTACAATCATGAGTATTTTTATGTTGTATTCTACATGAAATTGCGCACATTTTCATATATAATAATCCATGTAACGGCTAATTTAAAATGGTGCAAAAATTATGTCAATGTGATGAAATAATTTCTGAGATGTGTCACTGATACTTTTTAGTGCGATAAGAAAGAAATTTGCGCTTGTGCGCCTGCGTAACGATTGTAAACAAAACAACGCCTTGATCCGTGAGCTCCCACCATCCCCAAAGGCGCGTGATTAAAAAGTCTTCAACTGTGATGAGACTGGCCTTTTTTAGAAAAAAATGCCTCGTTAGACGTGCATCACGGAGGAAGAGAAGAAGCTACCCAGGCATAAGCCTATGAAAGACAGGCTTACTCTTGCACTTTGTTCTACGCCAGTGGGGATTGTAAGATAAAGCCCCTACTTGTGTATCATTCCGAAACTCTTCGAGCCTTCAAGGCCCACAAAGTGCTAAACGAGAAGTTTCCGGTGATGTGGAGGGCTAATGCGAAGTCTGAGTAACAAGACTTTTGTTCACCAAGTGGGTAAATCTGTGTTTCGGCCTGACATTGAAGAAATTCTTGAAAGAGAATCGCCTCCCTCTGAAATGTCTGCTGTTGTAAGACAATGCGCCTGCTCACCCTCACCCTCCTGGCCTTGAGGAAGATATCCTACTAGAGTATTCTTTTATCAAGGTTCTTTATCTTCCGCCTAACATCACCCCTCTCTTCCAGCCCATGGACCAGCAAGTGATATCGAACTTCAAGAAGCTGTATACAAAACATCTTTTCAAGAGATGTTTCGACATCACTGATACCACAAACCTCGCCTTGCGTGAATTTTGGAAGAAGCATTTCAATATTGTCATATGCATCAGACTCATCAATCAAGCTTGGCAGGAGGGTTTGAGGCGAACCTTGAATTCTTCGTAGAGGAAACTCTGGCCTGATGTCGTATCCACCCGAGACTTCGAGGGATTCGACGTGGGAGAAGCTGATGCAGATTCAGAAACAGTTGACGATCCTGAAACTGTTTCGCAACCAGATCTTGACGAGATTGTTGCACTTGGCAAGTCCATGGGGCTGGTCGTTGACGAGGACGACATTAATGACCTTCTCGAGGAGCACCAAGAGGAGCTTACGACGGATGACCTGAAGGAGTTGGAGGCCATGTAACATAACGTTGTTCAAGAAGAGTTCTCTAGCAGCAGTGAGGAGGAGGAGGAGGACCCTATGATATCGGCAGAAATTAAGGATGTTCTAGCTGCTTTTCATAAAGTGCAATCATTTGTAGAAAAGACACACCTCTAAAAGGCTTACACAGGTCGTATGCTTGCGCAGTTCGATGACATTTGCCCGAGTAGTTTCAGGAACATTTTGAAAAGCTGGCAGAAATAATCTTCCTTGGATAGTTATTTTTTAAAGAGGCCTTCAGTAGTAAGCATTACATTAATGATTCAAATATATAAGTAAAAGTACATTATGGTAAAAAGACTGAAATAATGGTATGTACATTACATCAAAGTATGTACTATGCAGGTACTTTATTTAGCAGAGGTTTATTATTATGCCCTACCCAGTATGCCAGCCACTTTCTAAGGTTTGACTTACATCCATTATGACGTAGAACCAGATGGTCAGAATGAAGCTTAGTTGTAAGCGATAATTGCCAATAACTAAAAATCTAAGATAAGCGTGCCAATCCCTGGTTATTGGCCGATAACCAGGGATCGCAAAAATTCAGTTACCATCACCATTATACAGGCACCATAAAACTGGATGGCTATTAACCAAGGCAGCAGATAACTGCAAATCATGAGCCCACAAATGGCGGGAATCGACTGTATTTTGAGATGCGCTTCATAGAAAAATCTGTGATCAAATGAAGGTGCGATCGCTGATCAGCGATCTAGCAGGGACCCAATGTACCCTTTAAATGAGAAACAACACTTTGCCTGTGCACTAATCTCTTCACTCATGCAAACTAGATGCGGCAAAGAACACAAACAGTGTGAACGAAAATGAGAAATCTCAGAAAATGTGCAAACTCTAGGGGGGCTGTGATTACAATGGATGAAGTCAGGTCAGGTCAGGACTTCAAGTATAAAGGACCTATCTGCGGTTACGTCACTTCGTTTTTTCCTGGCACAGGGACCAGCTTGAGAGTTACTGGACCCCTGTCACACAACAAAACTTTCAAGAGACATTTGTTTCTGGCATTTCTTTAAATTTGCCTAAAGTTAAACACGGCATTGTCATTAAACATGTTGGAAACACGGATTGCAACTCCGTTGCTGGGATGATAATTCTCCACAAAATTTTTTACATCATTCCACTTTCCAAACAATTACCTTAGCTGACTCCACATTACCCGGAAGGTGGGTATAGGGACAGCTTTAAGAACAAAAACAACAGTCATGTGCTCACATTATATATAATGTCTGCAGTACCTTACCTTGTGAGAGAGCAGCTACAGGTAGATACTGACTCTGGTCGGCACTCTCATCACATGTAGGAGACGTGCAGTAAAGGCCAGGGTCGTCCCTACTAATGGTGGGATTTTTTGCAATCATGGAAGTTCACCGATGATTGACAAAAACAACAATAATTTGCCCTTGCTCTGGGCGAAAAGACCAGATAAAACTACACAACACCATCACATACACTAAAACCATATGATACCCTTAACCAGATATAAGAACTGGTGGGTACTTCAGATACATGTACCCCCCGGCTTCCCATAAACACAAGACACCTCAAACTCAAGGCGAGGAGACAGTAGAGGGTAAAAACCGGGTCCCCCTATGCTTCCTCTCCCAACACCATTTCCGCTACTGACACCTGGTGAAGAACTTACACAAGGTGATAGAAGTCTTCAGTTTTCGGGATTGGACAATTACAGCGTTAGCCAGAAAATTGAAGATTGCCAGTCTCTGAATGAGGATTTTTCTGCGGACTGGCTCAATCTGTTGTCCTGTGCGGACAGGGCAGCGAGACACGGTTCAGTGGAATTGGCTGCCTCATTCACTATGGGAGTACTCCTTCACATCTCTGGGAGTAACCACGAACCAAACATCGGCTTTGTTGTTCTCCCCCCTGAGTAAACCTCACCTGTTTCCAGAACAAACCATCAAGTATGTACTGTCGGACCTCGAGAACAAGTCCACCAAGGAACTTCGGGCGACAGGAGCCAAAGCTTCACCTTTCCAAAAGCACATCTTTTGAGGAGGTAAGTCGAGGTGGCAGCAGAGACCAAAGACTAACCTACGAACCACCTCAAGTCTACCAAGAAACCTCTCTTTAAGACAGATAAATGATCGAAAGGTCCTTCACCCACCCATGGGGGCAAAACTCCACAGCTACTGGGAGGAATTGGGGTCAAAGAGGAGCAGAACAGCGGGTCATACAGGTGCTTCGAGAGGGATATGTGATCCCTTTCACCGGATCCCCCACTGTCCAATACACCTGTCTGTTTGACAGCATACTCTACAGGATCAATAAGAGCTTTGGCTTTAGCCAAAGACATAGAAGAGCTCATCAGCCAAGAGGTCATATGAGTAAACTTTGGATGTAAACAAGCATACTATTGTAAAAGAAATATGCCCACTGTATGAGGTTAACAAGATCTACTTGTCACTAAGCCACCTACAAAATGTCTTGGTAGGGCAGGTGAAAGTCGTGAGATTATTTTTACATTCACATTTTTATTTCCACAATTTTGCTTATCAAAAGTGGGGTACACCTCAAGTCTGGAGCATCTTTGATGCCAGATAATATGTATATACTTTATATTCTTTCATCATGTCTAAACCATCTCAAAACACTTATCCATCCTTTCACCTATACTAACATTTTTATAATACTTTAACTTTACCTGCACTAAAACTTAACTTCACATTTCTCACCCTTTCAATTCTTCTTGTGAGATACAGGAATATTACAAGTTAAACATATTTTACAGGGCTTACTTTATGCTACTGTACTATATTGTTCTTTACTTATGTTTTACTAATAGAGAGTCTGCATTGGCTAAGTAAGGTTAGACTAGGAATGGGGTAACCTAACATTGTCAAAGCATATAAGTACATTTCATTTGCATTTGTAAAATAAAAAAAACAGGTTAGTGCTTGCACAGCAAAGAGATGACAACAAATTTCACACAAACACATTACCTAATAATGTCCGAGACGTAATGGTGGATGCAAACACAAGTCCATGGGATAGAACTGTGGGATTTGGGTACCTCAGATCCTTATACATTGGTGATTCACCAACCAAGCTGCCAGTCTTGGTATAAGTTGTTACATGCCCACCCGATAATACAACCGTTACCTACAAAGACAGTGAGTTAATAGAGTACTGCTCTGGGAGCTAAGATTTACTACTTCGATAATTCCAGATTATAAAACCTGTCATGATTACCTTCAATATAACAATTAACAATGATAACTATACGTAATAAGTAAAGTTCTCAGACATAAAATTTTATTTAACATAACACTTTTCTATAGGTTTTTCTGAACTTCTTGGAACAAATTCTCCTGTAATATCCTATTCTTGATTAGTGGAATAAAAACCATTTCTAAAATTTGGCTGATGAGCAAATGGCAAGCAATAATACTATACAGGCAGTCCCCGGTTATCGGCGAGGGTTCCGTTCCTAGGGGTGTGCGAAAACCGCCATTAACCCAAACTTGGCAATTTATGGCCCCATAATGGCACTGCTAACTGGTTATCAGCACCATAAACACACTGATAACCGGAACTTGGCGTGTTGTGGAGCCATCAATCACTGATTTTATGCCGCTAAACAAGCCCCATAAAACCGGATCGCCAATAACCAAGTCCCTGATAACTGGGGGACTACCTTTAGTTGTGCATTCAACAACTGTAACATATCAAGCAAGTAATTCCCATTTTGGCAGCCATCATTAAATATCCAAAGAGATGACAGAGATGGAACTGTTAAGATGTCACTGATTAATGTCAAATCATGGCTAAACAACATATAAATTTTCCAATGAGAAATCCTGGGAACTGCAGTATACTTTATTATTAATCCCTAAATGCTGTTCAGTTTATGAGCAATCTTTCAATTCTACATCATGGCTCAAGATCCAGTTGGGTGCATGAGGTTGGTTACAATTTCAAAGCCTGTATACACTGGCACCTCAATCCAATGGATTTTGTTACTTTGTCTCTGCATCGTATGCAGAAAAAAAATTACTTTTAAGCTTTAGGTTTTGCAAGTAAAGTACAGGCAGGCCTTGGTTATCAGCGATCTGGTTTTACGGCGCTTGTCTATTGACGGAAATCTGTGATAATCCGTGATTTTTGGTGCTGAAATGTGCAGGTAATAGAGTACAGTGGACCCCCTGTATTTACGGGGAATGCGTTCCAGAGCCCCCATGAATAGCTGGAATCTGCAAATATTTAGAAACCCTATAAAAATGCTAAGAACTACCTATTTTCTTAGTTCAAACTCAAGAAAAACCCACTAAAAATGCTTATACTACCTGGTTTTTTTTAATAGTTCTATCACAAAAAGTGCATTTAACCATGTAGTTCATGTGAAAATAAAATAATTTGTAGAAATTTCTCATTGAAAAATACAGCAAATACATGAATTTCCCACCAATAATGGGTAGATATGGTCCTTAGAGAAATTTACGAATCTCGAGAACATTAATACAGGGGTTTACTGTATTGTGCCAATACATATCTAACAGAGGAGCCATTAACTGATCAGCGCCAAAAGTCACTGATTTTCGGTTATTGGCAATTTTTGCTTATCATCAAGCCGTTGGAAAGGAACCCCCGCTGATAACAAGGGACTGCCTGTACAGTGGAACCTCGGTTTTCGTACATAACCTGTTCCAGAACCTCCCACGAAATCTGAAAGGTACAAAACCCGAAACAGTAATTCCCATAAGGAATAATGTAAATACAATTTATGCATTCCAAACCCTGGCCATCCCCAAAATAAAACATTTAATAGAAGATAAACATAGTTTTACATACAGAAAACAATGAGAAATAAACATAAATGACTAATAAAATGAATAAATGAACATTTAACATTTACGCTTACCTATATGGAAAATGCTTATTAGCATATGGAAGATGGAGAGGAGGTGAGAGGGGGGAGGAGAGGTTATTGTTTGGATGGGGATTCTCCCTCCAGAAGGACTTCAGGTATAAAGGACCTATCTGGGGTTACGTCGCTTCGTTTTTTCCTGGCACAGGGACCAGCTTGAGAGTTACTGGACCCCTGTCACACAACAAAACTTTCAAGAGACATTTGTTCCTGGCATTTCTTTAAATTTGCCTAAGTTAAACACGGCATTGTCATTAAACATGTTGGAAACACGGATTGCAACTTCGTTGCTGGGGTGATAATTCTCCACAAAATTTTTTACATCATTCCACTTTGCAAACAGGTCCTTAATTCCTGAAGTAGGTATGTATGCCCATTTGCTTTCTGTATTTTTCAAACCAGCCTCAGCTGGCCTTATATTCACTAACAGCAGTGCTTGTTGTAGGCATTTTCTCACTGAGATTGGCATGCAACTTCCTCCAACACTTTGCTACAAGTTCTTTCTTAAATTCTATACTGTTTCTTGTCTTTTTTTACAGATGGCCTAGCACTTGGACCTTTTTTTGGCCCCATGATGGCTTATTCAGCAGTTGCATTTAAATAGAAAAGCACAAAAATAATGAACACAAAAGCAGAATGGGTCACGCAATAAGATGGGATGTTTTGTTTGGGTGGTCGATACGGGGTTCCGAGTGCACAAAAGCTGAGGAAACGTACGATAACCGAGACAAAATTTGGTAAAAAAAAAAAATCCATGAAAATCAAAACATACGAAAAAGGAGGCGTAGGAAAATGATATTTTAATGATAAAATAAGGTTTCCCATATACTTACCAAACAATTACCTTAGCTGTACGCTCTCTTTACCTGGCAGTCGAGAATTCAAATTCCTGGCGGCGGTAGCAGCGCCGCCATTGTTTTGTGTAGGTGATACAGATCCCGCCCACTTTCAGGAATACCTGGTACTGCTGAGCTTTAGACTTCAATTCATTTAGCCGCAATGTCCATCTGTGGGGAGGAGGGAGGGCTCGCTCTGATTATGTAATTGTTTGGTAAGTATATGTGAAACCTTATTTTATCATTAAAATATCATTTTCACATAAGTGACTTACCAAACAATTACCTTAGCTGACTCCACATTACCCGGAAGCAGGGTATATGGACAGCTTTATGAACAAAAACAACAATCATGTGCTCACATTATATATAAAGTCTGCAGTACCTTACCTTGTGAGAGAGCAGCTACAGGTAGATACTGACTCTGGTCGGCGCTCTCATCACATGGAGACGTGGCAGTAAAGGCCAGGGTTGTCCCTACTAATGGTGGGATTTTTTGCAATCATGGAAGTTCACCGATGATTGACAAAAACAACAATAATTTGCCCTTGCCCTGGGCGAAAAGACCAGATAAAACTACACAACACCATCACATACACTAAAAACCATATGATACCCTTAACCAGATATAAGAACTGGTGGGTGCTTCAGGTACATGTACCCCCAGGCTTCCCATAACCACAAGACACCTCAAACTCAAGGCGAGGAGACAGTAGAGGGTAAAAACCGGGTCCCCCTATGCTTCCTCTCCCAACACCATTTCCGCTACTGACACCTGGTGAAGAACTCATACAAGGTGATAGAAGTCTTCAGTTTTCAGGATTGGACAATTACAGCGTTAGCCAGAAAATTGAAGATTGTAAGTCTCTGAATGAGGATTTTTCTGCGGACTGGCTCAATCTGTTGTCCTGTGCGGACAGGGCAGCGAGACACGGTTCAGTGGAAGCCTTATTCACTATGGGAGTACTCAAGAAGAGAAAACGGTGGTGCTCCTTCACATCTCTAGGAGTAACCACGAACCAAATATCGGCTTTGTTGTTCTCCCCCCTGAGTAAACCTCACCTGTTTCCAGAAGAAACCATCAAGCATGTACTGTCGGACCTCGAAAACAAGTTCACCAATGATCTTCTGTCTCAATCAGTGAGAAAACCTAAGGAACTTCGGGCGACAGGAGCCAAAGCTTCACTTTTCCAAAAGCACATCTTTCGAGGAGGTAAGTCGAGGTGGCAGCAGAGACCAAAGTCTACCAAGAAACCTCTCTTCAAGACAGATAAATGATCGAAAGATCCTTCACCCACCCGTGGGGGCAAAACTCCACAGCTACTGGGAGGAATTGGGGTCGAAGAGGAGCAGAACAGCGGGTCATACAGGTGCTTCGAGAGGGATATGTGATCCCTTTCACCGGATCCACCACTGTCTAATACACCTGTCTGTTTGACAGCATACTCTACGGGATCAATAAGAGCTTTGGCTTTAGCCAAAGATGTAGAAGAGCTCAGCTCATCAGCCAAGAGGTCATAGAGGAGGTAACAGACACGAACTCCCCAGGGTTTTACAACCGGCTCTTTGTAGTCCCCAAGGTATCAGGGGGATGGAGACCTGTTTTGGACGTAAGCGCTTTGAGCATCCTCGTCCGGAAGATGAAATTCCGAATGGAAACTAGTTGATCAGTAATGTCAGCCATCCAACCGGGCGACTAGATGGTATCTCTCGACCTGAAGGATGCATACTTCCATGGCCCCATTCATCAGAACTCCAGAAAGTTCCTGAGATTCGTCTTCAAGAGGAGTCTTCCAGTTCAGAGCCCTCTGCTTCGGTCTGCCACACACCTCAAGTATTTACTTGGATTCTCGCTCCTCTGGGAAAATGACTGCACTTGATGAGGATCAATACAGCCATTTACTTAGACGACTGGCTCCTGAGAGCCAGATCCAGTCGTCCGTGTGTGAACGACTTGAAGACGCTTACTTTGACACAACAATCGGGTTTCTTAATAACCACTGAGAAGACCCAATTGATTCCTACGCAGAGGATTCTCTATTAAGGATGATTCTCTCTAGCTTTTCGGGTTTTTCTCTGCCTGAAGAAGAAAGAATCCTGCCTGTCGCCAGTCCAACAGTTCTGGTTCGCCCATCCTGCTCAGCTCTCAAATGGATGAGCCTAGTCAGGACCCTGGCTTCACTGGAGAGTTTTGTTAAGTCAGGACGCCTACACATGAGGCCGCTTCAGTTCTTCTTGAAAGCAAATTGGTCCCGGAAGAAACAGTCGGGCTCACTAGTTTTCCCCCTGATGGAAGAGATAACGGTGGATCTTCGTTGGTGGCTTTCAAGGGAAAGATTACAAGAAGGAATTTCCCTAGTCGTGTCAAACCCCGACCTGCAGTTCTTCTCAGGTGCCTCAGCCAGCGGATGGGGAGCCCTCCTAGGAGCCAAGAGAGTATCAGGTCTGTGGACAGAATGAGAAAGACCTTGCACATCAATGGAAAGGAATTGAAGGCCATCCTTTTAGGCGTACAAGCGTTCGACCTTTAGTCACTGGAGGAAGCATAGCAGTCTACTCATCCAACACCACAGCATTGTCATATGTACGGAAGCAGGGAGGGACCCACTCATTCTCTCTCAGCAAGATAGCCGAAGATCTCCTCACCTGGACGAATGAGAAGATGATCACCCTTCTTCCAAGATTTGCATAAGGGAGAATGAACGAGATTGCAGACGAACTGAGTCGGGTAAATCAGGTGTTACCAACAGAAAGGACTCTGAACAAGAGTGTGTGTCAGGACCTCTGGAAGCTTTGGGGGAAGACCATCAGTAGACCTGTTCTCCACATCGAGGGACAATCACCTTCCCCTTCCTGTTCTCCGATTCCAGAACCACTAGCGTGGAGAAAAGATGCGATGCTGCTATATTGGGCAGGACTGGACGATTGCGCTTTTCCTCCCTTCGGAATGATAAGAGAGATCTTAAACAAGCTTCAATCGCACCAGAATGTGACAATGACCCTAGTAGCACCATTCTGGCCCAGGAAAGAGCAGCTCCTGGACCTTCTCAATCTGCTGGTGGATTTATCAGACTACCACAAAATCCAAAGCTTCACAGACAACCCCATTACAACCGATACCACAAAGGTTGTCCGCTCTGGCCCTGACAGGATGCAGACTGTCAGGAACCTGGTCCAAGCAAAAGGGTTTCCGCAAAGGGCGTCAGAAGCTATTGCTAGCTGCAGAAGCTCTTCTGCCGAGCTCTAATAGTCCCAGTGGAGAGTTTTAGGTCATGGTGCAGAAGACCTAGCATCTCCTTCTGAAACATCTATAACAAAAATTGCGGAATTTTGTTATTCTGAGGGACACCAAGAAGTTACATCAGTTTTCAAGCAAAGAGGCCTCGATATTCGTCTTTAGTTCCTCCAAGATTTCCAAGCATGAAGAAGTGGAATGGAATTGGATGTAATTTTAAAGTGGCTCAACGGTCCCCATTTCGAACCATTGAATTCGTCAACCGTGAGAGACTTAACTAGGAAGACACTATTCCTAGTCGCCTTAGCCACAGCGGGAAGAGTAAGTGAGAGTCCACAAGGCCGGCGAAGTCTCCTTGGGAGGAGGCAGAAAACTCCCAAGGAAGGAACTTCTCCTGTTGCATAAAACCTGTAGTTTTTATTTGCAGCTTCGACTGAGGGAAGGTGAACGAAGCCTTGTCTGACTCCCTCTTCTTAGCAAGCCACTCTTCTCTTCTTTCAGTGCTTTCTTCGAGGACTGGTTTCAATAATCCCGAAGGCGTTGATCTCCTATCCTTCACAAACATCGACGGAGGGGAAGAAGGCGAAGCTGATTAAAAAAAAGTCCGGTTATGTCTGCAACTGGAACCTTAACAGACTAGAATAAGCGAAGAGTTCTTTGAATCCTGGTCTTGGGTTTCTCTTCCGACATGCCGGCCAACACCCCGTCTTCCTCTTCCGTCTGGCTCGTTGTCTTCTTCAAAAAGACCATCAATTCTTGAAGCTGATATTTAAATGGGTCCAAAGCAGAATCCTCTAGCAAGGGTTTGGCCTTCGAATCATCGTTGGGCGAAGCCGAAGCTGTGGCTGTCGTACAGCTCTTCTTCAAAAAACGAACGAATGGGAGTTGAAAACCACATGAGACGTATGAGGCGAACGAGTCAAAACAGCTCGAGACGAATGAAGCGAACGAGTTGAAACTCCTATCGACACACAACCAGGGTTGCCGTTTTGAGGAATTTCGTCTATAAGTGTGGCTTTCTGGTGACATCTGGCAACTCCTTGTGGCTTTTCCGACCACAGGCTATGGCACTGAATAATGAAATTCTTCATTTGCCTTTATGTAGAAAAAACAGTACCACTGCACACAACGAATCCAACGATGCGAGTCAGTCTCGCAAGTGTGCGAATGTAACGCACCTGAATGTCTGACTCCATCCGAAGTTACGCCATCCGAAGAGGACTGACGATCCTCCCCGAAAATCTGGCCCGGAGTCGAGGCTGTCGTATGGTTCTTCTTCGAAAACAAACGACTTGGGTTCGAAACAACACGAGATGTATGCGAATGAGTCGAAACTCCTATCGATACACAACGAGGCGAGTCAGTCTCTCAAGCTTGCGAGCGCTGTTCCGGCGCGAAACTGCAGGAAGGTTGTGGACTCCAGTGCTCCTTGGATTTCTTAATAGGCGGTGACATCCCTCTCGTACACTGGGCATGTCTCTTCGAAGGACGAGACACTAAATCACTCCACACTTTTCACCTCGATACAGGCAACTGCACCTCCGAGTCAGACGAAAACTGCGCGTCACTGATATCTACGCCTTTCCAGCAGCGCTTCCTGGGCACTCGCGAGTCGACTACATCGACGGAGTCGGCGACTGACCGTGGGCAAACTCCCCCAGTCTCCCTTCGACCTCCGGTATGTCTCCTCCCGGGAACTGGGGAGCATGACAGTGACCTTCGTCTAGGAGAACGGGGAACGGACAGCCGCCTCCTCGGACACAACACTGACACTGACACTTGGTCTAACACTGGCCTTATCACTTGACTCTTTACGAACGCACCTCTAACATGGAAATGGTGTTGGGATCGGAAACATGGGATACCTGGTCTGGAGTAATTGGTAAGTTGGAGGACTATCAAAAAGTGAAATACGTATTACATAAAAGTAGAGAAGATAGTGACGGTTTGCTCGCCTCTAATTTTCATCCAAATGGGCTTGAAAAGTCTTCCAACCTTGTTCATCTAAACTACGGTACTCATCACAAGTTAATACCTTGCTACAGCACTGACCCCTACATTAACGCATTTGGAGTGTGGATCATAACATAGTTTAGCCAATCTAGTTTGCAGCCACAGCTGCAAAACCTAACTGAAGAAGAGCTATCATCAGACATCTTCGTAATAACTTGTTAATAACTAGGCAGCTAACTGTTGAGGCAAAAAATCAACCAAGAAATTGTACATTACCAAAAAGAAAAAATCCACAATGGCGACGAATGCCGACTGCAGCAACAAACCACCGGTGTTACCCCGTGGCCGGCAGAAAACGAACTGAAGTCTAAAGCTCAGCAGTTCCAGGTATTTCTGAAAGTGGGCGGGATCTGTATCACCTACACAAACAATGGCAGCGCTGCTACCGCCGCCAGGAATTTGAATTTTCGACTGCCAGGTAAAGAAAGTATACAGCTAAGGTAATTGTTTGGTAAGTCACTTATGTGAAAACCGAGGTTTGACTGTATATGTGTTTATCTTTTCTCATGTTAACCCTCAAGGGACAGGCTCAATATATATTAAGCACATCCCACCAATGAGAAGAAGAAGAAAAAAAAAAAAACCCACAGTGGAAGGAGGAAGATTTGCAAAAACACATGGTGTAAGGAAAAATTTTTAAAAATTTTTCTTTAACATCCATGCAAAGTTGAAAGTGGCTATTTACAACCATGTGTGGGGCCTTTATTAGTACAAGACACTTATAGAAATATGTGCAAATTTGACGAAGTTTTGCATGTTTTTTCTTACATAATTTCTGTCATTTTACTTTGTACAATTATAATTACAACTCACACAATATCATAACAGATAAGAACTAAAATCAGTAACAAATTTTGATCATATTAATTGTAAAATAATATTTGTGTAAGTTACTGATATTGGGAGATTCAGTAACTTTTTCTGAGGTATACATATTTTTTCTAATATTTCTTTGCACTTTTATTTGCAAAATTACAATTATAGCTGACATACTGTCATAAAAGGTAAGAACTAAAGCAACAGTAATCCCTGGGTATACGTACTTATGAGGAAATAAAAAGACATCATGGGATAGAGAGGGGTAATAAATTCACCAATCAAGTCTCAAGGTTCACTGATCCCCTTCTGTCCTGTGCTGAGCTACTTCACCACTCAAAACCTGTTATAGATAATCATATGAGCCTGCCCATCCATTAAGGGTTAAAAGCTCTAACTAGTGTTGAGTATCTGTTAGACATTGTTAAACTTATGCTTATAAAGTATGTAATTTTCTTTAAAAAGTGAAAGTAATATGTACTTACTTTATCTGGTAACCAGGCGCTAAGAAATTCTGAGATGTCTTCTTAAATTAAGTGTAATTCCATGTCTTTATGTATTGAACCTTATTTCAAAACAATCACACTATTGCAAACTATTGTTAGTAAAATCTATAAAAACAGTTCATATGTGCATTTTATTAAAGTGGTTTTGTCTAACTGTTGGAGAACATGCTCTGAAATTTTAACAGTAGTAGTGGTACCTCGACATATGAAAGGTTCAACTTACGAAAAACTCGAGATATGAAAGCAAATACGAAAAATTTTACAGCTCTACATACGAAAAGTTTTCAAGATACGAAAGGTTGTTGCTGTAAAGTCCCGAGATTCGCCTGGACCACCGAGAACAATTTTAAAACTCCCGCGCCGCCAACTGAGTAAACTCGCCACCATCCTCCCACTCTCCCATTGGTTCCTGATGCTAGTCATCCCATAAGATCCTGCTCTCCTATTGATCAGCATCTACCCCTTGTGCTTCAAGTATTCTATTGGTAAAAGGATGCTGTTAAATTGAAAACTTAATCATGCAATACATTTCATAAAAAAAAAAACATTAGGTAAAGATAGAATAAAGAATAGAAATGAATGGTTATTATACTGTTTGGTAGTTTCAGTAGTTGAAGAGAGATAATGAAAATTTATGGCTTACTGTGTACTAGGAAAAGTGATTGCTTGGCGATCGTTCAATACTCGTAAGTGCTGGATGTAAACAGAAGTTTGGAAGCTTTTTTCATTTTTTTTTATTATAGTTGATGGTTACTTAATAATTATTTGAAATGAGTACATGCAATACATTTAATAAAAAAATTGTGAATTAGATATCATAAAATATAAAATAAATCAGACTGCTATCATACGTAATTTTTAGAATTCTTCTTCTGTTTTAATATTACGTTACGTATATGTTTCATTATAGCTGTCAGTAACTTGGTATCTCCATTAGGTAAAGATAGAATAAAGAATAGAAATGAATGGTTATTATACTGTTTGGTAGTTTCATTAGTTGAAGAGAGATACTAATGAAAATTTATGGCTTACTGTGTCCTAAGAAAAAGTGATTGCTTGGCGTTCGTTCGGTACTCGTAAGAGCGGAATGTAAACAATCGATTGGAAGGTTTTTTTTTGTTTGTTTGTGTATTATAGTTAATGATTAATTAATAATTATTTGAAATGAGTACATACTGATTATTTATACATTTTTTGGCATATTCTAAGCTTTTAGCTTCTTAGGTTTAGATGTCAGAATCATAGACTAGGCTACAGTAGCAACCGCTAACATAGGCTAGGCTTATTGCTAAGGGACATATGCTAAAGTCTTAATATATGCAGTAAAAATGGGGTTGGACATTACATGCAGTTGAATACGTATTACACAAGTATGTACAGTACTTTGCCGTCGCAACCCTAGAACATGTGTTGTAGGCCTGGAAATATAATTTACTGGGGTGTTTTTGGAGGGCTTGAAACGGATTAGCCATTTTACATGTAAAATGTGGTCCAAGATACGAAAACCTCATGATACGAAGGGCGCCTCGGAACTGATTAATTTCGTATCTCGAGGTACTACTGTATCTGTTTGCAAAAATAAAATAATAATGATAAATATGATATTGTCATGTTACAATAAAGTTTTATACATACTTACCTGACAGATATATACTTAGCTATAGACTCCGTCGTCTCCGACAGAATTTCAAATTTCGCGGCACACGCTACCGGTAGGTCAGGTGATCTACCGCCCTGCCCTCCCGGGTGGCAGGACTAGGAACCATTCCCGTTTTCTAATCAGAATTCTTTCTTCACCTGTCTCCTGCGGGGAGGCTGGGTGGGCCATAAATCGTATATCTGTCAGGTAAGTATGATAAAACTTTATTGTAACATGACAATATCATTTTTATACATTCAACTTCCCTGCCAGATATATACTTAGCTGATTAGCACCCATTGGTGGTGGGTAAGAGACAGCTAACTACTGAAATAGACAGGTAAACAACATATGTTGTAGGTATTAATAAACCTTGGTTCCTACCTTATTAGGCTGAAGACTTCGCGGCTACTGCCTTGGAGTCTGCTTAGCATCAAGAGCCTCAGCGAGATATTGATCTATGGCTAAGAGTTCTTGTGGGTCTGCCAATGGGGTCTTATCACTTACTCGGCAGAGCCTAAAGGCCTTTGTCATTGGGTGCTATTCCACTAACATGACAATACACCTTGTTCAAGGAGCACAACACCGATCCCGATCACCTGATCCTAACATCCATGTTAGTTCTAAGATTGCAAGGAGTTATCCCCGAACTCCTTACAAACAACCAAAAACTCGAAACATAATACACTTTATTTATACAAAATATACAAAAAAACAAAAAAAAAAAAATTTTGTACTCAACCCCGACTAGCCATACATATCCTGATCCCCTACCAGCAATGACACACTGCGTGCCCCGTGCGACAATCCGTGAGCTTGCTAATAGAAAACCAGACATATGACAAGAGGGTTTATGTACGATAAAATCAAAATATTTTAAGGATCAGTCTTTGCTCCAAGACCCAGCACTGTATCTGCTGATACAATGACCTAGAGAAGCACTTCTCATAGGTCACTCTCACATCCTTCAGATAATGAGATGCAAAACACTGAATTGCACCTCCAATACGTATCTCAATGATATTTTTAAGAGACATATTCTTTTGGAACGCCAAGGACGTTGCTACTGCTCTCACCTCATGGGTCTTGACCTTTAGAAGACAGAAGGATTCCTCCGAGCAGTTCTGTGAGCGTCCGTAATTATGCTTCTCACAAAAGAAAAGCCAAGGCGTTCTTGGACATGAGTCTTTTGGGGTTCTTCACCGCACACCAAAGACCTTGTTGACAAGCTCCCATCTGTCTCTTCCTCTCTAAATAAAATTTAAGAGCTCTCACTGGACAGAGAGACCTCTCTGTCTCTCTGCCTACGAGGTTAGATAGACCTTTTACTTCAAAGCTTCTGGGCCAAGGTTTTGACGGGTTTCGTTCTTCGCCAGAAACATTGTCTGGAACGAACAGATGGCAGCATCTCCTTTGAACCCCACTGTGGAATCGGGAGCGTGCAATTCGCTCGTCCTCTTGGCTGTAGCGAGAGACAACAGGA
Organism: Macrobrachium nipponense; assembly: GCF_015104395.2. Taxonomy (NCBI): domain Eukaryota; kingdom Metazoa; phylum Arthropoda; class Malacostraca; order Decapoda; family Palaemonidae; genus Macrobrachium; species Macrobrachium nipponense. Next base: position 43,332,516 of record NC_061100.1, read on the forward strand.
ATAAGCATTTCCTAGTGACGTCGCGGAAGGAAGCCAGATGTAAAGGCTCGAATTTATCCGATAAAAGGAATTTTCAGGACCACGTCCAGATTCCAACTAGGTGTTCTAGGAGTTGCTGCTTTTGAAGTTTCAAAGGATCTAATTAGATCGTGCAGATCTTTGTTGTCTGCAATATCTAGCCCTCGATTTCTAAATACTGAAGACAGCATGCTTCTGTATCCCTTATTGTTGAGACAGATAGGTGTGATTCCTCTCACAGAAAGAGGAGGAAATCGGCAATATTCACTATAGAGGTACTGGAGAGGACAGCTTCTGACTCTTACACCACCTCCTAAAGACTTCCCACTTCGATTGGTATACTCTTCTCGTCGAAGCTCTGCGGGCTCCAGCGGATTAGAGACCCGCCACAGCCTTGCGAGAAAGAGAGGAAAAAAGCCCCTCGCTCTGACAAGTCTTTCGATAGTCGAAAGGCAGTCAGAGCGAGACCTGGGAGGTTGTGATGAAACCTCTCGAAGTGGGGTTGTCTGAGTAGATCTGGTCTGTTTGGAAGAGATCTGGGGAAGTCCACTATCCACTCCAGTACCTCCGTGGAACCCATTCCTGGGCTGGCCAAAATGGGGCTATAGTGTCAACTTCGTGCTCTTTGAAGCTACGAACTTCCTGAGCACTTCCCCAGGATCTTGAACGGGGGGGAAAGGCGTAGGCGTCCACACCCGACCAATCCAGGAGAAACGCGTCTATTGCGAAGGCTCTCGGATCTTCCACTAGAGAGCAAAAGATCTCTACTCTTTTGGAGAGGAACGTCGCAAACAGGTCTATGTGAGGTCTCCCCACAGGGACCCAAAGACTTCGACACACTTCTTCGTGTAGAGTCCATTCTGTGGGAAGGACCTGATTCCTCCTGCTCAGTCTGTCCGCTCTCACATTCTTGTTATCCCTTGTACAAATCTTGTGAGGAGAGTTATGCCTCTTTCTTCTGTCCAAGTTAACAGGTGTTTTGTTAACTGAAAGAGAAAGAGTGCGTGCCTCCCTGCTTGCGTATGTCAAGCCAGAGCCGTGGTGTTGTCCGAGTTTATCTGTATCACCCCGGCCTCTGACTATCTCTTCGAAGAACTTTAAGGCTAGGTGTATGGCCACTAGTTCCTTGCAATGATGTGCCAGGACACGTTCCTTTGTCCAGGTGCCTGACACTTCCCTTGCTCCTAGCGTCGCTCCCCATCCCGACTCCGAAGCGTCGGAATATAACACTTGGTCTGGGTTCTGCAGGGCAAGCGATACGCCTTCGTTCCTTTGAAGAGGAAGGATCCACCACTTCAAGTGATCTTTTATCTCTTGTGGAAGCGGGAAGATGTCTGAGAGTTGTCCCGTCTTCCAACTCCACACCCCTTTCAGGAAAAACTGAAGAGGGCGAAGGTGAAGCCTCCCCAGAGAGAAGAACTTTCTAGTGAGGACAGGGTCCCTAAAAGACTCAGATAATCCCTCGCTGAGCTGTTCTTTCTCTCTAAGAAGCCCGAGATTTTCGACAAACAGCGAGTGATTCTTTCTCGCGAAGGAAATACTCGAAAAACCCCAAGAATCCATCTGAATCCCCAGATAGACCAAGGTCTGGCTGGGATCAGCTGCGACTTCTCGAGGTTTCATGAGTAATCCAGCGATTCTATCATCTTCTTGTTACTGATAAGTCCTCCAAGCACTGAATCTCCGACTTGGCCCTGATCAGCCAGTCGTTCTAAGTAGAGGGAGATGTTTATTCCCTCTAGGTGAAGCCCATCTTGCCACATTCGCCATTCAGGAGTTGGTGAATACCTGCGGAGCTGTAGACAGACCGAAGCACAGAGCCCTGAATTGAAAAATCTTGTCTCCTATTACACAAACCGAAGATATTTCTTTGACAAATGGTGAATGGGAACGTGGAAATACGCATCTTGCAAGTCCAGAGAGACCATCCAATCTCCTGGAACGAAGAGCCGACATTACTGAAGCGGCTGTTTCCATGCGGAACTTCTTTTTCTGAACAAGCGATTCAGAGCGCTTACGTCCAGTACTGGTCTCCACCCCTCCGATGCCTTTGGTACTAGAAAAAGGCGATTGTAAAAATCCCGGGGAGTGTGGATCCTGCACAAGTTCGATGGCCTCCTTTTCTCACATTTGTTCCACCATTTGAAGGAGAGTCTTTCTCATTACAGGGTCTCTGTACCTCGCTGACAGTTCCCGAGGCGTAGATGTTAGGGGAGGGCTGTCCTCGAAGGGGATTACGTATCCTTTCTTTAGGACCGACACTGACCAAGGGTCGCTCCCCTTTCTGCCCATACTCCTGCAAAGTTCAGGAGTCTGGCGCCCACTGGTGCTTGAAGGAGCAACAAGTCATTTGGTTTTCTTAAAAGGTCTAAAGGAAGACCTTCCTCTCTTGTCAGAGCTCTTCTTTCTGGCAGGGGGACGAGCCGCTGCACCTCCACGAAAGGGCTGCTGAGGAGGACGAGAGTCCTTCTTAATCGTCGACACTACTGGGCGTTCCTTTCTTGGACGTTTGTACTAGTAGGTCCTGTGTCGCCTTCTCAGTTAGCGAGCGAGATATATCCTTCACTAACTGAGAAGGAAACAGATGATCCGACAGAGGGGCGAACAATAAAAGCAGGTCCTCTGGCTCGGAGAAACCCCTTTTGATAATAGGGATCCATATACTGATCTCTTCTTCAGAAGACCAGCACCAAAAAGGGAAGACCACTTCTCCCGAACCAGTCCTGTACTGCCTTGTCCATGCAAGACAGGACGCTATGGAGAATCTCTGGGTTTTTAAGAAACTCCGGATCTTTCTCGATTTGTTGGCAGAACTCCGAGTGACCAATCCAAAAAGTTTGAACACCTCTAAAGTGACAAAAAGTCCCTTTAGAAAGTGGTTCAACTCCGAAGTGCTCCACGTTGATTTGACCGATCCTAAGGAGTGACGTCTAGAGGGCCTCCACTAAATTGGAAAAGTCCGCATCTGCCGAGGCAGGAGAGAAAGACCCATAGTCTCTCCTGTCCATACCAAATACCTCTCTTTCCATGGAGTTTGGAAGGAGGCATGCAGAATACAGTCTTTCCCAACTCTTTCTTCTTGTCCATCCAAGAATCTAAAGAATGGAGTGCCTTCTTCATCGAAATTGCAGGCTTCATTTTCAGAAAGGCCGAAGATTTTGCCGTTAGCCGAGCTCGAAAAGAGAGAACGAGGAGGAAGGAGGAGCCGCCGGACTAAGAGAGTCTCCAAACTCTTGTAGCAACAATGAGGCTAAGACCTTATAATTCGAGAGTCCTTCATTTGCAGGAGGTTCGTCATCAGACAAATCGTCTAAACCTCGATCAGACGAAGGAGAAAGCTCTCGTTTGGAGGGAGAGTCCTTCCCAAGACCTCCTACGATCTTGAAGAGAGGAGCTTCTATTTGGAGAAGAGTCATAAATTCCAGGAAAGAGTCTCCGACTCCTGCCTCCTGGCTCTTGACTCTTGCCTCCTGACTCCTGCCTCCTGGCCTGGACCTGGGACCTCCGGACTCCTGCCTCCTGACTCCGGACTCCTGCTCGACTCCTGACCTCCTGGACTCCTGCTCCTGAACCTCCTGACTCCTGACTCCTGACTCCCTGCCTCCTTGACCTCCTGATCCTGCCTCCTGCCTCCTGCTCTGCCATTGCCTCCTGGCCTCTTGCCTCCTGGCTCTGCCTGCCTCCGCCTGGATGACTCCACACTCCTGGCTCTTGGCTCTTGCCTCCTGGTTGACTCCTCACTCCTGGCTCTTGGCTCCTGCCTCCTGGGTGACTCCTGACTCCTGGCCGGTGCCAGACGTCTGATCGGTTCATCCACGTTCGTACAGGAAGCCTCACCTCGAGTAGGAGCATCGATCCTGGCGGCAGATACCTCCATACGTCTGGAGGATCTTTTGATCGGAAGGGAAGAGTCTTTCCTTCTAGGAGGCTCCTTTGAAAGAACTCCTACGAAAGACGAAATCTGTTCTTGCATAGCCATCATGAACCTCTTCGTAACCTCCTCTTTATCCTCTTCGGAGGAGGGGAAGGAGGAGGGGAGGAGTCCATAGCCTCCACCTCCTGACTCCTTCTCACTCTGGTTGAAAGAATGGCTCTTCTTGCTTTCTTAAACTCCCGAAGGAGACTCCTCAGGGAAGTTTTCCGGGCTCGAATCAATCGTCGGAGCCTTCCAACTCCTCTTGGAGTGGTCGAGATCGATCTGAATCCCTCCAATCACGTCTCGGAGATGAAGATCCCGACGACGAAAACACTCAGCAGGGGACGCTTTTGCATAGCGATCCTTGCAGTCTGGGGTGTCCCACAGAAACCGCCGAAGGGACACCTGATCGGTGGGGATTCTCCACAACCTCCTTTCGGTTTTCGACATTCCTTCTCCTCTGGGCATGTGAGCTTGGAAGAGGTCTAGACCTAGGAGCGTTGCGGAGCCGACCAGATGCCCCCTCACTACACTGGGGACACTCATTATCACTGTCCACCTGAAAAATCACATAGCCTTACCTTGTATGGCAGCCATTTTGTTTTCCATCAACTTGAAGGCTGCTTTTAGATCCGCAAGTTCTTTCGCTGAATCTACAGGTTTTCTGCAATAGGAGAAGGGGCTGCAATGGAAGGAGAAGTAGCATACTTACCTGGGGAAGATCCCAAGCTAGGAATTAGTTCAGATCTCGAACTACTTAAACTTCTATAAGAAGCCTTCCTCACGCTTTCTCTCTCTAACTTTTTTTCAAATAATTAGTTAGATTCTTCCATTCGTTCTCACTTACAAATTCTCACATTCCTTGCAAGTATTAGTAAAAGAACATTCATACTCCCTGCAACCTTTGCATACAGTGTGAGGGTCTACCGAAGCTTTCGGCAACCTCACCTTACAGCCTACATTCACACAACGTCTCACAACCATTCCAGAGTCAGACATTTTAAAGAAAATCCAAAATCAAGTCCACAAAACAGTCCACAAAAGCGTATGCCAATCCAACAATCCAGATACGTCACCAAAAGTCGGTCAAGAAGATCAATTGCCGGTGAAAAAAGAAAAACCAATCGAGAGGAACCAACAACAATGTTGATGGCCCGGGCGACAGAAGAATTCTGATTAAAAAACGGGAATGGTTCCTAGTCCTGCACCCAGGGCAGGGCGGTAGATCACCTGACCTACCGGTAGCGTGTGCCGCGAAATTTGAAATTCTGTCGGAGACGACGGAGTCTATAGCTAAGTATATATCTGTCGGGGAAGTTGAATGTATAAATTTAATAAATAACAGTAATTTGTCAAATGCAGGCAGTCCGCAGTTATTGGCAGCCTCGGTTATCTGTGATCCAGTTGTACAGTGGTTAGCGGTGACAGTAACTGGATTTTCAATATTGATATGTGCCGATCCCCATTTATTGGTACCAGTCCCTGGTTATTGGCGCCAATCCCCACTTATCGGTGCTGCCAATCCCTGGTTATCGGTGCCAATTACGGGGGATCGGAACTATTATTGCCGGTTTTCGGTTATCGTCACACCATCAGGAACCCCTGCCAATAACTGAGGACTGCCGGTAATGATAATTTTGATAATACTTTTGATTTTCTTTTTCTAATTTTATATCATGTACAGTTTTTCATATCATGTATAATATAAACAATGCGATCATGTGTCATTTGCATGCTGGTAATGTTTACATTCGCTAAATCATCAGCTGACTGAGTGTTACTGACATCATTACTATTATTTATTAAATTAAGCATAATTTAGAGATAGATTATTTAAACTGATAAAGCTTGTTTTAAAATGGAACTTATCTTAATCTATACAAATTTTCAATGAAGTACAACTGTGATTCATCAGTTTCAAACATTGCGTTTGTCTGTCCAAAATATTGTGCAGCCTGCAGTTTATTCATTTCTTCACCCACAGTGTTTTCTTCATTGTTTAAAGGGCATATAATAATCAACTTTGTCTTTACTTCTGGAAGTCACCATAGAGAATTAGCAAGTTTTTAACAAGTCAATAACTGTAGTGCAACACTAAATATTGCATGATCATTACAGTAGTACCAAACATTGGTAAACAGCTATTTCTAAATTCAGTAGTTTATGTCAGTATTTGCTGCTGGCTATGGCTTTGTTTTGCTTAGTAGCGTCATTAAAATAGTACAGGCAGTCCCTAGTTATCGGCTGCCTCAATTCTTGGTGATCCATTTTATGGTGCTTGTCTAGGGGCGAATTTTGGTGCCAAATTGCACCAACTTCCTGTTATCTGTGCTGATAAAAGAGTACTAGTGCTGATACATACCTAACAGAGGCAGTTATTGGTGCCAATAAGCAACGAAAATCACTGATTTTTGGTTATCGGAGATTTTCACTTATCATTAAGCCATCGGAATAGAAACCCCACCCCCCAATAACCAGGGACTGCCTGTATGTAGTTATCAATTATAAAAAAAAGTAATAAATGATCAGATAAGCCAAAAAGTTTGGTAAGATCCTTGAATAACTATTTGTATTTATCCAGTCTGTGTTATGTGTAATTATTTGTACCCATATGCATCATTAAGATTAACTACCATTTACCGTGGAGTTTGCCTCTCTCTCTCTCTCTCTCTCTCTCTCTCTCTCTCTCTCTCTCTCTCTCTCTCTCTCTCTCTCTCTCTCTCTGTCAGAGCATAGTTTACCTTAATACCATCCATACATGTATGCACACACATGCAAATATGCACAAACTGAAAAATATAGTAGGTCACACTATAGTATCAGGTACAATACTACATTAAATGAATATGAGATGGGGCGGGGGTGGATAGAAAATGTAAATTGTTCCATAACTTGTATTAAAACGAAGAATTTGTGGGCTTTTTTATATATTGTGTAATTTTTTTTATTTAACAAGATTTTTGTGTATTTTTCATATCTTCTAAGCATATCCAGTATGTCGTTATAACTATAACAAAACAATCGGCTATGTTTTTGTCAACTTAAACTGTCTAGTATTGTATTGCATGTATTTTTAGAAGCAATTAACTTTGCATATATATACAGTAAAACCCCCATATTCGCGTTCTAAAGATTCACGAACTCACCTATTCAATGATTTTTCTATGGACCGTATATACCCATTATTCGCGGAAAATTTCCCTATTCGCAGTACTTTTCACTGAGAAATATTCATCAATTACTGTATATTTTCATATAATTTTCGTGACAAAATGCACTTTTTATGATAAAACTATTAAAATACTCAGGTACTACATGTATATGCATTTGTAGAGGGCTTTTTTTTTTTCAAGTATCAAAATTAGCAGTTCCATGCATTTTTGGAGGGGTTTTACGTATCTGTGGATTTTAGCTATTTGCAGGGGTTATGGTACCCATCCCCCACACATACGGGGGTGTACTGTATCTGATAAAATGAATATTCAAGTGAATTAATAGTTCAGACAATGTCTATATCAGAATATGAGTTAGAATAGGCTATTAATTATTGTATATGGAATTGCTATTCACTATAGGCATCATGAGTTACTCCAAGGCACTGCATTATGTTGTCTATTTATAAATCTTTGTTACTTAGCATTTTTGTTACTTACTGGGAAGGGCAGACCCCCAAACTGTTAAGTTCAGGTGTCACTGTATTACATTTCATGTTCATATACTAGTAGCTCCAAGGCTGTGCCATTAATAAAATTTTCTGTCAACTAAATGTTACTACAGAAAATGTGGATTGAATTGTAGCAACAATTTTTGGTGCAAAATACAAGCAAATTTCTTTTTCCATTATCTCATGGTCCTCTAGCTTATAGACTATATTCATACTTACTGTGTGAATATTCAAACCATCTAATTAAGCATCCTATGATTTTTTAAACAAACTTGATTTTTGGTGTAAAACCTTCAGAAAGACTTGATAGCCTTTAATCAGATATAGATTGACAAAATACACACATAGAAAACTTACAAATCCATTCCACAGGTCCCAAAACAGGGGTGAGGAACTTGTGTGAATTCTACACTTGAGCTGAAGTTCCACCCTCATTTGTTGAATGCATGGAGTGGCCTCATACAACGCTAGTTGATTGTCACCAACCAACTCCGAGATAACTAATGTAGTGCCATCACAACTGTGAAAACAATTTAAAATGAGCTGAGAACAATAATGTGTTAAAATATGCTACTTATACAGAAAATAAAAAACTTGAATAAATTAATTTCATACTAAACTGTAACTATTTAATCACATTTTCAATCATCAACTCCCTTCCTGTAGGGGATATCATTTAAATTCTACCTTGTATGACAAACTCAGATATTACTAGAGTTCTTTACAGTATTCCTTTGGCTCTAGCTTTATTATTTTTCAAATCTTATTTTATTCATTACCTTCAATTTCTTCTTATCAACTGACTATCTTACCATACTTAACCTTGTTTCAATTATTACCTCCCATTCAGGAGAAAACCTTTGGGCAAGTCCTACTAGTATATAATTCTGACTCAATTGTTTTATTAGCTAATTTGCAATATACGTAACAATGGTCAACATTTTATAAAATACTTCAAATTCAAAACCATTAATTTATAACATACAGATCACTGCTTTATACAGGCAGTCCCAGGTTATTGGCTGACTCAGTTAATGGCGATCTGGTTTTATGGTGCTTGTCTAGTGCCATAAAATCAGCGATTTATGGCACCATAACAGGCCAAGTTTTGGTTAACAGTGCTGATACTAGTTATGGTGTCATAACATCCCTAACAGAGGCACCACTAACTGGTTATGGGCGCCATAGGCGTCATAAATTGCCGAGTTTCAGTTAATGGCGGTTTTCACTTATCAGCACCCTGCCGAGAATGGCACCACAGCCAAAAAAAAAAAAATGGGGACTGCCTGTATGTGTATGTGTGTGTGTGTGTATACGTGTGTGTGTGTGTGTGTATATATATATATATATATACAGTCGGCGCAAAAAAAAAAAAAAAAAAAAAAAAACGAACGCCCATACTTTTGTAAACAGATCATAGCAATGATATAAAAAAAGGAAAATAAAAGGGAAAATTTTAGTTCACTTATATTTTTTTCAATACTTAGACATTTCTCCATTATTTTGAGTACAGCTTTTAACCTTCTTCGGCATTGAATGTGCTAAATCTTTGAAAATATTGTGCATTCCATGTCTTCAAACCAAAATTTACGGATGGCATCCTTCAATTGGGGAGGGACGTTTTCTCATCTGCTAGTGCCTTCAGTTTCCGTTTCATGTATGCCCAGCAATTTTCAATTGGGTTTAAATCTGGTGAATTGCCTGGCCAGTCCAATTTCTGAATATTAAATTCCTTAAGAAGGTTTGTGACCTTGTGAAATCGGTGGCAAGGTGCTCCATCTTGCATAAATACACGCATGCCCAAAAGTTCCTTGTAAGGGACTAATTCATTTTTCTAAGGACATTTTCATAAATCTCTCCATTCATTGTCGTGCTCTCTGGGAGAAAATATATCCCCCACTACCCCCATATCCGCTGAAAACATCCCATACAATCACATAAGGCTTTGGATGTTTCACAGTCTTGACTGTGTATTTTGATGCATAGCGGTTAGATCCTTGGGGCCTCCTTACTTACTTTTTTGCCAGCGCTATGAATAATGTGGAAGTTAGATTCATCGCTAAAAAAAACTACCCTTTCCCAATCCTTTTCAGTCCACTTCAAATATTTTCTGCAAAAAGCCATCCTTTTTTTTTTCATAGGCTTAGTGAGGAGTGGCTTCTTTGCTGCAACACGACATGGGAGACCAAGGTCTTTCTGCAATCGATGTTGCACAGTCCGTTCAGATACGTTCCTAAGCAGATCAGGGTTTTGAGACTTCAAAATTTTGGCTGGCATTGATGGATGTTCCATAACAATCCTTTTTAAAATGTTATCCGTTCTTTTTGTAGTTTTTCGTGGCCTCCCTGAGCCTTTCTTCCGCTTCAGTGATGAATCAAGGTCTCCTGTCTTGGAGCGGTTGCACCACAATGAGACGGTGCTTTTAGAGATTCCCAGCTCTCTTGCAATAGCTGACATTGACTTGCCAGTTTTTCCATAGGGTCACAATTTCTGCTTTCTTAACCAAGGATAAGGAAGGAAGTTTTAGCCATAATTCATTAGCTAGCGCGCAAGAGCGCCAAATGTAGCGGTGACGAAAGCGTGAATGGGGCAGAGCGCATACAATGACATCCGACCTTCGGGACGCTTGAGTATCACTGAAGTGCATTAGTAACTCATGGTACCGAACAGCGAGACAATAGAGGCTGCCAGACGAACGATAAATTGGGGAAAAATATATACTTCTCGGGCGGAAATCGCAGAAAAGTCCGAACGCTATTACAGTAATATATAGGGAGTCGTTCGCTTTTTTTTTGCGCCGACTGTATATAATATATATAATATTATATATATATATATATATATATATATATATATATATATATATATAAATATATATATATATATATAGGCGGTCCCTGGGTTACGACGGTTCTGGCTTACGACGTTCCGAGGTTACGACGCTTTTTCTTAATATTCAATGGAAAAATCCGTCCTGGGTTACGACGCTTGTTCCGAAGTTACAACGCTGACGCTTCGACGCTCCGAGTTAACAACGCTTTTAAAAAACGCATACTATGATAAAAATCCTTTATAGCTTAGCACAGTATATTAATAAAAATAAGTTTCTGGTTAGATTACAACAAAAATTTGAGGTTATGATGATTTTCGACACTTTTTAGTCGTATTTTTCTATGTTTTTAGTGAGCCTCATATGCGGAACTAGTTTCCAAGCGAATGAATACATACTAGCTTGCGGTGCGCAAAGTTTACACATAACAGTCCAAAAACCGCAAATAATGAAAAATCATTGCTTGTTTCCAGTAATAATAACAAAAACGAAGTTTCTAGTTAGATTACAACACAAATTCCAAGTATCCAAAGAGAGACATTATCCAGTAATTTGATCTGAGAGAGAGAGAGAGAGAGAGAGGAGAGAGAGAGAGAGAGAGAGAGAGAGAGAGAGAGAGAGAGAGAGAGGCGTCTTCCGACGCTCCGGAGTTAAAGGAACAGAGGAAGTGTTCGTTTCATTAACGGCCCTGCTGACTCAGCCAGTAAATGTTTTGCTGATACTAATAATATAATTTAAAATATACTAAATAGTAATCAATGTTCTTGTAGCCCTCAAGATTTGGCAAAATCGAAGTATCCAAAGAGACATTATCCAGTAACTAGAACCTTGACATACGAATTTAATTTGTTCCATTACCATCGTCGTATATCAAAACAGTTGTATCTCAAAGCATTTTTTTTCCATTAAAAATAATGTAATACATATTAATCCGTTCTAGCGCTATGAAACCACACCTAAATTACATATAATATACACAATTTATACACAAATAAACAAGTAATAACACACATAATGATAAAATAACATAGCAATGTGATAAAATGAGAATCAAATCGTTTAATGAAATCAATTAAAAAAAGAAAGGAATTTTACTTACCACAACGAAAGATGACGTGAGGCCAGCAGGGGGAGGAGGTAGGGAAGGGTGGGGGCAAGGAAAACGATTTGTTCTCTTTTACTTACGTATGTACACTAATAACTACGTAATAAACACAAATGAAATAACACATTGCTAAACTAATTTTTGATTTATTTTTTTTAATCAGTTCATAGTTAGAAATAATGGTGATGCCTTTGGAAGTTGGTTTTTATAGCTTCCTTCTGCTTGATGATCGTGGATAATGTAGAAGGATTTCGACCATACTCGTTATGCTTTGCTATAATTTCATGTTTTGCTTCCATCGAAATCATTTTCTTGGGTTTTTCTTATCACCTGCTTTGTCAGTTTAGCTTTGGGGACCCAATGTTTAATTTAATAATAAAATAGACAAAAATAACACGAAAAATGGGCACAAATACAACGAAATAAACGGCGTGTTAATGATGCAGCACCAACAAACAAACAGACTGAACGCCATTTATCGGTCGCCTATACAACTATCACTCATCGCAAAATCGTATCTCAAATATTTCGTTGTATATCAAAGCATATATTTTCGCAAACTTTTCTGTTCTATCTCAAAACATTCGTATATTAGGGGAATCGTATGTCAAGGTTCCAGTGTAATTTGAGCAGAGAGAGAGAGAGAGAGAGAGAGAGAGAGAGAGAGAGAGAGAGAGAGAGAGAGAGAGAGAGAGAGAGAGAGAGAGGCGTCTTGGCAATAATGGTCTCGGGGATTGACGTAACGTTTATTTTCAGAACAGATAGGACAGAGAAGTGTTCGTTATATTAAATGGCCTCTGACTCAAGCCAGGAAATGTTTTGTTGATACTAATATATAAGCCTATTTAAAGATAGGTTTACTTTAATTAATCTATATGATACGTAAATAGTAATCAACTGTTCTTGTAGCCCTCAAGATTTGGCAAAATCACTCCAGGTTGTACATAAAACTTCAAGAATGTAGTGTCACCAGAGGATTACAATAGTTTTTACCTTCAAGAACCAGCATTTTTTGATGAAAATAACTCCAGGTTGTACATAAAACTACAGGAAACAACATGTAGTGTAACCAAAGGATTACAAGTAAGGTTTTAATAACTTTTTATTAGTTTAAGACGTATTTCCAAACGTCGTTCCGGCTTACGACGATTTTCGGGTTACGACGCGTCTCAAGAACGGAACCCCCGTCGTAACCCTGGGACTGCCTGTATATGTATATGGTGATAATATATATATATATATATATATATATATATATATATTATATATATATATATATAGTTACCATCCGAGTTACGACCTAGATCTGTTACCGACCAACAGGTCGTATGTCAGAATGGTGCGTTAGTCGAAAAATACCAGCCAAAATGGCCGACACGTGGATTATAAGTACTCGGTTAAAGTGGAAGATTATACTGTACTCGAGGACATATGGATATGAATGTGTTGCATTTTTAAGTAACTTTTTCTCTTGAATAATATTTTGGTATATACAAGCTGTTTATTTATCCTACCTTTTAGTTTCACTTTTATAATTTTAAATCATACTTTTTGTTGAATAATATTACTGTAAACATGTTATATACAAGCTGTTTATTTATAATTTTTATGCCTTTTAGTTTCACTTTTATCATACTTTTTCTCGTTGAATAATATTACTTGTTACTACTATACGTACAACTGTTTATGTATTTATCATTTTTTATGCCTTTTAGTTTCACTTTTATCATTTTTATCATAGAGATATTTTAATATTATCTGTAGGTGCAATGTATTTAGCTTTTTTTCAGTTGCTAGTTGATATACTACGTACATACATCTTAATATAATATGGTTTTAGAAATAAAATATTTATTACTGCAGTTGAATTTATTATACAAAAATACAAATGAAGATCAAAATACGAAAATAGAAAAGTTACAGTTCAAAAATAGAACATACTATGCATGTAAAAAAATAAGCAAAACAACACTCAAAATTAATGTTCACTGGTGCTTGGTTCGACGTCATCAACACTTTCTTCATACGCACGGTCGAAGGAAGATCAGCTGTTAAGTCAGGCGAGGCAGGGGTGGGGATGGGGAAGGGGTGGTTACTGCGCTGGCCGATGTAGGGGAGGGGGGTGGCTTCGATGCTGGATGAGGCGGGCTTTTGTGTTCGTTTGACAAACATGCTAAGTGTCGTTTGGATCTTCTGCTTTTTCTTTTGAATAATATTACTGTTGTACTATACGTACAAGCTGTTTATGTATTTATCATTTTTATGCCTTTTAGTTTCACTTTTATCATTTTATCATAGAGATATTTTTAATATTATACTGTAGGTGCAATGTATTTAGCTTTTTTTTTTCAGTTGCTTAGTTGATATACTACGTACATACATCTTATTATAATATGGTTTTAGAAATAAAATATTTATTACTGCAGTTGAATTTATTATACAAAAATACAAATGAAGATCAAAATACAAAAAATAGAAAAGTTACAGTTCAAAAATAGAACATACAGCTGTAGTACAAAATAGAAAATACATATGCATATAAAAAAAATAAGCAAAACAACACTCAAAATTAATGTTCACTGGTGCTTGGTTCGACGTCATCAACACTTTCTTCATACGCACGGTCGAAAGAAAGATCAGCTGTTAAGTCAGGCGAGACAGGGGATGGGGAAGGGGGGTGGTTACTGCGCTGGCCGATGTAGGGGAGGGGGTGGCTTCGATGCTGGATGAGGCGGGCTTTTGTGTTCGTTTGACAAACTGCTAAGTGTCGTTTGGAATCTTCTGCTTTTTCTTTTCATCGTAGATTTCTTTGTATGGCCTCATTACTTCTTGCATAGATCTCTCTATCCGGCAAACCGTTCAACATTCGGATCCATTCCTTCCAATTTATGCAGCATTGTATTAAGCATTTGTATGGCTTCCGATAATCCCTTTACAGTAAACTTTCGTCCGTGCTCCCCTCTTCTACAACTCCTTTTCTTCCTCTCTTCTTTCTTCTTCAGCTTTCCTTTCTTCTTCTATTTTCTTAGCTACGTCTTCATTTGTTAATTCCTCAGGTTCTTCACTTATCAGTTCTTCAATTTCTTCTTCATACAATCCTAACTCAAGTTGCTTTGCCAAGCTAACAATTTTTCCTCGGACGTTGCTTAATTCCTCTTCGTTATCGAAGCCAACAAAATCTCTGAGGAAGCGTTTGCAGCAGTGTTTCCAAATACCATCATACATTTTTCTGTCACCAAATCCCAAGCTTTAGCGACATGCTTGATACAATGGTAAATGTTGTACGATTTCCAATAATCGCGCAAAGTCAGCTCAGGGTTTTCATCCATAGCTTCGATGGCTTGGTCAAAGGAAATTCTTACGTAGTGCGCCTTGAACGTAGAAATCGCACCTGGTCCATGGGTTGGATTAGGGGGGTGGTATTAGGGGGAAGGAAGACAACGCGCACGTAGGATTGAAGATCATCCAAGTGCGTCGGGTGGCCAGGCGCATTGTCAAGCACTAATAAAATCTTAAACGGAATGCCCTTATCGCTACAATATTGACGTGCCTCGGGAACAAAACAGTTTAAAAACCAATCTTCAAACAGTGCTAGCGTCATCCAGGCCTTTCTGTTTTACTTCGGTAATAAACGGGAAAGGGCATGTTTGTTCACATTCTTCAGTGCGCGTGGGTTTTCTGAAAGCGCAATCAAAAAAGGTTTTAATTTATGTCCTGCGATGTTCCACCGAACAATAGCGTGAATCTTTCTTTGATTGCCTTATGCCCTGTGTGCACTCGCGAATTCTTTGCTTATGTACGTGCCTTTCGGCAATCTCTTTTTAAAAAAAAAACAAGGCAGTTTCGTCCACATTCAAAAATCTGTTCAGGCAAATATCCTTCTTTCACAATTAGGTTTATCAAATTCAAAAAAAAAAAAAAAAAAATTCAACGAATGCCTTAGCAGCAGGCGCATCACTGCTAGCAGCCTCGCCTTTCGTCAGAACATGGTGCACTTGGTACCGATCGGAATCGACGAAACCACCCATCATCCGCTATAACTCCAACGAAGCATATTTCTTCACCTCCTTTCTCTTTTAACATTTTATTTTAATAAAACTTGTGCCTTGCTTTGCACTGCTCGCAACAGCACTTGCACCCATTTCTTTGTCTATTATCTTCCAGCCATGTAAATAACAACTTTTCCATGTCTGCTATCGGTCCTTCACGCTGTTTGGTGATAATAGTAGACTTGATTGGGGCTGCTCCTTTCACTGCGTCCTTAATCCTTTCCTTGTCCTTTAGAATGGTGGAGACCGTGGAGTGGGAGAGATGGAGGACTTCTGCTTATAAAATTGTTAACCTTCATCCCACCCACCTTCATATTTCTTGATTACGTCCATCTTCATCTCCAACGTCAGTGCCTTCCTACGCTTTCTTGGCAGAATTGCATTCTGATGAGTCAGACTTTCTCTTAGGGGCCATGGCAAAAGGTTGTAATGAAAAAAATGTTCCTGCTACAATGTTACAGTACTGCTACAATGTCTAGACAGTGAGTGAGGTGGTTGGGATGAGTCTGTCTGGGATGCTGTGCTGCCGGCGCCGTCGAACTGTCATACCGCGCCGCACGACCTACGGCTACCTGCTGCCAAACAGTAAACGCCGCCAAATATAAAAAAATAGACCCCTGTCGGACACTTTCGTAAGTACGGCTGTGGACGTAACTCGCGCAGGTCGTAACTCGGATGGTAACTGATATATAATATACTATCTATATTATATATATATATATATATATATATATATATATATATATATATATATATATATATATATATATATATATATATATATATATATATATATATATATATATATATATATATATATATATAATATCTATATATATTGTATATATAATATATATATATATAATTTATATATATATATATATATATACAGTGGTACCTCGAGATACGAAATTAATCCATTCCGAGATGGCCTTCGTATCAAGAGTTTTTCGTATCTTGGAACACATTTAACATGTAAAATGGCTAATCCGTTTCAAGCCCTCCAAAAACACCCAGTAAATTAAATTAATTTTCCAGGCCTAACAACACATGTTCTTGGGTTACGGCAGGCAGAAGAAATATGACTCCAAAAAGGCAAAATACTGTACATACTTGAGTATTATTCAACTGCATATAAATGTTCAACCCCATTTTTACTGCATATATTAGGACTTTGGCATATGTCCCTTAGCAATAAGCCTAGCCTATGTTAGCGGTTGCTACTGTAGCCTAGTCTATGATTCTGACATCTAAAACCTAAGAGCTAAAAGCTTAGAATATGCCAATAAAATGTATAAATAATCAGTATGTACTCATTTCAAATAATTATTAATAATCATTAACTATAATACACAAACAAACAAAAACAAAACCTTTCAATCGATTGTTTACATCAGATCTTACCCGTCTACGAGTATGGAACGAGCGCCAAGCAATCATTTTCCTAGCACAGAAGCCATAAATTGTCATTAGTATCTCTCTTCAACTAGTGAAACCACCAAACAGTATAATAAAACCATTCACACTTCTATTCTTTATTCTATCTTTACCTAACGGAGATACCGAGTTACTGACAGCTATAATGAAACATACGTAATACGTATATGTAACGTAATAATAAAACAGAAGAAGAATTCTAAAAAATGCGTATTTGTTGGCAGTCTGATTTATTTTATAGTTTTATGATATCTAATTCACATTTTTTTTTATTAAATGTATTGCATGTACTCATTTCAAATAATTATTAAGTAAACCATTATCTATAACAAACAAACAAAAAAAGCTTCCAAACGTCTGTTTACATCCAGCACTTATGAGTATTCGAACGATCGCCAAGCAATCACTTTTACACAGTAAGCCATAAATTTTCATTCTCTCTCTTCAACTACTGAAACTACCAAACAGTATAATAACCATTCATTTCTATTCTTTATTCTATCTTTACCTAATGTTTTTTTTTTTTTTTGATAAATGTATTGCATCAATAAGTTTTTCAATATACAGCAACCTTTTACCAATAGAACTACTTAAAGCACAAGGGGTAGATGCTGACCAATAGGAGAGCAGGACCTTATGGGTGACTAGCATCAGGAACCAATGGGAGAGCGGGAGGATGGTGGTGAGTTTATTCAGTTGGCGGCGTGGGAGTTTTAAAATTGTTCTCAGTGGTCGGGCGAATCTCGGGACTTTGTAGCAACAAACCTTTCGTATCTTGAAAACTTTTCATATGTAGAGCAGTAAAATTTTTCGTATTGGCTTTCGTAACTTGGATTTTTTCGTAAGTTGAGCCTTTCGTATCTCGAGGTACTACTGTATATATATATATATATATATATATATATTATATATATATATATATATATATTATAGATATATATATATATATAAATATAATATATATATATATATATATAAACCCACAAATAGTGGATCCCCTTATAAAAGATGCTTAAAATGGCCTATTTTGTTTTTAGTTCAAAGTCCTGCAAAATAATTGGGGGTGTATGTATATATATATATATATATATATATATATATATATATATATATATATATCATATATATATATATAAGGGTTGTCCGTAAAAGAAGATTTCCAAAGATTTTTCACAATGAAAAACATGATTACGTATTGGCATTGAATAATACATTTTTGGAAAGATTATACTTTTTCCTATTTTTCGACATAATCGCCGTTGAGATCAATGCATTTTTGGAGGCGGTGTACCATCTTCTTTATGCCTGAATTGTGGAACTCTCCCTCTGCTCCGCAAAGGTATATTAAACCTCTTCTTTCAGCTCCTCTCCAGTTCTGAAATGCGTTATGGACATCTGTACGTCTGTCTTTGAATTCTCTGCATCATTGGCGCTCATGTTGTACGCTCATACACTTTTCTCCGTAGACTTCACAGTTGGGAATGAATGTCCACAAGAGCAGTGTTTTTTGCACACAAAAAATTAATCACAGAGCGCAATTCCCACTTGGCGGGAGAAGCGAGTGGGAGCTCCATCTCTATCGGCTGCCCAGCCAAGGCTGAGCGTCGCAGACCACTCGCCGAAATGGTCGAAAAACGCAATTGTAAGCTAAAACTCTTATATTTTAGTAATGTTCAATCATTTACCTTCATTTTGCAACAAATTGGAAGTCCTAGCACAATATTTTGATTTATGGTGAATTTATGATAAAAACTTTTTCCTTACATCCGCATGGTAACTTCCGAAAAAATCATACGTGTAATTGTCGTAATGTTTGCACCATTTTAAATTAGCCATTACATAAAGTTGTTTTATATATGGAAATGTGCACAATTTCATGCACAATACAACTAAAACAACCCATGGTTGTAAGCTTTTATCAGTTTTGAAATATTTTCATATAAATAACGATGAAGTGCCAAAATTTCAACCTTCGGTCAACTTTGACTCTACCGAAATGGTCGAAAAACGCAATTGTAAGATAAAAACGCGTTTATTCTAGTAATATTCAATCATTTACCTTCATTTTGCAACAAATTGGAAGTCTCTAGCACAATATTTTGACTTATGGTGAATTTATGAAAAAAAAAAAATTTCCTTACATCCGCGATTGTGGTAATGTTTGCACCATTTTAAATTAGCCGTTATATAAAGTTTTATATATGAAAATGTGCGCAATTTCAAGTAGAATACAACAATAAATAATTGAAGGTTGTAGCTTTTCTCATTTTTGAAATATTTGCATATAAATCAAGATTAAATAGAAACAAACCACGTTTCCGGATCAATTTTGACTACTGAAAAGGTGTTCCGAAAAAACGCAATTGTAGCTAAAAACTCTTACAGTTTTGTAATAATTCAGTCTTTATCTTCATTTGAAACAAATTCAAGTCTCTAGCAATATTAGATTTATGGTGAATTAAAAAAAACTTTCCTTCCCTCCGCGAACAGATTTCTCCGCCGCAAATCTCCGAAATGCGTACGTCGCATTCTCTGAATATTTGCTCCATTTCATATTACGGCGTTTCATAGAGTTTTATATATGAAAATGTGCGCAATGTCATGTAGAATACAACTAAAATAAGTGAAGGTTGTAGCTTTCTCATTTGAAATATTTGCATATAAATAAAATATATTAAAAAATCCTATATTCGGTCAACTTTAACTCGTCCGAAATGGTCGAAAACTGCAATTGTAAGCTAAAACTCTTACAGTATAGTAATATTCAATCATTTATCTTCATTTTGAAACAAATTGGAAGTCTCTAGAACAATATTTAGATTTATGGTGAAATTTTTGGAAAAAAAACAGTTTTTTTTACGTCTGTGCGTTACGAATTCATGCATCATTTGTGTGATAATATTTTCTCTGTGTTGCTTTGATCGTTTTACAATGTGTTATATATTAAAATGATCGCAATTTATTGTACAATAAAAAAAAAAATTAACTCGTTAGCTTTAACGTTTGGTCACAGCGCGATTTGAATACAATTATATATGAAATTTTGTTTTTGTGCTATCATATATTGCATTATTTATATATGATAATGATATTTTTTTCATTTCTGATGGTTGCATACTAAACTTTAGGCAATGACAAAAAAAGGAGCCAAAAATGAACTCTTAATCTTGAAAACTAAGCGCGCTGTGACTTTTTGAAAAAATATTTTTTATGCTTTGGCGCTCACTCCGAGACCCCCTCGGCATACGGGAGACGATTTTTTCTTTTTTATTATACCCCCTTAGGCGTTTAAGAGTTAATTGAAACTTGGTAATTTATGGTGTTTATGGTGTCAAGTTTCGGTTTAATGGCTGTTATCATCATCGCTAGACAAGCACTGTAAAACCGAATTGCCAATAAGTAAGGACTGCCTGCATTTAAAAATTCTATTTTGGTCTCTTTCAGCATTTGTCACCTTTGATATTGTAATGCCAGACACATGTATTAAACAATGTGTCATCATTCCCACTTTAGTATTTGTTCCTCTTTCAGGAACATAATTTTTTCCTGCTGTAATCTTTATCCTAAGAGCAAAGCTCCATTCTCCTCCATTTAATAACAAGTTTCCAACACCAATTCATATATTTTTAATGAACAAAATCTGTTTCCTGCTGTAATGATGACCATTTAACAGCAGATATATTTTGTACGAGGTTTTGTTCCCTTGCCATAAACATTTTCTCTTATTCAGATTTTTACTCTTTAGATTTAAAAAACCCTACGCCAAGCTTTGCCCCTCATTTTAAAATGTTTGTTCTCTTGCATGTCCCAATTTTCACTCCTTATTTGAGGAAAAACCATTCTCTTCTTCAATTTTCTCCAATATAGAAATTGGATCCCAATTTTCTTTAAGAAAAAATAAGGCCACACTGTGAGAGTAAAAATTTGATTCTGTGGTTTGGTTAACCTATTTTTCAGTGATAATGAAAACTATTATAATTATATATCGTTGTAAACATTTATTCATCACTCAGAACTCTTGCTGTTGCTGCTATGGATCATCTATATTTTGGATTAACCTTAAAATTTAATAGTATAATTTTGTAGAACTTCCAGGATTGTTCATTTTAGATGAATTTTTGTACAGTTAATTTCTCTCATAGATGATTTTGTCTTTAACTCTTAATGGATGGATACCCTCATATGAGTAACAATAACAGGTTTTGAGTGGTGGACGTTATTACCTTCAGTGAGTATCAATATTATGTTTTCAAAAAAATTCACCATAAATCGAATATTGTGCTAGAGACTCTTCCCGTTTGTTGCAAATAAAGGTAATTAATAAAGGTAATTAATTGAATATTACTAGACTGTAAGTGTTGTAGCTTACCAATTGCAGTTTTCGACCATTTCGGTCGAGTTAAAGTTGACCGAAAGGACGAATTTTTTCTATTTATCATTATTTATATTAAAATATTTCAAAAACTGATAAAAGCTACAACCATAGGTTGTTGTTTTTTTTTTGTATTCTACATGAAATTGCGTACATTTTCATATAAAACTTTATGTAACGGCTAATTTAAAATGGTACGAACATTATGACAATTGGACGAAAAAATTTATGATTTTTTAGGAAGAGTTACCGCGCAGATGTAAGGAAAAAGTTTTATTTCATAAATTCACCATAAATTGAAAATTATTATGCTAGAGACTACCAATTTGTTGCAAAATAAAGGTAAATGATTGAATATTACTAGAATGTAAGAGTTTTAGCTTACAGTTGCGTTTTTTCAACCATTTCAGTTGAGTCAAAGTTGACCGAACGGTTGAAATTTTAGCACATCGTTATTTATATAAAATATTTCAAAACTGATACAAGCAGACAACCATGGGTTGTTTTTCGTTGTATTCATAAATTCACCTTAATCAAAATATTGTGCTAGAGACTTCCAATTTGTTGTAAAATAAAGTTAAATGATTGAATATTACTAGAATGTAAGATTTTTAGCTTACAATTACGTTTTTTTACCATTTCAGTCGAGTCAAGTTGACCAAAGGTTAATATTTTGGCACTTACCGTTATTCATAAGAAATATTTCAAAACTGATAAAAGCTAACACCATGGATTGTTTTTAGTAGTAATCTACATGAAATTGCACACATTTCCATATATAAAACTTTATGTAAAGGCTAATTTAAAATGGTGCAAAACATTACGGCAATCGGACGAAAAAATTTATAATTTTTGGCGGAAGAGTTACCACACGGACGTAAGAAAAAAGTTTTTTCATAAATTCACCATAAATCAAATATTGTGCCTAGAGACTTCCAATTTGTT
Organism: Macrobrachium nipponense; assembly: GCF_015104395.2. Lineage (NCBI taxonomy): Eukaryota > Metazoa > Arthropoda > Malacostraca > Decapoda > Palaemonidae > Macrobrachium > Macrobrachium nipponense. The sequence goes on from NC_061100.1 coordinate 43,354,852, forward strand.
GCAAAGTGAAGGTAAATGATTGAATATTACTAGAATATAAGAGTTTTAGCTTACAATTGCATTTTTTCGACCATTTCGGTAGAGTCAAAGTTGACCAAAGGTTGAAATTTTGGCACTTATTTGTTATTTATATGAAAAATATTTCAAAACTGATAAAAAGCTACACAATGAGTTGTTTTTTGTTGTATTCTACATGAAATTGTGCACATTTTCATATATAATACTCCATGTAATGGCTAATATAAAATGGTGCAAACAATTATGTCAAAGTGACAAAATAATTTCTGAGATGTGGTCGCTGATACTTTTTAGTGCGAGAAGAAGAAAGAAATTCGCACTTGCGCGCCTGGGTAACGATTGTAAACAAAACAGCGCCTTGATCCGTGAGCTCCCAGCATCCCCAAGGTGTGTGATTCAAAAGTTTTTGCCTAGTAGGCCTATAACTATTTTTCCCCGAATTTTTAAAAAATGATATTGTAATGCAATAAAGTTTCATACATACTTACCTGGCAGATATATACATAGCTAAGACTCCGTCGTCCCCGACAGAAATTCAAATTTCGCGGGGCACACGCTGCAGGTAGGTCAGGTGATCTACCGTCCTGCCCTGGGTGGCAGGATTAGGAACCATTCCCGTTTTCTATTCATATTTTTTCTCTTCCACCTGTCTCCGCGGAGGCTGGGTGGGCCATTAATTGTATATATCTGCCATGGTAAGTATGTATGAAAACTTTATTGTATTATAACAATATCATTTTCATACAATCAACTTACCTGTCAGATATATACATAGCTGATTGACACCCTCTGGTGGAGGGTAAGAGAGCTAACATGGAATAGACAGGTAAACAACATATGTTGTAGGTATAAATAAACCTTGGTTCCTATCTGATAGTGGTAGACTTCGTGGCAGTTGCCCAGTAGTCTGCATCACCTCAAGACTTTAGCGAGATATGTGATCTATGGCTAAGACTTTAGCGAGATATGTGATCTATGGCTAAGACTTTACGAATATTTGGAACTAATGGCTTAGAGTCTTGTGGGTCTGCCGATGGGATATGAACCGCTTACTCGGCAGAGCCTGAAAGGACTTTGTCAATGGGTACTGGACCACTTCTATGACAATACACCTTATGAAGGAGACGCAACACCGTCCCGATCACCTGATCCTAACACGAGGGTTCGCGCTCAAATTGGAAAGAGTTATCCACACACTCCTTTCAAAAAACCCCAATAATTTCACTAAGTTAAAAAACTTTAACTCAAAGTTAAGGATCAGTGTCGGCTCCTTATCCAGTAACGTATCCGCAGAAACGTATAAACCAAAAAGAGAAGGATCTCGTAGGTTAACTTGACATCCTTTGTGTAATGAGAAGTCAACACAGAGTTGCCTCTACCGTACAACAAACAGCTAATATGTCTTATATGACATAATTGTTATGTAAAGAACAAGAATTTGCCAAAAGCGCGCACTTCCTGCGCTTTTAATTCTCAGCTGTTTGAAGGAATCAAGTCACTTATGAAGTGCTTAGGAGATCTCCATGTTTCAAAGAAGACCAGGGCTTTCTTGAAATGGATCTCTCCCGACTGAAGCCTGAAGCCTGGCAGGAACCTCGCGCCCTGGCCTGGTGCTTCGCTCTTGGTTGGCGCCTAGCGCTTGTCTGGTACCTTTCGCTTGACTGGCGCCCTCGCGTCTTGGCTGGAGATTCGCGCCTAGAGCCTGGCTTGCTGGCCTGGCTGCTCGCGCCTGGCTGGCGTCTCGCGCCAGGTTGGCGCTTTGTGCCTGCCTGGCGCCTTCCTGGAGCTTCGCGCCTGGCTGACGTCTCGCGCCCGGTTGGAGTGGCGCCTTGCGCCTGCTGGAGCTTCGCCCTGGCTGGTACCTCGCGCCTGCCTGGCGCCTCCCGCGGGCCCTTGGGTGGCTCCTCCCCACTTGCCGGAGCTTCGAGCTTGGTAAAGTCTCGAGGATGTTTGGCAATGTCCACATCGGACACCTCTTATCTGTCCTATATGTTCGCATCTAGCGCATCTGTGTCAGGTTGTAGGACCCGGTCTTTCTCCTCATCAGACAATGACAGTGTTCTTGGGGCTGTCTGCAGGTTTCTTCTTCCTTACTGACTGTGTCAGAAGGTCTTGAGTCGCCTTCTCAGTTAATGAACGAGAAATGTCCTTCACTACTGAGAAGGGAACAAAAAAAGTCAGACAAAGGCGATACAAGAAGGCGCTGCCCTCAGAGCGTGGGAGACCGCTTTGGTTAAAAAGACACTATATACTGTCCTCTTTTTAAGAAGACCTGCTCCAAACAAAGAGGAGATCTCAACCGAGCCATCCTGAACCGCTTTGTCTATACAAGACAAAAATACACAGAAGGACTTCTGGTTCGAGTCCTTCAGAATCATGGGCTTTCTTGGACATCACCCCAATGGGACCAATCTAAGAAGTTGAAAACTTCCAATACATGAAAGAGTCCCTGAGGAGATGGTCCAGTTCTGAAATGCCCCAAGTTATACGGGCAGAGTTCAAACCTTGTCTACGTGAAGCGTCAACTAAGGTCGAAAAGTCCGCTTCTGACGTAGACGGAAGAGAAATACCCATATTCTCTCCCGTCTGATATCAAATGCCTCTTTTACCAGATAGTCTCGCTGGAGGCATGCAGGAAGACCGTTCTAACTAACTCCTTCTTCAACTTCATCCAAGAGTCTAAAGACTGAAGAGCCCTCTTCATCGAAAAATGGCGGGGCTTCATTCTAAGAAAAAACGAAGATTTCTTCGTCTTTGCACTCGAGAAAAGAGGAGCGCGGAGAAGGAGGAGAGGCAGGAGTCAAGTCGGTCTCCATACTCCTCTAGAAGCAAGGCTGTCAAAACATTATAGTTCGCCAGTCCTCTCTTCCTTGATACTCCTCCTCCGAGTTTACTTCTAACTCGGGGTCTAGATGAGTCTCCGCTGCTAATTCAGTATGTCTTTCCTCTGGAGGAGACAAACTCCTAATAGGAGAGGGGCTAAGGGATGATATTCCTTCTCTTCCCCGCTTTAATAGTCCTGGAAGGCGCCAACAGCCCAGGCTTCTCTCCATAAAATGGATGACGCCTCCCGTTTGTGTGGCTGCTGACGTCTGGATGACGCCTCGCGCCTGGAAGACGCTTCGCTCTCAAAAGGCGTCCTAACTGGCGCCAAAATTTTGGTTGGAGCCTCGCGTCCTAAAAGCAGCTTTAAATGACTATTCATGTCGTTGACGACATCTCACGTCTCTCTGGCGTTACGTGTCTTCCGTAAGATTCTCCTGATCTCGCTCTCGAAACCGAACCTCTGCGATATGTTTGGAAGCTTCACGTCTGCATGACGCCTCTCGCTTCGCAGGGGAGAGAGGACGAGACTTCTTGATTGGAAGCGCAACGTCCTTCCTACGAGGCGCTAACACTCCCACCAAAGAGGCCAGTTGCTCTTGTACTGGCAAGATAATCTTCCTTGAAGCTTTTCCCACGTCATCTTCAATCGGGGGAGAAGTAGGAAAAGGAAGCAGTCTATAGGACGCCGGTTCGTCTTCTACCTACTGAGAGGATCATCTTTGAAGAAGACTTTCAGCAGGAATCTACAACTCTTTCCAATAAATGTTAAAACATGTGTTAACAGTTATTATCGTCGATCGAGAAGGATCTCTTTGTAACGCGAATAGGAGCAAAAAAAGAGATTCTCGATGCTCTATGCGATATGAGAGTGTCGTGGAAAATGGCGGCCTAAGTGAGTTAAATGGGTGAACGAAATCAGGAACGAATCTTGCCGTTACCGAGCTTGGTGTCCGAGAGGCTACTGGACTCTTAGGTTAATAACTCGCTAAAACGAGAAAATCTTGGATGGTGCTCTTGGCTCACTGCGCCAGGCTGGCGCTTCTGGAGCATTGCGCCAGGTTGGTACTTCTGGCGCGTTGCGCCAGACTGGCGCTTTCTTCTAATTCTTTTTATGTTATGTGCCAGAACACCTGTGCCTTTATGGTACCCGACATCCTTTCACATGTTAATTCCGTTCTTAGTAGGAAAAAACTTTATATACGTAGTATAGTCCATTCAGGGAAACAAGTTCTGCCCCAAAGAGAATGTTCCCATCCGATCTCATCCATCTTCTTCTGAGCAGGTACTCAATAAAAGCTATGCTTTCGTAAGCCTGAGAGCATTACATAATATAATGTTCTGCTGCGATAGAATCCTTTAATAATGTTACCTACGGTAAACAGCATTGAAAGGTTGTACTATCTCTCTTATTGAAAGCTTCTTAGCAAAAGGCATACAATATTTTATTTATGTTAGCTTAACTATCCCCTCAATCCGAGGTTAAGACCGCGATTGTAGGGGAGAGATATGGAAAGTTATTCCATCCCGCGGAGAGAGAGAGATACACCCGACCACTCATGACTGACACCTATATGGTACTGACAGTAACTGGCGTAGGCGTACTGCGTTGGTCTCAGGCTCTCAGCGAAAGCAGTCCCCGCTTACTCTTCCAGAGTTGCCAGCTACTCCAATTAATAAAGGAATTTTATAAAATTATTATCGAACTTCAGGAAGTTCTTATTAAAGCATATTTAACCGAAACAAGACTCGATAAATCTAGAAGCTAAGTAGGTGTAGTCTTAACAATCCCTTTAAGCGTAGTCCTTCCTAGGAAAGACGTAGAAGGATACTGGTAATTGAGTTGCACAGAAGAAGTAACTACGGTATGTGTTTATGATTTGACCGTATCGTATTCTCATACAGCAGAAACTCTACTACCTTCTACTATCTTCGTTCTTTTCGTTAATAGAACGATAGAAAGAGTATATATATATATATATATAATCTTAAGGAACGAAGTTAATCAAGGAACTCTTTAAATCTTCGTGGATTTCTTTCATAAATCGCGGAGGAAGAGACAGAATTCCTGTTCATCACTAGGGTTTACGGAAGGAAGTAGATATTTTCTATCCGCCATCATACCCAAACATCGATGAGATCTTATTAAGAAAAACTCCCAAAGCTCTTGCCTCCTCAAAACGAGGGAAGAGCATGGATGAAGGAGAGAGTCCGCATTGAGAGGACTGCCTAACAAAGGAGTCTTCTGAATAATGAAAGGGGCTTCTCTTAGTATCAGAATCCTTCTGACAAAAGCAACGGCCGCCTGTGCGACATCTTGCACATTTGCCAGGGGAAAGTTGCTCAAGTTAAAAATTCAAAGAGGAGTCTCGCGACTGACCTCTCTCTCTAATGAAGATTTTGAAATCTTCTGACGCCTGGCGTCTGGATCCTTGCGCCTAGCGCCTGGCGTCTGGATAGTTCCGCGCCTGGAATGTTCCGCACGCTTAGAAAGGAGACTCGCTCCTGGAACGTTCCGCTTGCGTGGAAGGTCCCGTGCGCCCTAATAGATCCGACCGCCTCTAGTCTTGTTATACGAGCCTCTTGCCAGAAAACGTTCAATGGAAGCATCCTTCTGATTGCCATTCTACTATAAGGCTCCTTAGTTAAGCCCGTTCGTTTTCTCTTTGAAGGCGCCTTGCGCCAAGAAAAAGTTCTGGAACGCGGCTCGCACTCAGTTGCTGGAAACGCGGCTCGCGTTTATCTGTATGAACGAGGCTCGCGCTAGTCTGTTGGAACGCCGGGCTCGCTGCTGGCTGTTGGAACGTGGCGCGCTAGCTTGCTGGCTGGTTGGAACGTGGCTCGCGCTAGCTTGCTGGCTGGCTCTCAGCCTCTCGCTCAGTGAGTCAGTGTTCTCTTATTCAGAGACGAGCCAGATCTCCGAAGCTCTAACATGTACATTCTTCGTCTTTTCGGATGTAAGATGAAGAAAACGGAAGAAAACAGAAAAACGCCACTTTTTAAAGGCTGCCTTTGCAATGGCTATCCCTGGCAGTCTGGGAGTACACAGATACTGCCGAAGGGAACGCTCCCGATCGGTGTGGGATTATCATAACCTCCGTAAGGCTTTCGACTTTCCTTCTCCTCTGGGCTTTTGTGAGTTTGGAAGAGGTCTAGGCCTGAGAGCGAGACAGAGCCGATCGAACGCACCCTCTACTAATTAGGACGCCTTTCCAATGGCGAACTTGGCAGTCTGGGACGTTCTACAGATCCTGCCGAGGGGACGCCTGATCGGTGGGGATTCTCCATAACCTCCGTAAGGCTTTTCTTCCTTTCTTTCTCTCGGGTTATGTGAGCTTGGAAGAGGTTAGGCTGGAAGGAAACAGAGCCGAAACAGAAACGAACCCCCCACTGCACTCTAACAGTAAAATCAACTTATTACCTTTCAATAGCTCGTATTTTGAGCTACATTCCTTTGTCTTCAAATTGCAATATGAATTTGAAGATTCTGTGAAGTAAGAAGGAGATGATTGGATACCACACTACTAGTAATGTTAATGCTCTAACTGCTCGTTAGTACGAGAGCTATATAAACTTCTAAAGGAAGCGTAACTATTCTTTCCTTACAGCCTCAAGAAGGGAAGTTAGCTCAATCCAATTCTAACTATTTAACTCACGTTAGTTATGAATAAAATATTAAAATTTTCCTTCTTGAAACGTATGTCGAGGTCTACCGAAAAGTTCGGTAGTTACACGTAAACAATTCTTCGAAATTTTCGAAGCCAAAGTTATCAAAACAAAATTAATATGCGTATGCCGAACCAAAGATCCAGTACTTCCCTGCAAAAGATAGCCCAGAAGATCGATGGCGATGAAATCCAAAAATCAAGTCAGGAGGAACTGCAAACGTTGTTTTACATTCCAAGCGACAGAAAAATATGAATAGAAAACGGGAATGGTTCCTAATCCTGCCACCCAGGGCAGGACGGTAGATCACCTGACCTACCTGCAGCGTGTGCCGCGAAATTTGAATTTCTGTCGGGACGACGGAGTCTTAGCTATGTATATATCTGACAGGTAAGTTGATTGTTATGAAAACATTTTTTTATATCGACGTACCATACGTCCAATCAGCACCCAACAGACAATTTATATAGACGTTTAATAGGTCCAATCGGCGTTAAAGGGTTAATACCAAATACCAATTGGTTAATGAGATTCAGATTACCAGTGCGCATCTTTTCCTGATAGAGAGAGAGAGAGAGAGAGAGAGAGAGAGAGAGAGAGAGAGAGAGAGAGAGAGAGAGAGATTTTTCAGTATATTCTTTGACTGCCAAGTCAGGAACACTGACCCATTAAGTTGGCAGCACTGACACCTTGCTGTCAGGTTTCTTGATATTTCTGACAGGTTCATTCTCCTCCCCCCCTCTCCAAGTATCTCAGCAAAAGATTGGGTCTAGTTTAAAATTTTACATAATTTATTAATTTATAAACTAAAATCCTGCTGATTCACTATAGTCTATTTTTACTGTATTTTCTAATTTTTATTTTTACATCCCAAAAGATAAATGCAATCAAGCGCCTAGGGTAACTATGAATGACAACAAACAAATCATTTGCGGGGTGGTCAGAGGACCTTTGCTTACAACTCGTTTTGAGGTTTCATGCTGTTGTTGTTATGCTTTTGATTTTTAAAACTTTATGCCATTCTCATGTTTTTTTTTCTGTTTTTTCTGTATTTTTCATTTTTTTTTTTTTTAAACTCAATAGGTAAACGCTATCATGTGTGCTACACACAAACGCAAAAACTCATTCCCTGGCATTGGAGATCTTCCTACAAAACTTGTTTTGGTTCATGTTACTATGTTTATGATGATTTTTTTATAGTTTACACTACATATTCTCAATTACACTTTTACTGTATCTTCATCTTTCTATTTTTAGAATGCAGAAGATAAACACAATCCTGTAGGTAGGGTACATTCTTATGCACAAACTTATTTCACTGGCATTGGAAAACTTCTAACAAATTTTGTTTCAGGTTGTTACGCTTATGATTTTCCTCTTTCTATTTAATGTTAATTTCATTTATATTTCTAATGCATTTGCTCATCTTTTTACAACCCATAAGATAAAGGGACTGTGTGCATAGGGAACGTATGTACGCATACAAGTTCACCAACATAAACTGTAGTGGCAGGTGACCTAGAAAATTTGCAATTGCACTAGCCGAAATTAGTCCTGGATTAGATATGAAACAAGATTAACGACTGCTGAATTACTGATGGTTGACCTGTTTATACAGAAAAGAAGGCAAGGGCCACTAAGGCACTGACAGTCTTCAGTACAAACCATACAGCACACATACCACATTCTGGAGTCCACATCAATAGAGGGGCAAATAGATAATGGTAGTAGTATCTGCTCTGAAGCCACTGAGGTAAGTAACACCTGAGTTCTCTATCCACGCATACAGCTAGCAAAGAGGGAGTGTTGGGACATTTTATAATGCACACCTGAAAAGAAAGTCATAAATATCTATATTTCAAATATAAATACTGCCTTCTATAACCTTAGTGTTACATTTAAAGTGATGACAAATAAATATTTACTAAAATTATCCTGTTGCTACAAAGGCTGAGATTTCCCTTAGAACTAACTTGGAATAAGGCTGTGGTTTGTGTTTAGGACACAAAATACGTTTTCCATACATTTTAAAAGTTCATAGCTGGAAATCTACTCGAGGAAATGCAATTCTAGCAAAGAAATCTCAGTATGATGATTATTATTATCATAATTAATATTATTATTTATAAAAAATTATTATTATTATTTAAGTAGTTTAACCAGACCACTGAGCTGACTTCAGCTCTCATAGTGGCTGGCCTAAAGGATTAGAATTAAATACTAGGTCTGAGGCTTAGGCCAAGCACTGGACTTAATAGGTCATGCACTATGGTGAACTAATCAAAATTAAATTAAAAAACTGCACATAGGCACATATCTCATAACTGGAACACATAAGACTCAATAAATTTATTTACTCATGCTTCCATACTTACAAAACTGAAAAGGTATTTTTAAAAATTCAGAATAAGCTAAGTAATATTTTAAAATTTAGTTTTTATTACTTTGACAAATGCTATACAGGTTTCCATGCCTTTACTATTTAGTATGTACAGATGGTACCAATGTAAAAATGTTCCTCATTGGACAAGTGGGGGTTGCATGCTTGCCTACTGATTCAGTAGTCAGGAGTTCAATTCCCCGGTCTGCCAACGTGGAACCAGAGGCATGTATTTCTGGTGATTAGAAATTCATTTCTCGATATAATGTGGTTCGGATCCCACAATAAGCTGTAGGTGCTGTTGCTAGGTAACCAATTGGTTCCTAGCTACATAAAAATATCTAATCCTTTGGGCCAGCCCTAGGAGAGCTGTTAATCAGCTCAGTGATTCTGGTTAACTAAGATACAACTTAATTTAACTTTACTATAAAAGTGAATAAAGTGACCAAGGTGCCAAATGGATGCAAAAACACCTTCAATTCTGCCTGCAGTGAACTTTAAAGGTACACTGCAGGCAGTAATTCCAATATCGGTATGACTTGGTGACAGAGAGCAATAAGGCTCATCTCTGCGGGTGGGATACTTTCTAAAGATTTATTCTCTTATTTTTTTTTCTACACCAATCAAAATATTTTCAGCTACAATCATGCTATTCTGGATATTAAAGTAAAATGTAAAATTAAAATAAGAGATTTGCATTAAGGGGACAATTATATAACGTATACTGACCTTGTGAACTCTTCCCGAAAAGTTATGCAAAGCGAGTTCAACACCATCCACACCGAACAACCTTAAGACAGAAGTTGTGCCCTCGAGACCACGTGAAACACACACCACGAAGTGACCTGACCAAAAGACTTATGATTATAAATTGGGGACAATATTCAGCTACAAAACATATCCAACTCAATGTAAATGACCCTGTGATATACTTTTTCATGAACCTTTCTTTAATGGCATACAATACAGTGCTCCCCAACTTTTATGCAGGGATAGGTTCCAAAACCTACTGAGGAAATGTGAAAAATCCCTCTAAAAATGCTTGTAACTGGCTTGCAACTGACAAATACCCTGTACCCCTTATACTATAATGCTTATAACTGTCTAATGTAACATTTCACTGCTTAATTTGATAGTTCAAACAAAATATACCTTAAATTATCATATTAAAACAATAAAAAAAAAAACATCATCCCAATACATCCTTAGTCATCTTGGATTAGTACCCTTGTTACATAAGTATATATGCCCCTAAAATGCTTATAACAATGACTTATTTTAAAATATTAATATTAATGTAAACACAGCAAAATACCTATAAAAGGTTTTATAAAATTAAATAAATCTTTATTAAAAATGAAATAAACTTGTCTTACAGAACATTTGACAGCTAATCAAGTTACCTCTATATTGTATACATTTTCTCTCATAGTACTATTGGTAGAAACACTCAAAAGCATTACTAATTTCCTTATTTTGTTTCTGTAGAGCAACACTTTATCCACTAATTTTTCATATTGTGTTCGTGACTAAATACAGATTTTTATGATAAAAATAATTTGTAGTGTATTTACAACATAGTAATGTTCTATTAAGCTTAATGCAGGTCGGGCCATAAACTGAGGATAATAGGTGTATGCTATCTCCTTCTCTCTATCTCTCTCTTTAAGGGTAATGTAAGATGTATTTTAAATACTATTACTATAAAGTGTTTTTGGATGATAGGGCATACAGTGCTCTCCCACTTTTAAGCGGGAATAGGTTCCGGAACCTGCAGTGGAAATGCAAAAATCCCCTCTAAAAATACTTATAACTGGCTTAAAACTACCACATATGAGGTCTTATATACAATACCTAACTTCCATGCAGCATTTGCCGATACTTTCATGAGATGTTTTCCAAAAGTAAGATGTACGTCAAAAGTTACACCAAGATAGGTACAAGAAAGAATAAACAATAAGAAACTGAGGATAATTTTTGAAACATTAACGATAAACCAGAGAGTTAAACTTTCCCAATGGATAGCTTTACTGAGAGACTGAACCATCTATCATTCTGAAAGGGAACAGATACTCAAGTTGCTGCTATATTTTTTAACAAAACAAATACTACTGTACATACCTGCAGCTGATAAGTGAGTTAATTTCTCAATCTGGCACACAACAACACAGTGGCTGGAATCCTTTGTCACTTCTGTTTGCATCATCATCTTGGAAAGAGCAATCCAGTCAACACTCTCCCTCATCCATACAAATCTTGAATATGGAGATGGACTGAGTGGACTACGTTGCCTGAAGTATTCTCTGCTTTCATTTCCTGTACTATCCATAGGGTCTGAAGAAATATACATAACTAATAACAAGTATCTAATTGATTATTGGTATATCAAAAGTATAACAGCATCAAAAGATTAAAACAGCCCTTAAAACTAGTACTAGGTTTTCTACAAACTATTAAAAACCAAAATCTTAACTTAAAAAAAAACTACTGTATATACAACAAAAATTTTCTTGGGCAAAAAAAAGGGATTTTGACGAAGGAAAAATCTATTTCTGGGCAACGACCTGTGTCGCCCTGTGAAATGGTCCCTTTGATACTATTTCTGAAGAATAAATATTGCTATTCATCCTAGAGAAAAAAGAAACAATATAATGCCAAGATAAATGGCTCGCTCACTTCTTATAGAAGTGTCGTATAGTAAGGGAGCGAGTGGAATCACTCCAGAGGTCCCTTGCCATTTAGCTTCTTCCTTCGACAAAACCCCGAACTACGGAGGAGCCGTGCTACAGCTCCCGGTCTACTACTACCGTGAGCGCCTCCGACGCCTGAGATGTCATTCCTGATAGATAGCCTCCAACGCTTGGGGTAAGCTGGGTGAGGATAATCTAACTACAGGGTGGGGTTTCACAGGGCGACAGGTCGTTGCCCAGAAATAGATTTTTCCTTCGTCAAAATCCCTTTTCTGGGCTTGACCTGTGTCGGCCTGTGAAATAGTACCAGAGAATGCCAAACACCAAGCTTGAGGAAGGAGTACAGATAAATTAAGAGGTAAAGTTAAACACTTGTAAGGTTAATAGTAATAATCAAACTAAAATTACAGTCTTACCCTAAGGGAAGTATAAGCCTAAAAACACGGGTTATCACTTAAAATTAGTTAGCCTAACAACAATCAATAACAATACAGGTTAGGCAAAGACAAGATATAAGTTGATATATACAAAAGAATGGAACTGAATCCGATTAGAATGATGAACAAAAGCAAACTCAAAGGTAACCCAATACATGGAGGCGACTAAACTAATAAGGGTGCAATGGGCAGTAGAAGGGAAGGCTACAAGAAGTTATAGTAAAAATTAAGAATCAGGAGAAACTGTGTTTCCAGCTGCCACTGCTGGAAATTTGAGGGCCTTCTAAGGGTTTTAGGTAGTTGCCGTTTGAAAAAACTGTCGGAGATTTCCAGCCTGTATACTTCTTAAGATCGTCAAAATTCATGTGTTGGAAATAATTAATAGATGTGGCCACCGCCCTAACATCGTGGGCCCGAGGAAAGGACTCTGGATTGGCTGTTTAATGAAGTATAAAATTTGTTGCCTGATCCCTTTTAGGGATAATGTACCACCTCCCTTCCTAATGAACAATGGGCCTGACGATTTCAGAGTTGTTCTGCTTAGGTAGGCTCTTAATGAGTTGACAGGACAAAGGGAAAGTCTTGAGGTAGTGGTAGGATTTTCCACGAGGACCATCTGTCCTGCGGGTCTTCATTTTTTTGGCTAGAAAATGGCAATCTGGGGATAAGAGGACTTCCCCTGAGGGGAGGAACTCAATGAATGGCCTGGTTCCCTTGATAAAGCTGACAGTTCTGATATTCTAGCTCCGGAGGCTAAACTTAATAAGAATAGGGTTTTCCTCAGGAGGGATATATAATTGCAAGAGTCATTGTTAATGTCCGAGGCCAGTTTGAGGACATCATTTAAGAACAAGAGACTGATTTAGGTCTTGTTGATGGTCTTAATCTAGCACAAGCTTTTGGTATGGACGTAAAGTACGAATCCGTAAGGTCTATGCTAAAACCAAATTGGAAGATCTTTTTAAGAGCTGATTTGGTCGTAGTGATAGTGCTTGCTGCTAAGCCTTTCTCAAACAATGATCTGAAGAAAGTTATGGCTAGTTCGTTGTCATGACTTGAGAATTTGACAACTTAAGAACTCTGCTAGTTTCTTGACAGATGAATCATATTGTCGGAGAGTAGATTCTCTTTTATCTGATTCCAAGAATGAGATATTCTGGGATCAATTTCTGCATTCCTCATGGCTGCGAATTTCAGAAAATCCATAAAGTTAGGGTTTTCTGAATTCTTGAGGAAGTGGACACAGTCTGAGTTTGCACTAACTGGGTTAGTTTTGGGGTTGGGAATCCGTAGTGGTCGGAGTCTCAACTCTAGGAGTAGAGGGAACCAATTGCTCTTGGGCCAGTTGGGAGCTACTAGAGCTACTTGGCCTTTGAATGTCCTGAGTTTGTCTAAAACTTTCATGAGAAGGTTCACCGGAGGGAAGAGGTAAATATTCTTCCATTCGTTCCAATCGAGGATCATTGCATCCGTAGCGTATCTAGAGGATCGAGGTTGGGTGCCACGTAACAAGGGAGTTTGTGGTTTGACTCCGTGGCGAAGAGGTCTACTTGGAGTCCGGGGACTTGTAGACTGATCCAATTGAATGAACTCCTGTCCAGTGTCCACTCCGATTCCAACGGAGCGTGGAGCGTGATAGAGCGTCTGCTACTACGTTCTTGACTCCTGCCAGGTGAGTGGCTGACAGGTGCCATTTGTTTTTGCATGCCAGAGAAAAGATGGCTATCATGACATGGTTCAAGTGGCTTGACTTGGATCCGGCCCTGTTGATGCAGTGTACTACTACTGCACTGTCCAGAACTAATTTGAAATGAGAGTTCTTGGGCGGACGGACAGTCGTTTCAGTGTGAGGAATACTTGCCATGGCCTCCAGTACAAATTGATATGTAGCTGGCGGAATGTTAACGACCAAGTTCCTTGAACTTTTTCGTACTGGAGTATCCTCCCCACCCTGTTAGTGAGGCGTCTGTGTGGATCACTAATGATGGAGGGGGAAACTGTAGAGGAATTGCTTTTGAAAGGTTCTTGTCTCCGTCCAGGGGCGGAGACGTTTCCGTAAGATTGCTGGGATAAAGGCTAGTTTGTCCCGTGATCTGCAATCGCTCTTGAGCGCCATACTCTGTTTATATCTTTGAGTTTGGCTCTGAGCAGAACGTCTGTGACTGATGCAAACTGGAGTGAGCCCAGGATCCTCTCCTGGCACCTCCTGGATGTTTGTTGTCGTTTGAGAAATTGTTTTGTAGCTCTTGCAATTTCTTTCCTTTTCACGACGGAATTGGTAGAGTGTGCGATTGTAAGTCCCACTGAAGGCCTAACCACTGGAATCGAGATTCCGGTGTTAGTCTGGACTTGGTTTTGTTTATTTGAAAATCCTAAATGTTCCAGGAATTTGATCACTCTGACCGTTGCTCTTTGCATTCTTTGGGGTTCTTTGCCCAAATAAAGCCAATCGTCCAGATAAGCCACTAACATTATTCCCTGTTCCTTAGCTCTTGCACTACTGCTTCCGCCAATTTGGTGAAGATCCTGGGGGCTATGTTGAGCCCGAATGGCATTACCTTGAAAGGAGTAGGATCTGTTGCCTAGTTTGAAGCCTAGGAATGGACGGAAGTGTCCTGGCTATGGGAACATGATAGTAGGCATCTGTAAGATCTATAGAGGTTGTGACGGCCCCACGGGGAAGTAAGGTCCGTACCTGCGAAACGGTCAGCATCCTGAACTTGTCGCAATGAATGAATAAGTTCAGATGGGACAAGTCCTAAGATGATTCTTCGGTTTACCGAGTCTTTTCTTTGGCACGCTGAACAAGCGTCCTTGAAATTTTAAATTGTTGACTCTTGAGACTACTCCTTTTGGAGAAGGAGGTCTTCGGTATACTCTATCAACCAATTCCGTTGTTGGTGCTTGATAGAATCTGGTTGGTTGGAGGAGGGCCCTCTAGCCCACTCAACCTAGTCCCTTTTGTTACTATACTTTTGAGCCCAAGGGCTGAAACCCCCACCGCTGGCGGAAGAGGTACAGCCTCCTCTACCTTTGGGATTTCTCACTGCTGGTTTGCCGAGGGCAGCCACCTCTTGCTCCTCGGAAACCTCTTACCCTGTTAGCAGCCCATGCGGATCCTCTGAATCGAGAGGCACCTCTTCGCTACTGCCTCTCGCAAACCTATTGAAAGCCTGAAAGTTCTGGCTTTCATAGTTGGAATTGTAGGCTGGCGAGACAGCCAAAGGAAGTGGAGGGTTGAGATTGCTGGGACTGAGGGGTCAGAACAAGGATTGTTGTTGACCCTTCGACGATGGTTGCCCTTGTGATGCTGGGACTGCCTGAACCAACGTTTGTTGAGAAGGTGGAAGGGAGAGAACTTCCTTGGTTTCTTCTTCGTTCCTTGGGGTTAGGGACCAGAAGATTCCTGCCTCCGCTTTGCTACCAGTCCCCACCTGACTTTGAGGCACTGGTTGACCTTAGAAGCCTCATGAAGGACTTCTGCTACTACTGGTGCTGGAAAGAGGTCCGTTCCCCAAATTGAGGAGCAATCAGTTTATTCGGTTCATGGCGGATAGTAGCTTCCGCCAGAACGTGCTTCCTACAATTTCTCCTGGCTATGAGGAAGTCGTAAAGGTCACACTGCATGGTGTGCAGCAGACCTTTAGCCAAAACTTTAAATAACGGCTCTTGTTGGTATACAAGAGCCGTCATCTCCGCCATAGTCATGGAGGAAAGGGATCTCGCGAGCCTAGTCCGGGCGTCGTACTCCATCTGGATGAGGAGAGTCCGACAACCTGGGGAGTCTCTCACTAAAGAGAGAGGTGGCACAGTCCGCCTTTAGTTTTTCCTACTGAGAAAGTAGGAAACTGCCCACCCCTTCGAAGTATGTCTCGGAGCCTGGGACTAAGAGAGAGGTGGGTTCCGTCTCTCGTAGTTGAGGCAGGGGCTCGTCTTTCAGGGCGGCCTGAAAGGTTGCTTCCACTACCTTAAGGGTCAGTGGTAGCGGAGTCCCTTCCACCGGAGTAAAAATGGTGAAAGGACTCCTAAAGGCTGTGATGCGGGTGTTTTCACACCCCCATTCTTCCAGACTTCTCATTAGAGTCTGCTGTGCCTGTTCCCTCGGAAGGATCACTGTTTCCTTGGGAACCTTGTCCTCTCATCATCTCGCCGCTTCCGTTAGTCGGACGTAGCCAATGAATGGTGGTTGAAGGTCTCTGGGGTGGAACTCGAAGTCCTCACGCCTTCGAGTTCCTATGCCTTCGATTGTCAACATTCCGTTGACAAACGGGGCATACGAAGCGATCCTCCAAGGGTTGGCCGCCTTGAATTCCGGCAGTTGGCTGGAATCTGGCATTGGAAGAGGAGAAGGTGGCACAGATAGAGGGGAACCTGCCGCAATCGAGGTTTGGATCCCGGCGATGGCATTCTCCTGAGCGGCAGCCGTTCCGCCAGCGATTGGATCGACTGGCCGGAAGACGTAACAGAACTGGAGAGCTGGGAGAGCACCGAGCCGACCTTGTTGTCAACCAAGGCCCCTACGATCACCTCCCACCTGCTCCAGAATGTTAGCCGAAAAGGATTCGGGATCAAAAAGAGGGACTTGAGCCCGATCCTTACGTGATTCTATGTTTGGGGGACCTCGACGCAGAGGAAGAGGCCTCCCTTGACCTAACTGATCCGGGGTGGTGAGCCGGAGTTTATAGTGTCTGTCAGGATGACCGATTTCTTGGGGAGAGACTTTTAAGTTTCTCCTCGGTCATCTTAGCCTTGGGGATCACTGAAGTAGCCTTAGGACGGACAGACCGCTGCTCTTCAGTGAAGCCCCGGAAAGAAGTGGAAGTAGAAGGATCAGTAGAAGGAGATGGAGAAAGGGAATTCAGGAAAGGGCCCTGAGAACCCACAGGAGCTGCCCTACTACACCCTTACCTGTACCCATGGAGTCAATAGCCATGGGTTCAACGTCGAGGTTCATTGCCGCAACGTCTTCTGCAACGTCCTCTGGGAAATCCCCCTCCTGTAGGGAGATCATGACTTGAAGGTCGGCCAGCAAAGGGGCGGCCGCTATCGGGTCCACCACTGATCCTTTCTTGGCTCCTGGGAATATTAGGTCCGCCATATCCTGGGTAAGAATGTAGGGGCGGCCCTTAGAATTCCGGCCAAAACCCCTACCCAAGCTTTGAGAGTCGACAAAGCTTTCTTCTTTTCTTCATCAGAACCCTGTAAAAAAGGGTCTAGAGTTAGGAGAGGATAGGGGAGGAATGTCTGTTGTGTTGAGATTATATGAATATGTGTCTCATATGTGAAGGTATAATATAACAACAAGTAGTTCCAGTGACGATGAATGAGAAAGTGCTAAGAAACTTACTACTAGTGGAGGCATCTCCTACTAGCAAGTAGCAGGTTTGGCAAGCTTCATGATGCCAAACGATAAAATCCTCCACTTTCACTGCACATCCTGCATGAGAACGGCATACTATATGGCCGCACAGGTCTTGGAGGATGGCACTGCACCCAATCTCCTGGAACAACATCATGTAAGTCAAAGGATACATGAGTACCAATGACAACCTCCGGTGGAATAATATGCAAACTATCCGTGGGTGCCGGAGTAGGACCGACGGATAGAGATCTACGTATGAATATTCGTAGAAAAGTTACGAGGGGGGCAAGAAAGTCTCTGCCTCCGCCTAAGCTCACTTGTCATATGACTAAAAATAGACTCCGTAGGGCCCGAAGTTCTCCGTATGGCCCGGAGTTAATTAATTATTGAGGTGAGCAATGTCAAACTTCTAACGAAGCAAGGGATAGTACGAGAGGCGGAAATAAAAAACCCCCGGGAGTAACGCAAAAGATTCTAAACATTAAATAACACAAAATAAAAACAAAATAAAAATAAAAACCCTTATATCAGTAAGTGCTCGTGTGAACTATTTTAAGTGATAGGAAAAACCCAGTGGTTCCCTCCCCCCCTCTCTATGTTCGGTAGCGGCGGATAGACACCTGCCGGACTGAAACTGAGGGGGAAAGAGTAGGGAAGAATGTGGGGTAGGGGAGCCCTTTCCCCCTGAGCGGACCAGTTAAGGACGGAGAAGAAGGGGGGAGGAGGTCCCGAGCCCCCGAGGCACGTGACGAGTGAGAGTACCAGTAGGGGAGGTGAGATCCCCACCAGTCCCGTGAGTCACACCCCCTCTCATGCAGACTCGGACGCTAGCTGTGAGAAACGAGTCATCACCCATCGACGTGGATGGCAATGTATGGAGGGGGGGAATGGGGGGACGGGAGGGGGACCCCGTAACCGGGTGGCTCACCGTGATAAACCGGTGGTCTTCTCAGCCAGGTGAAAGATACGAGGTGGGGAAGAACCGTCGGAACAACATCAATATCACTGATATAAATAGGAGTTATTTATAATAATCAATCAAATAAAATTAAAGCGATATCTTAAAGCTAGACTAACACGGGGAACACGAAGCTAAGCAAACAGAAAATTAGGTTAATCGCCGATCCGAAGAAAGGGGTATGTTAGCCTAATTTAACCTCTAGTTCAAGAAAACATAAAACGGGGGCAGGCTATTCACCAATCGACAATTGGGGTGATGAAAGCCTAACTTAACGGATAAAATAAATTATAACAAGGAAGCTAATCACCGTACCGAAGCATGGTGTATGTTAGCCAACCTAGTACCTATAATATTATTAAAGGTAATCAGGAACTAGAGAAGGAAAGAGAGAACATCAGAATAATTAAGATGATATGACTCTCAATCGTGACTGATAAAACTCCTAACATGTAAGGCGTAGCTAGACTAAGGTCCGAAACGTGCGGTCGGAGCGTGCTCCGTGGAGGCCTAACTAAAAAACTAACTGCATAAAGATATAGAGACTATGTACTAAGTAACCATATCTAAAGTACTGAGAAAAAGGGAAATCTCTAACGGTATGGAAGACCGAAAGAGATAAACCCGTACCACCATTGCGGTCGAGGGGCATACCGGCCGATAAGGCTCCGAATATGTATAAAACACGAAGATCATCATAAAATGAGATCAGTAACCCCAAACAGTACTTAACTTAGAAGCAGAAGTTGAAGACATCTTGAAAATAAATCCAAATAAATCCAAATAGAGCGAAACACAGCACCGAAAAAATTTTAACGTTTGGTGTAACGCGCGCTATCGAAAGGAATGACGTCTCAGGCGTCGGAGGCGCTCACGGTAGTAGTAGACCGGGAGCTGTAGCACGGCTCCTCCGTAGTTCGGGGTTTTGTCGAAGGAAGAAGAAAGCTAAATGGCAAGGACCTCTGTAGTGATTCCACTCGCTCCTTACTATACCGACCACTTCTATAAGAAGTGAGCGAGCCATATATCTTGGCATTATATTGTTTCTTTTTTCTCTAGGATGAATAGCAATATTTATTCTTCAGAAATAGTATCAAAGGAACCATTTCACAGGCCGACACAGGTCAAGCCCAGAAAAACCCTGAAGGATACTGAATATTAACATGAAATTAAGAATGTTTCATTTAAGCAAATGCACAAATTTTTTTTAAAAAATACTTCCATGTTTACAAAACTAATACAGCTATATATCTCCACTAATGTTGAATAGCTACCTGAGTGAGAAATTAACACTTTCATCTGATTGGAGGTCCCTGTCACACGGCATTTAGTATCACTTTAACTTGAATCTCTTAGTTAAGTTATAGTAGGTCTCCTACTATAAAAATTTTGAATGATGCACTAACAAGCCATGTCCACCCACTAGTTGTCTATGATACTAAGCAATGGGAAGCTTTGAAAACTTGCCAGAGGAAAGTGAATTCATTGGGCCAATAACCAGAAAATTCACTTCCTCCAGCACCCCAAGTAGAAGTAAGGGCTAAGACAGTGGAATAGGCAGCATGGTCTCTGAAGTGAGCCCAAGGGTTTGCCTAATCAAGAAGACGAAGTGCCTAGGTCACCTTCGAAGTGCTCAGAAACCATATCACTTATGGATGAGCTCCTAAGATCTCTTGAAATTTGCTCTCCTGCTCAATCTGGTATGATTCTATGGTGTAAGTCCATCAGGCTATACAGGCCCCAAACCAGACTGAATCAATCCCTACACAAGGCAGAAGGAGCAGATGTACCAAACCAACCTAGGGAAAGACTCAAGGACTGGTAGGTCAGGCAAAACATCTTCTGCAGCTGAGCACAGTAACTCCCAATGCACAAACAAAAAATGATATTATGATACAATAAAGTTTGTTCATACTTACCTGGCAGATATATATATATGTAGCTGTATTCTTCGAAGTCCGACAGAATTTCAAAACTCCCGGCACACGCAGTGGTTGGCCAGGTGGTTAGTGCCCATTCCCGCAGCTGGGAGGCAGGTATCAGGAACCATTCCCATTTTCTATTCAGATTTTCTAATGCCACTGTCCCCTGAGGGGAGGTGGGTGGGTACTTGATTATATATATCTACCAGGTAAGTATGAACAAACTTTATTGTATCATAACAATATCATTTTGTTCATGAAACTTACCTGTCAGATATATATATAGCTGAATCCCACCATTGGAGGTGGGAAGGGACAGAATAGAAAGATTTTGGAAAACAAATTACATGCAGATGATTGACATCTTGGTTCCTTACCTGTTAGCATAGCTGACTTCGTGATTAATACTAGAGTCTCCAGCAAGGCAGTGACCTGTATAGCTGGTGAGTTCTAGATGATCTGTCAACGGGAGAGTGACCACAATGCGACTAGACCATATTGACCATACTCTGAGGGCAACGAAGCAAAAAATCACCACCTGACCTAACCTATCAAAGTTAGTCCCACATAACTTTAGGCTAAAGAAAGGGAAGTCCGCCTCAGGCGGCCGACCCCACAACCATAAATCAACACAACCAAATTAAAAGCACACCTAACCATTATCTATAGGATAGGATTCGTGCTGCTTCCTGCCCCCAATATCATGTCTGCGGATATGTATGGCCCTAGCGAATAGCAGTTCTCGTATGCCGTCTTCACATCCCGCAGGTAGTGTGAAGCGAACACAGAGTTGCTTCGCCAAAATGTGGCACTCAGGATGTCACTGAGTGCCATATTCTTTTGAAATGCCACTGAGGTCGCGACAGCTCTTACCTCGTGAGCATTAACTTTCAAAAGTTTAAGATCACCATCTGGACAGGACGAATGGGCCTCCTTGATGGTACTTCTCAAAAAGAACCCCAGCACGTTCTTTGACATTGGAAAGTCTGGTCTCTTGACAGAACACCAGAGATTGTCCGAAGGACCTCGACATTGTTTAGTTCTTTCCAAATAAAACTTGAGAGCCCTGACAGGGCACAGGACTCTCTCTGGTTCTTGTCCAATGATCTCTGCTAACCCCTTGATATCAAAGCTCTTGGGCCACGGGTTGGACGGATTTTCGTTCTTCGCTAAGAAGGAAGGGCTCAGGGAACACACTGCATTGTGTCCTCTAAAGCCCACATGCTTACTTATGGCTTGAATCTCACTAACCCTCTTCGCTGTGGCAAGAGCGGTTAGGAAAATAGCCTTCCTTGTGACGTCCTTTAAAGAGGCAGCATGCAAAGGTTCGAAAGGACTTGACATTAGGAACTTTAGAACTATATCTAAGTTCCATGACGGAATCTTGGGCTGCGGTACTTTCGAGGTTTCAAAAGACCTCAAAAGATCGTGAAGGTCTTTATTGTTGGTCAGATCTAATCCTCTTTGTCGGAAGACAGCCGACAACATACTCTTGTACCCCTTAATCGTGGGAACCGCAAGTCTGTCAACATTCCTCAGATGGAGGAGGAAAATCAGCGATCTGGTTTCACAGAGGTCGTGGAGGAGGAAATACCTTTCTTCCTACACCATCTCCTGAAGACAGCCCACTTAGATTGATAGACTGCTCGAGAGGAAGCTCTTCTTCCGTTGGCAATAGCTCTTGCCACCGGTCTTGAAAAACCTCTCGCTCTGACCAACTTTTGGATAGTCTGAACGCAGTCAGACTCAGAGCGGAGAGGTTTCCGTGGTACCTCTCGAAGTGGGGCTGTCTGAGTAGATCGACTCTCTCTGGCAGGGTCCTTGGGAAGTCCACTAGGAAGGACATGACCTCCGTGAACCAGTCGCCTGAAGGCCAAAACGGGGCGATTAACGTCATTCTCGCTCCCTGAGACGCCGCAAACTTCCTGATTACTTCTCCCACGAGTTTGAACGGGGGAAAGACGTAGACGTCCATCCCCGTCCAATCCCATAGGATGGCATCTATTGCTATTGCTCCCAGGTCGAGAACCGGCGAGCAGTAAAGAGGAAGTCTCTTCGTCTTCGATGTTGTGAAGAGATCTACTAATGAACGTCCCCATAGTCTCCACAACTCTTGGCAGACCTCTAGATGAAGAGTCCATTCTGTCGCAAGCAGTTGATGTCGACGGCTGAGAAGATCCGCCCGGACATTTTGAACTCCTGAACGAACCTCGTCAGGGTTATTATGTTCCGTGCTCTTGCCCAAAGAAGGATGTCTCTTGCTATCTCGAACAGGGACCGAGAGTGTGTCCCCCCGTTTCTTGATGTATGCAAGAGCCGTGGTATTGTCTGAGTTGATCTGGACAACTCAGCCAACAACTCGTCCCTCGAAGAACTGGAGGGCGGTTGCTCCCCAGCCCGCCATGGACGCGTCTGAGAACAACACTAGGTCGGGGCTCAGAAGGCTGAGGGACAGTCCTTCTGAAATCTTGACGGGATCGTGCCACCACTTCAGGTGATCCTTGACCGACTGAGAAATCTTCAAAGTCGCGTCTAGGTCTTCCTTGTCTTTCCAGTTCTCCGCTAGGAAAAACTGGAGTGGCCTGAGGTGCAGCCTCCTTAGGGAAACAAATTTCTCCAGCGAGGAAATGGTCCCCAGCAGACTCATCCATTCCTTCGCCGAGCATGTCTCCTTCCCTAAGAAGACTGACACTTTTTCTAAGCATTTCTGATGTTACAGGGATGGAAAAGCTTGAAAAGCCACTGAATCCATCTGAATCCCCAGATATACGATGGACTGCGTAGGGATCAGATGGGACTTTTCGAAATTGACTAGTAGGCCTAGGGCCTTCGTCAGCTGCAACGTCGTATGAAGGTCCTCCAGACACCTCGACTCCGACAACGAACGGATGAGCCAGTCGTCTAGGTAAAGTGAGACTCTTATCTTTGAGAGGTGAAGCCATTTCGCAACATTTCGCATGAGAAGCGTGAAGACCATAGGCGCTGTGCTTAGCCCGAAGCATAGAGCTCTGAACTGGAAGACCTGTCCCTTCAAGACGAACCTCAGGAACTTCCTTGATTGAGGATGAATCGGGACGTGGAAGTAGGCGTCTTGGAGGTCCAAGGACACCATCCAGTCCCCTGGTCTTAAAGCTCCCAGTACCGACTGAGACGTCTTCATCTTGAACTTTTCTTTTCTTACAAAAAAGTTCAACCTGCTGACGTCCAGGACAGGTCTCCATCCCCCAAGACTGCTTCGGAACCAGGAACAACCTGTTGTAGAAGCCTGGGGAATCTAACGTTAGAACCTCTTCTACAGCTCTCTTCTCTATCATTTGCTCGAGAAGATCGAGCAATATCTGTTGCTTCGCCGGCTGGTATGAGGGCGACAGGTCTATGGGCTTCGTGCTCAATGGAGGTGTTGAGAGGAAAGGTATCTTGTAACCTCTCTCGATTATCTCGAGGGACCAGGTGTCCGTCCCTCTTACACTCCATGCCTCTGCAAAGAATGAAAGTCTCACTCCGACCGGTGTCTGAAGGGCAGAGACGTCACTTCTTTCCTCTGGGTTTTGAGGAGGCCTTGCCTCTAGAGAAGCCCCTTCCTCGAGAAGAAGCTCTCGAGAAAGGTCCTCCACGGAAGGGCTTAAACTTCTTCTTGGGGGCTTGTGTGGCTAAGGTAGAAGACTGGGCCGCAGGACGTCTAGAAGACTGGGTCAAGAGATCCTGCGTCGCCTTTTCCTGCAGGTTAACGGACAGATCCTTCACCATGGACTGCGGGAAGAGATGTGACGAAAAAGGGGCGAACAACAACTCTGCCCTCTGTGCAGGAGACACTGACTTAGTGGTAAATCTGAAGTATA
>NC_061100.1:43379446-43418897 GCF_015104395.2 Macrobrachium nipponense
CTGAAATTCAAATGCATTGCTGCTTCACAAAGGAAATACTACTAAATGATAAATAAAACAGACCTTTACCAATATAATTAACTGAAATTAAATTACTAAATGAAAATCTCCTTCACATTGGAAAGTTTTCTACTCCCATAATTTGTGCTCAAGAAGTTACAGATAAACAGCACTGAGGATTAATCTAATGATTACATCAATAATTTACAAAATACAGTAAATAATAAATCTAGAATATAATCTAGAATAGTAATAATTTCTGTAATATTATCTATCCTAAATTCTGCAATAATTTTTATAAGGTTATTAACTAAAACAATAATAAATAGTTTAACAGACCACAATGTTGACTTCTTAACTTTCATGGGATTTAAGCTTTTATAGGGAATCTCAACATTATAACTTGTCAAAAGGAAATACATTTAAAGCAGCATTACACAAGAGGTAGAAAAATCATATTACAGTGATATCCTACTTTTAACCACATAAACAATATAAACCATCTCTCAATATGAGCAATAACTTTTGGTATTATACATCATCCAAGCCAGCATCCCAGGATCACCCCGAAGTGTCTTTTGCGCTCTCATACCAAGTCTTGTTCATCATCTGTGGACAAAAAGAGATAGAACTCAATCAAGGTTAAAATGACAAGAGAACTTACATCTAAGGCAAGATGATTCAAGTCAAGAATGGTTAAAAAAGGGACTGGAAATGCTGTTCAAGACCAGAAAATGGAGCTTAACAAAAACAATTAAATAAGAAGGGAACACTGCATTACGAATATTCCACTAATCTTTATTGCCATCTGCAATATATAATCTTAAAAGACATTTCCAATTATGCTGCTAAATCCTATGTTTTTCAAGTCTAATTAACTAACCACACTATTAAGTAATGATACCTTTTAGATTGAGAAAAAAATAATTTGACAATTTGAAGATAAGCTCAGCACTAATAAAAATTACATATCTATTGTTCTATCATATTCCCTATTTGAAAAGTTATGCACTAACTGCCCCTCCTTTACATTATATAAATAGTTAACTTAGTGCAGGTAGTCCCCAGTTTACATTGTTCCTATGTTACATTGCTTTTCAAATAAATTCATGAGAAATTATTCTCGGTTTTATGACTTATGACACCGATACGATGGAAGAAATATGGCTCCCCAACAGCAGAATAATCAAAATTTAAAAGAAGTTTTTTGACAAAAAATCAGTAAAAATGCAGTCTACAATTGTTTTTCCATGTACCCAAAGCATTAAAAGTAGGATTTTCCTTTTTTAAGATTTTTAACAATATTGCAGCTTACAAAACAATTTTCAATTTACGTAGCGGCGTTAGGAACGGAAACCCGTCACAAACCGGGACGGCCTGTATTTATTTTCTATATACTGTACTTAATTCTCCACAAATAGCTTACTTCCGCACCAATAGGAGTCTCAAATTGTAAAAGAAAAGCAAGAATACTTGATTTTCTATGAATATCCATTTTCTATCCACTAATTCCCCTACCCCCCAGGGACCTGTAAATCAAAACACTCATAACTGGTCAGCCCACATCTTTCAACTTTAAAAGTGCAGAGGTAGGTAGGGCAAATTCCATAATGGAGGTGGGCAACGTGGAACTTGGCTAACCTTTTAAAGGCCACTTAGTAACAAAAAATTATGTAAAAATAAGTGTTTGTTACCTAGTGAATTCAATCCATTAGCCATTCCTGCCAACTTGGGAGGACTGTCACTCTGATACAAGATCCTCATCATGAAGATACCAGAGGTCTCTTTGTAGGGTGCCACCTCCAGCAGGAGGGGTAGGGTTACTATGCCAAAACCCTACAGCTCCAATAGGTACCTACATATAAGAAGGTATTCTTCCTATACTCAACACCGAGTACCTCCAAAATTCCCAAAAACCACAACCAGGTTTAAAACGCAAAGGCAGAAAAAGGTTACCAACAGATTCTGGACATAATATCCCCAGCAAAAACCAGGATTAATGCGCTGCAATACTCTTATGAATCTCCACGCCATGAAGAAAATCATGGCAGATACAGAATTACAGAGCCATTGAGTGACTTCAATATCTTATCCATGGACGAGTTCCTTCCCAATTAAAAATATATAGCCACTGCCTCCTTATCAAGTGCTTACCTTCAATATTAGCAGGAGTCCTTAACCAAATACCTAATAAATAGGACATACATTCCTAATCATCAGAGGCTCTGGTTTCCAAACACTGTATTACACATACTTGTCAGGGGCTAGCCCGAAAAAAGGAAAAAATTTTACCTTGTCTTTAGTAAAGCCTACCTAAACTGACAAAGCTCTAGTTCTCTCACTCTTTTAGCAGAGGCTAAGGTTACTGAAAAGTTTCTTCGTGAAAATGAATTTGTTCCAAAGGGTTCAAAGGGTAACAAAATTAATGAACTGAATTAATTATTATTAAAGTAGTTTAACCAGACCACGAGCTGACCTTCAGCTCTGAAAAAGGCTGGCCCAAAGGATTAGTATATATCCAGGCCAAGCACCGAGACCCAATAGGTCATTCAGTATGAAGAGAATGAATTAAAATGAAATAAAAACTGCACATAGCCACATGCTCTCATACTGGAACACATACAATAATACATTTACTTATGCTTCCATACTTAACACACTAAACAGGTATATTAAAATTCAGAATACGTAATATTTAATTTCTTTAAAATTTGCCAATTGCCAATAGGGTTTTCATGCTTTTATTATTTACTTATTCTTATATTTTATTAATTAAATCAGTTCCCCCAAGAACATCGAAATCTGAACAACTGAAAATGTAAAAGATTCTGACAAAATTTCCTTCAATGATTTATTTCAAAAGGTCGACAGTCATTGTTGATCATACTTTGGACATTCACACCACACATGTATGTAACCATTATTATCACCTTGCACTCTGAGCACTCCAAGGCTGGGCCACATGGGCTGCTTATTAAGTGTCACGTGTCAGACGAGTATGGCCTATTCTGAGATGTGTCAGAATTACTTGTGCATGTCTCCCTCTCTGACATGATAAACTCCATTTTTTAAAAAAGGCTTATTAGTTTTAATTTATTTTTATCAGACTCTCATTCCATGTATATGGCCACTTACATATTTATGATAACCACCTTTTTGTGTGTTACATAATAATCACTAACAGGGATATTTACATCATGTGGGTTCCCTTTTTGGCTGCCTGCTTTATCTGCCCCTTCATTTCAACACATTTCACTATTATGAAGAAATTATTTAATTTGTTGAACAATATTATTTTTTTATATGTAGCACTTCTTGAGTCACTAAAAATCACAAAATTTATGAATTGGATGTTTTTTTTATTTTTATGGGGGTTGATGCAATTGCACACAGCTCTGCTGTGAATATTGAAGTATTATTAGGTTGTCTTGGGACACTGCAACATATGCCACTCCGTGCTCTGATTTAGAGCCATCTGTATATATTGCATAATGTGGACCATTTTGGCTTTTATGCTCTACTGTATGTTGTCTATGGTGTTCTGGGGTATGAGTAACCTCTTGAGAGAGAGAGAGAGAGAGAGAGAGAGAGAGAGAGAGAGAGAGAGAGAGAGAGAGAGAGAGAGAGAGAGAGAGAGAGACCTTTTTCTTCCATTTCTTTACTTATCACTCTTTCTGGTTAAATCAGCTAAAAAAGCAGATGAGAATGGTAAATGTATCGTTAGTACCATTTATAACCATTGGTCAAATGCTTCAGCCGTAAACAACTTGAACAATAAAAGTTGTTTTGCTACAACAACTGAACCGAATCTGATAATAAACAAAGTTTTGCTTGCATTTCAGCCATTGCACAATAGAAAAAAAAATTTACTGTAATGTTACAAATGACGTTAATTAAGTAGAACAGGACTTAAATATTTTTGCATTATACCTTTATTTGGTATGGAGAAAATATTGGCAAGGAAAAATACAGTAAATATACTAAATTTAAGCTGCAGTTTGTAGCTGAAGCTGAGAAAACAAAATATTCACACTGTCACTGCTAATGGCTTTAAATTATTGTGCATCAGCAACATGGATGCAACTCTATTGCAATTGTGCATCAGCAACATGGATGCAACTCTATTGCAAATAACAGTGGAGAAAGAAGTATTTTAATAAAGAATACTGGCCATGAAAGAACATATTTTACTGTTGTCTTCACGGCGATAACAGATAAGGTACGTAAATATCGTATTATTGTATAGGAAGAAGAAAATAACGAACGAAATCAGTTTTTAAACACAAAATGACATGCTCTCGACACCATCTATTAACGGAAAAAAATAAGATCACACCAAGACTTACATATTTAAGTCATATTTCAATTAAAAAGCACTTCATACAACGAAAAATAACCTATTTACGCTAAATAGAAGGAAGAAAATCCCTCTGAATCGAGTTTAGGGCGAAATAACTATGCCTCTGCCCTCAGCTGATTCTTCCAAACAAAAACATAGATCGCTTTATTTGTATTTTATAATACTACACGTAGTATAATATGAGAGTAAACACAGTATTATTGGATACAGTGAAGTAAAGCATACTTTTTAAAAGAACCAAGGAAACAATGTATATTTGTTTTTTGTATTTTATGAGGATCTCTCGGTACTACGTCAGATAGCGAATACATTTCGATAACCAGACAACAGCAATATCTATTAACGAAAAAAAAATAACTAAGCCTAGTTGATGTATTAAGTCAATTTTAAACTTAAAAACACTTTCATATAAAGAAAATAACCTTGTCACATATGAATAGTTTCTAAAGATTAATTGACACTAAATAGAAGCAAGAAAATTGCTCTGAATTGAGTTAAATACGGCAAAATAAATCTTACCTTTGCCCTCTCATGCTGATTTTTTCCATACAAAAACATGATCAGTTTTGTTTGTATTTTATAACATATAGCAATACAAGACTACATACAGTATTATTGGATACTTTAAAAGAGCAGAGTAAAAGATGCTTATTCGTTATGTTTGTATTTCATGAGGCAGTCTCGGCACCTAGCCTAAGAAACTCATACCTAGACAACAGCACTATAAACCCTAAGTTGTATAAGGGATTTTTGACAAAGGAAAAATCTATTTCTGGCAGTGACCTGTGTCGTCCAGTGAAATAGTTCATATAGCACTCATTTCTAAGGTATAAATATTGCTAAATATACTAGAGAAAAAAGCTATATGGTTATGCCAGTTTCCTTCTGGCTCGCTCACCTTATTTAGTGTGTCGGTATGGAAACTGGGGCGTGTGAAACCACTATCAGATGTCCCCTGCCATTTAGTCTCTTCCTTTCTCAATATCTCTCGTCTACAGAGGAGCTGTTCCAGGCCATCTACCGCCCGCTACTGCTACAACTAGCGTCTGTTTATCATTCTGTAGATAGCACCCAAGCTTGGGCCAGTTAGGGTGTGGAAAAAGGAGAGGGTGGTTTCACTGGGCAACACAGGTCACTTCCCAGAAATAGATTTTTCCTTTGTCAAAATCCCTTTTTCTGGGCCACCTAACCTGTGTCGCTCCGTGAAATAGTAACAGAGAATTGGCTCCACCAGCTTGGAAATCTAGAGTAAACCAGTTACTGGAAGGAAAATAAAATTATATGATTACTTCAAAGGTACTTTTTAATGAAAGTTTCTTAATTCTACAAGTTCAATAAAGTTCCTTAATTCTACTGAAATTTTAATAATATCCTTAAATCTACAGTCCTTATCTAAATAATTAGGGTTGTAAAACCAAAATCTGATAGGATTAGTGAATCCCACACCCCGATACAGGAATTTTATATAGTATATATATATATATATATATATATATATATATATATATATATACATACAATTAGAACATTCATATGTACAATCAAGAGTGATTATAAGTGCAGTCCAGGTGAAATCAAGGTCAATTTGTGCAACCGGTAAACAACCAAAGCAAAGGTCAAGAATGCTAGCGAGGCAGGTAGGAGAGAAAGAACTAAAGAGAGAGATATAGGCTATTAAGACTAGTTTTATTAACTATGCTAGGCAGTGTCAGGGAAACTATGTTCCCTGCTGCCAATGCCGGGAATTTAAGGGCCTCTAAGGATTTTAAGTAGTGGCGTTTAAATACTGTCGGCAACTTCCAACCTGTATACTTTTTGAGATCATCAAAGTTCATATGATGAAAGTAATTAACTGAGGTAGCTACCGCTCTAATATCATGTACATGCGGAATTGATTCTGGATTGGCCTGTTTAATAAAATAGAGAATTTGTTGTCGGATTCCTTTTAGGGAGATAGTTTCACCATTCTCCCTAATGAATAAAGGGTCCTGGGCCTGAGGATTTCTTGACAGGTCTGTTTAGATAGGCTCTTAGAGTGTTAACTGGACATAAGAGATAAGTCCTGTGAAGTGGGACAATCTTCCATGGGGACTCCCTATTTTTGTGGATCCTCATTTTTAGCCAAGAATTGACAATTTGGCAAAAAATCAGAACTTCTCCAGATGAGAGGAATTCAATGTGATCTGGTTCTCTGGAAAGGGCCAACAGTTCAGATATTCTGGCTCCTGATGCCAGACTTACTAAAAACAACGTTCTCCTGAGAAGGGTTATATAAGAACATGATTCATTAACAGTGTCTGAAGCTAGCTCAAGTAAATCGTTTTAAAAACCAGGAGATCGTCTGAGGTCTCTTTACTTGGTCTAAGTCTAGCACAAGCTCTGGAGATAGAAGAAAATACGAATCTGTCAAATCAATGTTAATCCAATTGCAAATATTTTCTTTAATGCAGATTTGGTTGTGGTAATAGTAGGCCTTTTTCGAACAGGGTTTTGAAAAAGGAAAAATAATTGCCAGATTCATAGTCATGGTTTGTACCTTTGTCTCTTTCAAAAAGGTGGCTAGCTTCTTTACTGCTGAATCGTATTGACGCAGTGTAGATTCTCGTTTGTCTGATTCGAGAAACAGGATGTTTTGAGGGTCAATGTTAGCATCTTTTTGCACCGCAAACTTCATAAAGTCCATAAAGTTAGGGCTTTCTGAATCCCTGAGGAAGCAGACACAGTCCGCGTTTGTACCAACTGCGTCAATCTGGGATTGGGGATCCGCCGGGGCCAGAGTCCCAATTCCACTAGTAGTTGGAACCAATTGCTCTTGGGCCCAGTTGGGAGCCACTAGTGCAACCTGTCCTTTGAAAGATCTGAGTTTGTTCAGAACTTTCAGTAGTAGGTTTATCGGGGGGAATAGATAAATTTTCTTCCAGGTGTTCCAGTCTATTGCCATAGCGTCCGTGGCATAAGCCAGAGGGTCCAGATTGGGGGCCACATAAACATGTCAGTTTGTGGTTTGAATCTGTGGCATAGAGATCTACTTAAGCCCTGGCACTTGTTGGCAGATCCATTTGAATGATTTTCCGTCTAGGGGGGATGACCATTCCAATTCCAGCGGAATTGTCCTTGACAGTGCATCTGCTACTACATTCCTTACTCCCGCTAGGTGAGTGGCTGACAGGTACCATTGGTTCCTTGTTGCTAAGGTAAATATCGCTATCATTACTGTATTTAAATGGCTCGACTTGGAGCCTCCTCTGTTTATACAGTGGACTACTACTGCACATTCTAGTACTAATTTGATATGGATTTCTTTCGTTTTGCTGGCGAGAGCTTCTTCAGGGTCAGAAACACTGCCATGGCCTCTAGTACATTGATATGCAGCTGGCGGAATGTTACCTACCAAGTCCCTTGTACTTTTTTGTACTGGGAGTATCCCCCCCGCCACTTACGGAGGCATCCGTGTGAACTACCAGGCCTGGGGGAGGAAACTGTAATGATAGTTGATTTTGCCAGGCTCTTGAACATACTGGCCCGCAGGGACCGAGTCTCTCTTCCGTAGGATCGGCGGAATCCGGGATACTTTGTCCCGAGATTTCCTGTTTGCTCTGGATTGCCAGATCCGGTTTATATCCTGAGTTTGGCTTTCAATAGCACGTCCGTAACTGATGCAAATTGGAGTGAATCTAGAATCCTTTCTTGGTTCCGCCGGGACGTTCTGTTTGCCCTTGAGGAATTGTCTTGTAGCTCTTGCTATTTTCTCTGCGTTTTGCCGGCGGAATTGATAAGTTGTATGTGTTCCGGTACCATTGTATCTCCAACCACTAAAAACGTGGTGCTGGAGTCAGCCGGGAATTGTCCTGTTTATCTGGAATCCCAGGTATTCCAAAAATCTTATCACTTTGGCTGTTGCTTTGCGGCATTCTTCAGCGTCTGCCCGGGGCCCAAACGAGCCAATCGTCGTCAGATAGGCTACTAGCATTATCCCTTGGGTCCTTAATTCTTGGACCACTGTTTCCGCTAACTTTGTAAATATTCTGGACGCTATGTTGAGCCCGAATGGCATTACTTTGAAGGCATAAGCCTTCTTTCCTAGTCTGAAAGCCTAGAAAGGGGTGGCGGAAGTGTCTTGCTTACTGGGACATGATAGTAGGCATCTGTAGATTTATAGAGGTGGTGACGGCCCCCCCACGGGGAAATAAGGTCCGCACCTGCGAGACGGTCAGCATACGGAACTTGTCGCAATGAATGAATGAGTTTAGATGGGACAAGTCTAGGATTATTCTTAGTGAGTGTGAGCCTTTCTTTGGAATGCTGAACAAGCGCCCTTGAAATTTTAAATGTCTGACTTCTGACACTACTTTCTTCCGAAGTAGGTCTTGGGTGTATTCTATCAAATCCGCCGTTGGTTCTGGTAAAATCTGGTTGATGGAGGAGGCCATTCTTTCCAACTCCATCCCAGACCTTTTGCTACAATACTGTGGGCCAAGTGCTGAACCTCCAACGGTTCCGGAAGAGGTACAGCCTCCCTCCTACCTGGGGAGCCTCACTGGTTAGCAGATGGACGGCTTCCCCGGAAGCCTTTAGCCTCGACCAGAAGCTCTTCCGCCACTCCTGTGTCGGAAAGCTCCTCTAGCTGGCTACCTCTGGCGAACCTATTATACCCTTGAAAGGCCCTTTGAGTTTCAAAGGTAGCATTGAAGGCTGGGGAGTAGAGAAAGAGGTTGAACTTTGTGGCTGCTGAGTGGGTTGACTCAGAAGCACAAATTGTTGTTGTGGTGTGCTTCGAGGTGGAGGGTGCTGGTTCAACTGGGCCAACCGGGACAGCTTGGACCACCGCTTGAGGTGTAGTGGGACGGAAGGGCTGGAACTTCCTTGGCCGTTTCTTGTCCCTAGAATGCGTTCTAGAGGACTCAAACTTCCTCTTTGTAATGAGTCCCCAGCGTATCCTCAAGGCTTTGGTTAATTCTGGTCTGGCTGCCTCCTGAGAACTTCGTTAACGATGGACTCAGGGAAGAGATTCGGTCCCCAGATGGAGGATTTAATGAGCTTATTGGGCTCATGTCGAATGGAAGCGTCCGACAAGACGTGCTTCCTGAGTTTCGTCTGGCCACGAGCAAAGTCATAAGGTCACACTGTACGGTGTGAAGGTGTGACTTTGTTAAAATCTTAAATAGTGGCTCCTCCGCATACACCAAGGACGTCATTTCTGTCATGGTGGCGGAGTTGAGGCACCTGCTCAGCCCTGCACTTGCGTCATACTCAGCTTTGACTAAGGTAATCGGGGAGTTCTAGGAAGCCGTTCACTAAACTGTGTTGTAGCACAGTCTGGGCTAAGCTTACCCACCGAGAAAGTTGCGGGGCGCGTCAACCCAATACTCCGTGCCTCCGGGGAGCAGAAGGGAAGGTAACTCTGTCTCCCGGAGTTGCGGCATAGGTTTGTCTTCCGTGGCCGCTTGTAGCGTTAGCTTGGCCACTTTGGAGGCATGGGGTAGGAGTGTCATCACTCACTACAAACATTGCAAAGGGGCGGGCTTTTGTGGGTGTCAACTTTGTGTTGACACACTCCCACTCTGTCAAGCTACGGACCCAGGCTTGTTTGGGCCTGGTCCCTAGGGAAGATGACGGTCTCCTTTGGGACCTTATCTTCCCTTATCCATTGCCTCCTCCATCAACCGGGCATAGCCCATGAAGGGGAACTGGAGATCCTGCGGGTAGAACTCAAAGTCTTCTACTCGCCAGGTTCCGCATCCCTCTATTGTGAGCGTACCCTCCGAGAATGGGGTGTATGCTGCTGGCCTCAAAGGGTTGTTGTTCTTAAATTGAGGCAGCTTTGAGGAGTCCGGCATCGACGGGGTTGTGTCGAAAACTGCCCGGACTGAGGTAGTCCCGCCGCCAGGTTTTCCTGGATACCCGTCCACTAGGGTCTCCTGGTTCCAATCATCCTCTCCGTCAGGGACTGGATGGATTGTCCCGACGATCCAGTCCCGACGCCTCAAAACTGGAGGATAGCTGAGACAATCTCTTGGAACTTGGTTTGTACCAAGTTCCCCGTCTGCTCCATCATTATAGAGGAGAAAGCCGCTGGGTCAAAGCTAGGTTCCTGGGCCCTAGATTTTGAACCTCTCGCTCTCGACCCCGCTGAGGGGGAGTAGCTTTTGCCGAGTCCGCCACGGGTTTGGAAGCCGATGGCATACTGGCGCGGCTGGTCTTAGGTTTGCTTAGGCAGGGACTTCTTAATAGCCTTTAAGGTGTCAGTGGATTTCACCTTAGGATCACCGAGCCCGACTTAGGTCTAACAGACTGGGGCTTTGGGGCTTTCCGGTGAATCCCTGGAAAGTGAAGAAGAATTAGAGGATTGAGATGGGCTAAAGGACAAGCCTGTAGCCCCTACTAATACCCGCCTCAACAACATTCTTACCTCCGCCCTGGTTGTCGACAACCATGGGCATCGCGGTCTAGGTTCATGGCTGCCACATCTCCCAATACTTCTTCGCCGAAACCCTCCGTGTCTTCCGGCAAAGGCGTGGTCTCCGCCCGGATCCTGGCAATGATAGGGGCCGCCACTTCAGCCTCTACAGCTGCCGACCTCTTTGCTCCAGGGTAGATGAGAGAGGCCATCTCCTCGGACAGCATGTAGGGCTGCTTGGCCTTGACATTCCTGCCAAAGCCACCGACCCAGGCCTTCAGGTTGTCCAAGCCGCATCCTTGACGGCTTGAGGGTTCTGTAAGAGATAGTTATCTCAATCACTAACTAAATACTACCCACTTAGTCTAACATCCGACATGAGATCGGCAGACCTCTTGCCCGCACAGCTCTTGCAGTACGACCGTACGCCCGTGTCACGCCGTCTCCAAGCAACACCACCATCTGTAACTTGATTGATACATGAGTATCACTAATTGGACCCCCACCGGAGATGTATCTGGTGGGGCATGCATCGCAACTCTACTATCACCGGAGTTGACTCCGGTGGAACGTGTCTAATAATATTTGTATTTCACTAACTCCGGTGCCTAGTTCTCGTTCTTGTCATGAAATTAAGGTTTTAGGCCTGGTAGAGACAGAGCAGGGGAAGGATGAACCTGGCCTGACTCCGCTGGCACCGGAGACACATATTCTAGTTGAATAAGATTGTCTCAAGCCCACTCTCCGTCCCCACCGGAGTGCGGTATGGAGTAAAAAACCATAAAAAAGATAAAAAACCAGGCGAGGGAGCTAGGATAATAAACATGGGACCATCGGTTTCTGAATACCCGGCGGAGTAGGAATGTCCGCCGTAGTAAACGAACCAAAGAATAGTACATCAACTTATCTTAATTAAGTAATTGAAATTACTAATATCTATACATGCGTGTAAGAAAACTGCTATACAGGCAGTACGATGGTGTCGCTGCTTACGACGTTCCGAGGTTACGACGCTTGTCAAATAGACGTTATTTCCAGGGTTACGACGCATTTCCAGAGTTACAACGCCTACAACGCTCATCTGGGAGATGAATATGACACCAAAAATGCAAAATAATCAATATTTGAAGGTTTTTTTGTATGAAAAATGCCATAAGAATGCAGTTTACATAGTTTACAAAGCATTAAAAGTAAGGTTTTTTCTTAGGATTTTTGACGATGTTCCGGCTTATGACGATTTTCGGCTTAAGACGCGTCTCAAGAACGGAACCCCCGTTGTAACCTGGAGACCGCCTGTATTCGCTGTGCAACATTCCTAGCGCAGCATCCCTTCCACCTAGCTATCTTTATCTCGGGTCCAACTATATGAGAGCAGATCAGGGAATCGGTAAACTTTATAGCCTGTATCTGATCGAATAAGGGATCGTAGCTATTTGCATAACCGATGCCTTCTGGTCGGGGTCCCGGTTCCGCCGGGGCGGGAGGATAGGTATAGTGAAGTAGGGCTGAGGATAAGGGAACAGCGATTCATAAGTGACACGTGGAGCGTACCGTCCTGACGAGCCAGGTGGCCAGTCAAGGCTTGCCGGGGTGGGCACCCACGAGGTGGGGAAAAGGGGAGGGAGGTTGACCAGAGGAGTGGCCCACACGCGATCAGGTGGGCAACCACGCGGTAGGCTGGCCCCACTGAATAGGAGCAGAAGGCCTATAGGCCTACTATAACATGCAAAGCGGGCAAAATAACACATTTCAATATCACTAGTATAAAAGAATTACATCTCGTCCTGACGCGGGGGAAGAGGGAGAGGGATAGAGAAAGAGGGATGGGGTAATGAGTCTCTCAAGCAGCTGCCTAACCTTCGCAAATTGTAACGATCTGAACAGGTTGGACAGGAAGGCTCTGAGCAGCTAGCCTAACAACCCCGCCAAATCGGCTTTTATAACCGACCTGGCTAGGAAGACCAGGGTGGCTCACGGACCGTCATAGGCTATGGTAAGGGCCGATGTCCTCCCACATAAAGGAAAAAAAAGTCTCTTATTTAAGAGGCTAATACTAGGTAAAATATAATACAGCATCGAGCCATTCATTGGTTGGAAGACAACATAAAGGAGTATAACAGGAATCCCATACTAGGCTACCCTCCGAGAGCATGCGGCTCGGCTCGGTAGGCTAGAATCCACGCGTACGGACCTAAAGTATAACGTCAGGAGTAATATACTACATATATATTAATTATATTATATATCTATATATATATATATATATAGACTAACTGAAAAACTGCTAATCTATCCAAAAAAGGCAACTCCAATTAGTATGTGGGGACCAATTGAGTGCCGATATGAGCGTAAATATACGCGGGGTAGCGATGCCCGAATGGCTGACTGGGAGCGGTGTCATGCTGGCTCCCATTCGTTACCAAAATAAACATATATAAAAAGAGCATCGCTAACCCTAAAACATGACCACATATTAGTTTGTAGTACTCAACTTGGATGCAGCAGTATCCTGATGATCAGACATCTTCAAGAAAAGGGAGTTCATACGAAAAACACAGTGAGAAACACGACGCTAGTTGTAGCAGTAGCAGGCGGTAGATGGCCTGGAACGGCTCCTCTGTAGACGAGGGATATTGAGAAAGGAAGAGACTAAATGGCAGAGGACCTCTGATAATGGTTTCACACGCCCCAGTTTCCATACCGGCACCCTAAATAAGGGTGAGCGAGCCAGGAAACTCTGCATAACCATATAGCTTTTTTCTCTAGTATATTTAGCAATATTTATACCTTAGAAATGAGTGCTATGGAACTATTTCACGGAGCAACACAGGTTAGGCCCAGAAAAAACCCAGTTTATAAATATATTTAAAACTGAAATGCTGCTAACTGACGGTGACGGTAACTGCGGGCTGCATGTATGTATGTATATATGTATGTATGTGTGTGTGTACACCTAAATAAAGGAATCATATGAGTTTTGTAAACAAAAGTGGTTCGGTCAGTCGCCGCTAATAGGGTTGTTCCCATGCTCATTTGGTGAGGAAAAAAAAATACTAAGACCATAATTGAACTTCGATTATTGGAAATTATAATGTAAGAGGCATTCTGTGACAACCTTAAAATGTTGTGAGATTTTTAATGATAGGCTAACCCTTGAAGAGTCGATAGTTGTATCAATCGTTAGCTACAGTCTACAGTCACAACTATTGACAAACTATCGACACTGTAAACAAAACATTTGTAACCTAATAATGGTAAAATCTGTAGGTTATTCAAGCGAATCACTAGCGATACAACTTTTGATACTGTAAACAAAACAACTAATTACAGCAATTACTGTGGATGATTACCATAATTAGACGTTAGGATGAGCGAGTTCTCACTTTGTTACAAGAGTAGGATCTCTATCCATAATTCAAAAAAAAATAAAAACCAAAAAGGTCTATAAGCCTAACACGAATATTTTCTGGAGAAAATGATAATTTTGAAAAAGTTAAACATATTTTACAGAATATAAGCATTTTCATTGTATGCCATTTGCATTTGATATTGTTTACATTCTCAAAATCTTGGCTGATTGAGCTATCAATATCTTTATTGCCATTACACTTGGCTGGTATAAGATATGTAATTTAAATACTTTCTTGTAAATGAACAAAGTTGGGTTTAAAAATGGCACAACACTTGATTGTAGAAGCGTAAAGTGCGATTTCGCTAGTTTTGAACATTAATTTCGCCTGCGCTTTTTTTCCCTTCTTTTTATAGTGACGGCAAATGACAACAGCAATCAGCCGTTTCTCAAGTTTGTTGCTTGTGCTTGTACTACAGGTTAACAATTGCTTCATCTGTAATTTAAAAAATCGGGAATATGAGAGAGAGAGAGAGAGAGAGAGAGAGAGAGAGAGAGAGAGAGAGAGAGAGAGAGAGAGAGAGAGAGAGAGATTCTTGTTGCCTGGGTTAAGTTGTTTCACTGACACATATCGATTAGCAGTCAATAATATTTGTGTATTGAGAATAATGTTCATTTTAATAAAAACCTTTGTTTTACTGTATCTAATCATATTGCATGTATTATTACCATATGATCGAATTATAATACGAACAGAGTGATCTGCCATTTGCATTCTGGTTTTGTTTTACGTTCTTAAATATCAGCTGATTTCATTTTAAGGACATTATCACTGTCTTTAGATGCTGAATGGAAAGCTGGGTTTAAGAATTGCAGCTACTTCATTTATAAATGTATTATAAAAAAAAAAAAAAAAAACAAAAAAAAAAAAAAAAAAAAAAAAAAAGCAAGCATTTTTGTTTGTCAGTTTTTCAAGAACCGTTGCCTTTGCCTGCCAAAACATTTTCAGTCTGCTCATTTTTTGTAATTCCCAGACATGCTTGACTTACGAAAGTTAGATGCTCATAATTCGTAGTTCCCAGTCGTGCTGGACTTCGAGCCTTGTTTACTAAGGGGCAATACTTTCTTGGTATTATTTTATAATCAAATTACAAAAGGGGTTTTGCAATATCGATAGCCCCCCAGTTATCCTTAATACTACTGGGATTCTTTCAAAATTTAAAGGAATAAATTTATGAGGTTCTACTTCCAATGGTATTAATCCGCTGATATGTCACATTATACGCAAAAAGCACCTATGAAAAGTGCCCATATTTTACCAAGATATTTTTGTTTGAGAAAAAATTTTTTAGTATCGTAACACGTACTGAAAGATATTTTAAAGTTATTTTGTATACAGTATTCCAGTAGACTCTGTATGATGGTTTGTTTACCTCTGTTTATGGCTGCTCACGGCCACTAGCTAGCAACTTAACTTCGGGAATTTTTCTGAAGTTTATGATAACAGGCATAATTTGGCTTATTTTCAATATTTAATTAATTTCTTGTAAGAATTTGACTTTATTTTCAATGTTTAATTATTAGCAACAATATTTACACCTACCCCTTACAGTACAAACTACATACCTAACCTAGCCTATGGCGCTCAGTCAACAGTCGTATTATGGCCGAATTGGGCGTACGTAGTAGGGAGGGCAGTATTTTACTATAGTAATATATTTTAAAATGAAAAAAATTATGTTGAATGGTCTAGATATATTAAAATGAAAAAAGTGCGTTGAATGGTATGTTATTTAACACTGAACTTATTTAATTGTAAATTTTTGTATTTATGGGTAATGTTTTGTATAAAAAAAAAGGCAAGGTTATGATAATAACTGGTGGTTAAAAATGGATTAATCCATTTTCAGTTATTTTCTTGTGGAAAAATTCATTCAGATCTTGACAAAATCGATCTCGTCGCTTCTTCTGGAACGAATTAACATTATATATATATATATATATATATATATATATATATATATATATATATATATATATATATATTATATATATATATATGTATATATATATATATATATATATATATATAGATATATATATATATATATAATATATATATATATATATTATATAATATATATTATATATATATATATGCACACACACAACCATTGTAAATTAATATACTTGTGTTCATATAAGATTTCTGGGATAAATAAATACAACCAGTTTATTACATACCTGCTTCATTTTATCATCACCATCCAAATACATCTGCTTCATTAAATCCATCATGCCACCACTAGGGTCATCTGCACTTCCCTTTGGCTTTCGAGCTTCAAGTATCTGAACTTCTTCAGCTTGTTACTGCTCCCATTTCTTTGCTTCAGCTTTTGCAAGGAATACAACCACCATGTCTGAAACAAAATAAACAGTGCAGAATTTATATTATTATATTATTTACAAGTTTTGGAAACAAGGGTGAAAGTGAGCCCAATAATGAACATCTAACAGAGCAACAGTCTTGGAAGGAACAATGTCCATGGTGGATGAATGTATTTACTCAATGACCAAGCAAAAGGAAATACACTAACTGTCTAACTGAAAAGGACAAAAACACTTAGTCAAAGCTATTCACCTCTTACAACATCTTATGAATTTTGAATTAAAATACTTTTACAATAATTTTATCACTATTAGTTCCTTTATTAGGAGATAAGCACAATAACACCTAGAGATATGCCCCGCAGTACTCCAAATTAGCATTTTTGAAGAAGTTCAATCTTTTCTTCTGGTTCTCCAAATGGAGTTTTGTAAAATTTACCTAAAATTCATATCCAACTCAGACCTATCTTAGCTGCTAAACATTCACCAGATTTTAATATTACTATATACTCGTGTACCATGCAACTTTAGAAGACCTAACTTGAGTTAATTTTTTTTATGGGGGTTACATCATACAAGGGATATCAAATAAGCGCATGTAATATTTACTACTAGGATCGTATTATATAAAATACAAATATAACAAATACATATACATATTTTCCATGGATATTTTTAAAAATTATATTTCACTTCACTGTATCTGATAATATTGTTGTATTCTCATATTACTACAGGTACACACTCCTTTCCCCAAAATCCCCTTAGGGCCACATGTTTTTTGGTTATTGGAATTTTTTGAATTTCAGAACTGAGGTGAGGATCACAAAAACATCACTACTGCAACAAAAAAATATTTGTTTCCTTTTTGTGTGTGTGTTTTTTTTTTCATTACAGGCAGTCTCAGATTATCGGTGAACTCAGTTAAAGCAAAGCCCGACAAAAAAATTGGCAATTTTCGGCGCAACAATGCTCCTATTTCCAGTTATTGGTGCCAATAATAGAGTTATGGCACTGACACACACCTGAAAGTGGTGCAATAAAACAGTTATCAGCGCCAGAAAGCACCATAACTTGCAGGGTTTTGGTTGATTGCCATTTTTGCTTATCATCAAACCTGTTGGAACGGAACCACCTTTGATAACCAGGGATGGCCTGTTATAGTTATCTATTCATTATTGTTTAATATCTATAACAATACTAAATGAATGTGATATAATTAAGTTCATAAATAATAAAATAGTGAGACAGTTTAAGGACCATATGTTAACTAAAACATTCTACTTTCAAAAAAAAAAAAAATAAATAAATAAAATAAAATAAAATAAAATAAAATGCATACAATCAATATACAGTAAATACTTGCATACCATGCAACTTTGAAGACCTAATATTGGAGTCAATCTAAGGAGTCACATAAATGAGATATAAAATTTGAGTATGTAATAATCACATAATAGTATTGTATGATAAAACACAAACATAATGGATATGCATCTTTTCCATGTATCTTTTAAAAAGTTATGCTTTACTTCACTGCATCCAATAATATATATATTTTCACATTACTATTTGTTTGTATTATAAAATACAAACACAGCAATCAATGTTTTGGTTTGGAAATCAGCTGAGGGCGATTGCGAGGTGTTTGTTTTGCTGTATTGAACTCAAAATCAGAGCAACTTTCTTGCTTCTAGTTAGCACAAATGAATCTCAAGATACCCTATTTATATGAGACAAGGTTTTTTTTTACGTTATAGGAAAGTGATTTCATGTCGAAATATCACTTAAAAACATATAGTTGGTGAACAAAATTTAGTTTTTTTGTTTTGTTAGTAGATGGCGTTGAGAGCATGTTTATTGTGTAAACAAAAATCAACAGATTCCGTTGATATTTTTACTTTATCTCGTTAGAATACTACAAGCTTCAGTTACCTTTAATCGGACTGAAAACTGTAAAATGTTCTTTCATGCCTATTAATTTTGATTAAAACAG
This sequence comes from Macrobrachium nipponense, assembly GCF_015104395.2. Lineage (NCBI taxonomy): Eukaryota > Metazoa > Arthropoda > Malacostraca > Decapoda > Palaemonidae > Macrobrachium > Macrobrachium nipponense. The sequence goes on from NC_061100.1 coordinate 43,397,937, forward strand.
TTTCTCTCAAATTTTGTTACAGTCGATTTTGATGGCACTATACCAAAGTTTGCAAGAGTTTCTCCATCCCACGTTGCTGATGCATGATAATAGTCGTTAGTGGATCAACATTCTTTCCTTAACTTAAGCCAAAACTTAGATTAAATTTAGCAGTAGTATATGCCCTTGCCAATCTTTTCTCCATAGAGTAAGGATGTAGTTATGTAAAAATATATCTGTCCTATTCTCATTAAAGCCATTTGTAACATAACTACAGTAATTTTTTACTATCATACTATGGTTGAAATGCAAGCAAAAAGGCTTTTGTTATGGGATTCAGTTGTTTATAGCAAATCAGCTGCTTCTAACTGTATGCGTTTTCAAAAAACACGTATATCATTACTAACGATACTTTGGCATCCTCTTTTACTTTAAACTAGACAATGGGATAGATAAAGAGATGGAGGAAAAGGGATTAGCCTAACTAAATAATGGAATAGATAAAGAGGAGGATAAGAGGTTAGCCTATTGTTATTTGGTCTCGTAAATTTAACTCACATGATAAGTGAGATACGTGAAAAAATAATTTTTAAGGGTGAAAATTTGGGGGTCACATGATATGCGAGATCACGTGTTTACACCAGTATATACGGTAATTGATTTCTTGAAGATAAGTTAGATTATAAAAATATATTTCATCATATCAACCTTGACAGTTGTTCTTTATTGTTACTATATCATCATTAGTTTGCAGTCTAATTTATTAAATGAGGATGGTTAGGAAATAGCATTCACAAGTGATAACACATCACTACGATAGGCTGTGTGGTATTTTTCATACCCATTATATTAACCCTTTAACGCCCGATTAGACATATTAAACAACATCGACGAAAATTGTCTGTTGGGTGCCGAACCGACGTTACGAAACGTTGACGCAAAAAAGTTTTTTTTTGTTTTTTTTTTAAATTGCAGAAAAATAGTTATTGGCCTACTAAGCAAAAAACTTTTAATCACGCGCCTTGGGATGCTGGGAGCTCACAGATCAAGCTGTAGTTTTGTTTACAATTGTTACCCAGGCGCGCAAGTGCGAATTTCTTTCTTATCGCACTAAAAGGCATCAGCGGACACATCTTTGAAATTATTTTCATCACTTTGACATAATTTTTGCACCATTTTATAGCCGTTACAGTTTTATATATGAAAATGTGCGCAATTTCATGTAGAATACAACAAAAAACAACCCATGGTTGTAGCTTTTACCAGTTTTTTGAAATATTTTCATATAAATAACATAAGTGCCAAAATTTCAACCTTCGGTCAACTTTGACTCTACGAAATGGTCAAAAACGCAATTGTAAGCTAAAAACTCTTACATTCTAGTAATATTCAATCATTACCTTTACTTTGCAACAAATTGGAAGTCTCTAGCACATTATTTTGATTTATGGTGAATTTATGAAAAAAAACTTTTTCCTCACATCCGCGAGGTAACATCCGAAAAAATCATTTTTTTAAATTTTTTTGTCCGATTGTCGTAATGTTTGTACAGTTTTATATTAGCCGTTACATAGAATTTTATATATGGATATGTGCACATTTTCATGTAGAATACAATAAAAACAACCCATGGTTGTAGCTTTTATCAGTTTTGAAATATTTTCATATAATAACTATAAGTGCCAAAATTTCAACCTTCGGTCTACTTTGACTCGACCGAAATGGTAAAAAACCGCAATTATAAGCTAAAACTCTTACATTATGGTAATACTCAGTTTACGTTCATTTGCAACTAATTGGAAGTCTCTAGCACAATATTTCGATTTATGATGAATTTTAGAAAAAACTTTTTCCTATGTCCGCATGTTAACTGCCGAAAAAACCAGAAATTTTTTCGTCCAATTGTCGTAATGTTTGCAGTTTTTATATTAGCCGTTACATAATTTAAAGTATATTGAAAATGTGTGCAATTTCATGTATAATACAATAAAAAACAACCCATGGTTGTAGCTTTTATCAGTTGGAAATATTTTTTTATATAAAATAATGATAAGTGCCAAATATCAACCTTTGGTCAACTTTGACTCGACCGAAATGGTTGAAAACCACAATTGTAAGCTAAAACTCTTACATTCTAGTAATATTCAATCATTTACCTTTATTTTGCAACAAATTGGAAGTCTCTAGCACATTATTTTGATTTATGGTGAATTTATGAAAAAAAAAAAAAAAAAAATTTTTCTTACAACTGAGCGGTAACTGCCGAAAAAATCAGAAATTTTTTTGTCCACGTTGTCGTAATGTTTGCACTGTGTTATATTAGCCGTTACATAAAGTTTTTATACATGAAAATGTGCAAAATTTTATGTAGAATACAACAATAAACAACCCATGGTAGTAGCTTCAATCAGTTTTGAAATATTTTCATATAAATAACGATAAGTGCCAAAATATCAACCTTCGGTCAAATTTGACTCGACTGAAATGGTAAAAAAACGCAATTGTAAGCTAAAACTATTACATTCTAGTAATATTGAATCATTTCCCTTTATTTTGCAACAAATTGGAAGTCTCTAGCACAATATTTTGATTTATGGTGAATTTATGAAAAAAAAAAATTTCCTTACGTCCGTGCGGCAACTCTTCCGAAAAAATCAAGTTTTTTTTTTTGTCTGATTGTCGTAATGTTTGCACCATTTTATATTAGCCGTTACATAAAGATTTATATATGAAAATGTGCGCAATTTCATGTAGAATACAACAATAAACAACCCATGGTTGTAGCTTTTATCAGTATTGAATGATTTTCATATAAATAACGATAGAAAAAATTTGACCTTCGTTCAACTTTAACTCGGCCAAAATGGTTGAAAACTGCAATTGTAAGCTACAACACTCACAGTCTAGTAATATTCAATCAATTAACTTCATTTTGCAACAAACAGGAAGTCTCTAGCACAATATTTCGATTTATGGTGAATTTTTGAAACCAGCCTTTTTTTTACGTCGGCACTTCATGCATCACATTGTGATAATATTTTCTCTGTGTTGCTTTGATAGTTTTAAAAATTTGTTATATACCAAAATCATTGCAACTTAGTGCACAATACAACGAAAAAATTCATGCATCACATTGTGATAATATTTTCTCTGTGTTGCTTTGATAGTTTTAAAATTTGTTATATACCAAAATCATTGCAACTTAGTGCACAATACAACAAAAAAATAATGAACTCATTAGCTTAAACCGTTTTGCTCACAGTACGATTTGTATACAATTATATATGAAATTTTTTTTCACGCTGTCATATACAGTGGGGCCTCGCTTAGTCACGGGATCAGCAATCACGGGTTTTTCCTCGGACCACTTCTCAGTCTATCATCGCTGGTATGGAATCACAGCATCCGGGCTTGTCGATGGTAGGCTAAGCCTCATCCAGTTCCGATAACCAACAAATGCATGAACAGATTCACATTATGATATTAACTGACAATAAAGGTAATAAAAACCATTCTCACCTTATATATTATTGGCATATCTTCATAAATAGATATGCCTATTCATGGAATAATTCCACGTCATTGACATCAACTTGCAGTTGAGCGGCCAGCAGAAATGTAAACATTGAGTTACACTTCACAGCACCTTTGACATTCTTAACCTTTTAGAAATGTTAATAGTAGTAGTGTAATTACAGTAGCAATAACATTTAGGAAAACATAAATTTTTCAATTCGAACTTCATTATTGTTTTGGTATAACGTAATCAACTTCTCTGAACACTGCAGTCATACAAACGATAATTGTCATAGATTATCGTATGCTGTTTGCAATCGGCGAAGAAGCGTAAACGTAATAAAACAATTTTTACCTTATATATTATTGTCATATATTCATAATAAAATGCAAATCTTATATATTATTGGCATATCTTCATAATAAAAAGCCTCTTCAAGGAATAATTCCTTGGGGAATCCATTTTCAAAAGACAAAAATACACTTTACATGTTTACAGATACAATGAAAAATGATTACTTTATTTTGATGTGATTACATTAATATTACAGTATGGTATTTTAAGCAGTACAGTAACTATTTTTTATCATAAATGTATATTCATTCAAGAAAAAATACATATGACCACCGTGACGTCACCGTTCTATAAAAGTACCGATGTATTTTTGGCACGGGTAAAGTATCCCTCTAAAACTCTATGTCATAAATCACTTTACTTACTTTTTTGTGAAGCCCAAATGCTACGTATATTCCAGAAAATCAACGAAATCACGAATTTTATCATAGAGCAAGATTCACTAATTACTGTTTTCTTCTTCTTTTCATGACTAAATGCATTTTTTGGATAAACTCAATTTACAAATTTTCAAATACTATGAATTAAAATAGCAAAATCTCTCTCTCTCTCTCTCTCTCTCATCACTTACAGAAAAAAAACTATAATACTGATCTATTATTATCGTAATAAAAGAACAAGATGGTCCCCGAAAGAATAAAATATTTAAAATACAAATCTGTGATTTACGAAACTTTTATAGTTGACTCAATGATTATCACATATTATAACAGCATACAAGAGATTATCTTATCACTATCCATGTTTCATTTCTTATCATCATAAAATATTTAAAATACAAATTTCATTGTTATTCTCGAGCTGTTCTCTCAAGCTATTCAAGTTACTCTAGTCCTAAGCTGCTCTCTCAAGCTATTCAAGTTACTCTCGTCACAAGCTGCCTCTCTCTCTCTCTCTCTCTCAAATCTCATCGTCGTATCCTCTCTCTCTCTCTCTCTCTCTCTCTCTCTCTCTGTCTCTCTCTCTCTCTCTCTCTCTCTCTCAATGAATATGAATTACTGTAATCATAATACATATCATAAACTATTATGTTACAAAGTTAATACTAATAATAATTCCATTAATAAATTAGTTTCTTTAGCAACTAAAAATTGTTTTCCAACATAATTCTTTCGGTAATAAACGTCCAATCAAGCTGATTCTAAACGTAAACAAAAGACAAAACTAGATTTTTATTGCTGTATTTTGCTGTTTACACATTAATATTATAGTTGGGTGATGTAATCATTACAGTAAATCATGTTTTTTATCATAAATATGTTCATTCACGAAATAGATACAGGCGGTCCCCGGGTACGACTGGTCCGGCTTACGATGCTTTTTCTTAAATATTCATTGAAAAATCCGCCCTCTGGGTTACGACGGCTTGTTCCGAGGTTACGACGCTGACGCTCCCGACGCTCCGAGTTTACGACGCTTTTAAAAAACGCATACTGTGATAAGAATCCTTTATAGTTTAGCACAAGTTTTTTTCTCTCTCTCTCTCTCTCTCTCTCTTTGTATTTTCCGACAAAAATAATCACTAATTAGCGTATTTTGATGTTTATTTTCATGACTAAATACATTTTTATAATACAAAAATGATTTACTAATTTTCAAATATTAATTTTGATTAATACTGTATTGGTAAGTTTAATAAGTTGAAATGATATCACATAATAAAAATAATAATTCTCTCTCTCTCTCTCTCTCTCCTACTACAAAGATGTATGTTTTTTTGTATGATAAATAAATGATTTACTATTTTCAAATATTAATATTAATTATACAGCAATATCATTCATTAAAGAAAATACCATAGTGAATTAGTAAGATTTTAGCTTATATTTAAAAAATTATGGAAGAATGAAGGAAATCCCAGTCTTCTCTCAGTAACCTTTCCTCGAGATCCAGGTACTAAAACTGTCAGATATATAAAGTTCTGTGACAGCCCAGGAGGGGGAAGAGCTGCAGTGTTGCAATCACGTGGTCCTGAAATTTCCCCCCCCCCCTCTCTCTCCTCTCTCTCTTCTGTTCTCTCTCTCTCTCGCTTCTCTCTCTCTCTCTCTCTCTCATCTCTCTCTCTCTCTCTCTCTCTCTCTCTCTCTCTCATTTACTGAGACTCGGGATTTATTATGTACTTGTACTACTTGTTTTTTAATACTTTCAAATAATAATAATAATAATAATAATAATAATAATAATAATAATAATAACTGTAATTACAAAATTCATATGTGATAGTATTTTAAAGAAATATATACGTACTAATCTATCCATGTCACTTTTAATTAAGGTTACACTCTCTCTCTCTCTCCTCTCTCTCTCGTCTCTTCTCTCATCTCTCCCTTTTACCGAGATGAAAGAATTTTTATGTACTAGTATGTAAAATGTTTATTGATAATTTCAGTTATTTAATTATAATTATAATAATAATAATAATAACTAATAACTAATAACTAAATAAATAAAACTTTAATTACAAAATTCATAATGGTGTATTTTAAAGAGATGAAAATGACCTTTCCATTTCACTTGTAAGGATCAATTCCTCTTTCTTACTGAGATGAGAGAATTTTTATGGTAGATGCACGTGTTTATTATATTTTCAAATAATAATAATAATAATAATAATAATAGTAGTAATAATACGATAACTAATTTCAAATGAAATTCTTCCCTTTGTCTTTTTCTGTATCAATTTCCCTACCTCAACTCCAGTGACACTCGGAGCTTAACAATGCCATACAATGGTCAACGAAAATTTAAATGGTTTTATGTAATCTCTCTCTCTCTCTCTTACCGAGATGAGATCATTTCATGGACATGTATGTAATAAGTTTATCATTAATATTTTCCAATAATAATACTATTAACTGTAAGTACAAAATTCATATCTGAGTATTTTAAATACAATAATCATTCCATTTCTCTCTTTTAAAAATTGTAAGGACAACTCACTCTCTCTCTCTCTCTCTCTCTCTCTCTCTCTCTCTCTCTCTCTCTCTCTCTCTCCACAAGATACTTGTCATACATTTGGTGTTTCTATTTCTTCCTTTTATCTCTCTCGCTCTCAGCAAAAGAATTGATAGACAGACAAACATAATTGCACAGTCCTCTCTTTCTCTCTTCTCTGGAGAAATATATGTATTTATGGGAGGGGGAAAAAAGTTGCCTACAGACGTTCATTTCAATCTATTGAAACCGTAAGGAGTTATTTCTCTCTCTCTCTCTCTCTCTCTCTCTCTCTCTCTCTCTCTTCTCTCCCTCTCTCTCTCTCTCCTCTCTCTATCTCTCTCTCTCCTCTCTTCTCTTGTATTTTAATGAAAATATACAGTAATTTGTGAATACACAGTGTTGCACATGAAAAAAGTAAATTAGTGATAATTTTAGAGATACGGCCCTCAGAAAAATTGCAAATTAGTGAAATTTTCCTTATGGACATGTTTTCAAGAACGTCGTTCCGGCTTACGAAGATTTTCGGGTTACGACGCGTCTTAAGAACGGAAACCCCGTCGTAACCCGGGGGACTGCCTGTATACTATGTACTTTTAGCTTGGTGCAGCAGCCCAAATCATGAAAATAAAAAGGAATTGTTAGGTAATTATACTTTTATTTGCTGATCTGATGAAGGGGAAATTGAAGATAGGAAAGAATAACTTTGATACTGTCTTGAATTTAGTTTAAGGTGATAGTTGAAGAAATATTTGGTGCTTGAACTAAATTAGGCAGTTTATAAACACTGAACTAGTGGTCTTGGGTGGTTAATTATTAAAGTAGGCGGTTTAAAAGAACAATTTTCAGGGGGTACCAGGTAATAACAGGGTATTTACTTATCACGGGGGTTCTGGGCCCTATCCCATGTGATTAACGCAGGCCCTACTGTATCCAATATTTTATATGATAATGATATTTTTTTGTTTTTTTTCATTTCTGATGGTTGCATACTAAACTTCAGGCAATTACCAAAAAAGGAGCTAAAATGACTCTTAATCTTGAAAACTAAGCGTGCTGTGATTTTTTGAAAAAAAAAAAAAAAAAAAAAAAAAAAATCTGCTTCGGCGCTCACTTGCAAACGCCGCCGGCATACTGGAGACACTTTCGGAAATACCGGCTCGGCGTTTAAGGGTTAAAGTTAAAATTACTGTTAAATTCTTGTTTCATGAAGAAATAATTCTATAAAACAAATTATTGAGTAATTTTTGCCATCAGCCGCCAAATAGTCCTGATTACGCCAACATTCAAATGTAGGGCCATCCACGACATGTCAATACATAAATAGATCAGAAATAGGGGCTGTCATTGGCTAAGTCTCCAAAGCAACCAGACAGTCAATCACATTTTAGCTGTATTCTGTCTGAGTAGAAACGTTTTGCATGTGAAGATGACGAAGACCTAACACAAGACCTAAGTGAATACTATTTGCTAGTAAGCCACCATTTTTCAAGTGGTTAAGGAATATATTATAAATAATTTTATTTGTATGAAAATCCAAATATTCTTCTAAATGTTTTCAAGGATATTTCATTGTCGCTGCTCTTTGTAGACGTTATACCAGGTGGTTCTTGTTAAACCGCTCCACTTGCACGTTGATAACAGTGGGAGCATTCTATTTTGTATTGGCATAGCATTTACATTTTTTAAGCATTGAGGCATAAAAACCATCAAATAGGACTATTTTAGCTTTCATGGTTGCTTTGGAAGTAATATTAATGTTATGACAAATTTGTTCGTTTCTTATTTAACAACTGTACTGAGGTTTGATGACTACTATTCATTTTGGTCAAATGCATCAGCAATGTGAATGAGTTCTGAAAATGTTTTGCAAGTGCTTTTTCTGAAACTTGGCTGGACATTTTTTGATATTTTTCTTAGTTTTTGAAATACAGGTACTCCTCATTTAAAGATGGGGTTCTGTTCTAGCAACCATGTTGTTAAACTAATTCATTGTTAAACGCGTTATTCTTTTTATTTCGACTAATGGCATTAATTTTCAGTCATATATTATACACAGAACTATAGTTGATTCATTTAAGGTAGATTCTTGCCCCTACGAGACGTTTGTTTGGCGGCCTTCTGATTGGCTGGTACCGGGAGGTAGGCGCTCGCTCATCGTGTCATATTTTCGTCTGTGACTTAGAAAACATGCAGTATGTTTATATTTCTTCATTTATCTCAACGTTTTCCAAAAGATAAAAAAAGTTTTGGTCATACCAAAGGATTCGTATTAATTGTACAACTAAAATAATCTTTTCCTGAAACCAATTAGATAATACACAAAGGAAATACAACGAGGTAAAAGGGAAGAGAAAAAATTTCAATCTTTACACCTGTTTTTATTTATCATCAGATTTTTAATAAGTCATACGACTTAAGTATGAATTTAAAAACTTGTATTTTCATACAATAAAATCATCCTGAATACAGCTGGTGCTTTCAGATTTTGGATGCGTGTAATATGTGAAGAGAAAATGAAGAATATGTCTTATTATTTTGCAGCCGTTCTTGACTCAGTCCGATAGGAAATCTATCTTTCTTGATTATTTGTTGTTTATTATTTCACTGAGATTATTATTTTCATATCACTCAAATAAGTCTCTGATGTCTCTTTCATTTGAAAATATATTCATAAAATAAAATTAGACACAATATCTTGAAACAACCTGATTAAAGTTTAAGCCGAGTTGAAGAGTGTGAAGTCGTCTTTCCACAGAGTTCAACTTCTTTGCTGGATTGAATTCCCCGCGGCCCGCATGGGTCTGAGCTAACGATACCAGATCCATCCATTCTGATTAATTATTTTTTTTCCTTATCAGATATGCCCAGACATACTATATGATATTGGATTTAAAATGTTCGACAGTTATAATGGAAATTCTGTGTATTTATTTTCAGAAAATGTGATAATATAACATGGTAAATATTGTCGAAACTGCAACCTTTTATATCGCTAATTGGCAACTCAAATCTCTCGCTGAGACGACAAACGCAAACACGGGCGCCTTGCAGATCTCATTCTCTCAGCAATACTCTCAAACTTGAATCATTTACTGATGCGAAACAATAATAAGACATTATTCCCCTTTTCCATCCTAACATTTTACACGCATCCAAATTCTGAAAACACCAGCGTATTCAGGGTGAATTTGCTGTATGAAAACACAAGTTTTATTTTATCTTAATCGCGTTAATGATGTAAAATCCGATGATAAATAAAAAACAGGTATAAAGAATAAATGCTTCTCGTTTCACTTTTACTCGTTGTAATTCCTTTGTGTTTTAATCTATTGATTTCAGGGAAAAGATGACTTAGTTGTACAATTAATACCGAATCCTATGGTATGACCAATATTTTCCTATCTTGAGCAAAGCGTGAGTTGATTGAAGAAATATAAACATAATATTGCTAGTTTTTTTTTCTAAGCCACAGTAGAAAATAATGAGACTGAGCGAGCGGCCTACCTCCCGGTACCAGCCAATCAGGAGGCTGCCAAACAAACGTCTCGTAGGCGCAAGAATCTACCTTAAATGAATCGACTATAGCTTCCAACATAGCCTACTACTTGACAATGTTCTGACAATGCTATCGATCATTTATTACTCATATATTTTAAATTCATCATTTTATAACTTCATAATGTATAATTTTCTTTAAAATAATGTACTTTATTTAACACATTTAGCCTACATTCCCGAGTTATCCAAACTATGTTTATAACATTTAGCCTACATTCCCGAGTTATCCATACTATTAAGTCAACACATACTAAGTAAATACTACAGTGCTAAACTCTTCTCAGAATCTGCACGTTATTTAGCAGTGACCGTCATATTCTAAATATGGTATTTCATAATTATTACTATTAGTTTCCTCGTCTTTTATTTTTATCGTCGAGGGTAGTGAGATAAAAAAAATCAATGAATGAATTTTCGTGATCACGGGAAATAGAATGTCACCGTCAAACGTACACAAAGCACAATGCCATCTATTGAAGAAAGTGAACATTAAACTATTCACTAAGGGGATAAGCATTGTCTAGCATTGATAAAGATTTACGCTTGCACTTCTTACATCTACGTAGTATCATCTGATCTCATGGGTGACATATAAAATACGTAAGTAATACACTGTTGTATAAAAATTTATCAAATTGTATTACATGTAAGTCTTTCAAGCATACTAAGAGTAAGGAATTCGTGCATGCCAAATATCTCACCGTTCTGATTAAGGGGGCCGGCCGGAACCTCTATATATGGAGGTATAGGGCGAAAATGCAGTCATGAAAAAAAAAAAATTCAAGGAGCTTCATATGGCAATTGAGAATACGTATACCCAATATTTCCGTCAAATTCCTCTTACTTTCCGTAGTTACAGGGTAATTAGTATTACGTAACTCAATAAGCCTAAAACATTGATCCGTACAAGAAAAATGCAATATTTCTTCTATTATCGTAAATTTTGATAATTATTGTCAAAGAAATTGGGAGAAATGGCATCTGTAGACATTCCCGAGTCGAGAAGGAGACTTCAGGCTCAAGCTACCAAGTTTAGTGCGATCACAGACGTCAAGTAGTTTACACGTTCCATTTCACGTCTGACATTCGCCTGATTTCACGTATGTTTATGTATGTTTCGGCAAGAATTTCATTATGCCAATGAGGAAAAGACAAGGGAAAACATCTCGCTAACATACAGACGAAGAAAAATCGCTCAAGTATTATTACAGAATATCATAATATATGCGTAGTTAGTGAAGAGAGAGAGGGGAGGGTTGCTTGACAGCACACGTCACACTGTGCCTAAGGCTACGATCTTCGAGCAAAGAGATCTTCATTTATGATCAATACAAGTTTTGGTTTTTTTAAAACCCAAAATGGAATATGAAATTCATAATAATCATGATTTATTAAATTGTCTTGTAAAAAAGTGTACGCCTTCGTGTTTTCACTTGACATTCTCTTGCAATTACGTTTGTTTATCTTTGTTTCGGGCAAGAATTTCATCATGCCAAAGAGGAAAATACAAGGAAATCATCCGCTAACTATACAAAAAGAAGAAAATTCCGCTGTAGTAAGCCGAGTTAGTGAAGGGGAGAGAGAGAATTGCGTAGGAAGGAGTGCCCATCTTGCCTCAAGCAGTGCCCCAGGCTGCGATATATGAGCAAGGGGATCATCATTTATGATTAAATTATGATAAATAAAATAGTTTTTGGTTTATTAATACACAAAAAACAAATATACATTCATAATAATCATTATTTATTAATACTGTCTTATTGAAATACGAAGGAAAACTTTGAACGCCCATATCTCAAAACTATACTTATTGACCTTCAAAATCTATCTTCTCACTTAGTTTTAAAGCTATAACATGGAATTTGGTATATAACTCAGAAAGACATTATAGAACAATCAAATAGAGCCCTTTTTTTCCAGTTTTTGTTTCGTATTTTTTATAAATTTTTTACTCCTGATTTATAGGGTTTATTTTTTGACCATATTGAAAAATTCATATCTAGCAAAAAAATGACTTTTAGAAAAAAAAACTCTCCATTCGATTGGAGGTCTACATGGTGGTAATCCCAGGTCTTAATATTAAATATCAAGGGAGGAGATAGAATTTGAAAAATGGTTATTTTCGGGATAAATTGCCCTGGCGTCACAAAACCGAAGGTCAAGGAGGCGAAAATCATGTGCAGGTTTGGAGATGTCCCAAGTCACCTTATTAAGTGGTATGAATATCAAAGTCCTGTCCTTGAAAAAGGGCATTAGCCTGGCCGGCCCCCTTAAAAGGTAGGACTTGGTAGAGACACTTCTCAAGTGGAATATTTAAAAAAATATATTTATTTATTTTCAAGTTAATATAAAAAACATTTGACATTACACATCTTCTTTTCATTACTAAGATTATTCTCACTAAAAAAAGGATATGGCATAATTTTTTTCTGTCTTGAAGTTGTAAACAAACGTGGCACCACCTGTTCGGACGCACAACAAACAATGGCGGCTGAATCAAGCCAACCAGGGAGTTCCCAGTCCATAGAATGCTGAAACTGTATAGCTTTACAAAGTATATTGAAGCCTTATTTATTGTTTTAGCCACAGATTTCAAAGTTTTCAAAACCTAGGCCAGGTTAGATTATTGGCACTGAATAGCCTTTCAATGTTTTTATTTTCATTTTATGTTTTTTTTTATCTCTCTCTTCAAGTTGTCGTTGTAACTCTGAGTTGTCGTAAAACAAGTAAGTCGTTAAAGGAGGAGTACCTGTATTATGACAGATTTCACTCTTATGGAACATATTAAGCCTTATTGCATGCAATAATCGTGTTTTCACATTGAAATAATAGATATATATGGTCATATTAGTTGCCAGTTAGTGAATTTTGAACAAAATCCTATGCATTCATGTAGCCATCTACTGTTCTCTTTCTCCCAAAATATCCTTAAGATTTTTTCATGGGCCCTTCTCTCCTTGTCTTCATCTTGTTACTTTCATACACACTATACTTTTTCTAACCAGCTGTTTCCTCCCCCACCCCATATCTATGCCACCTCAATCTTCGAGTTTTTTCCCTGCCTCAACCTATAGGATCTTAAACCCTTAAAAGCTGAAGCGGTATTTTAAAAATCGTCTCCCGTATGCCGGCGGCTTTCGCGAGAAAATGTGAGCGCAGAAGCGGAAATTTTTTTTTTTTTTTTTAAATCACAGCACGCTTAGTTTTTAAGATTAAGAGTTCAAAAATTTCATATATAATTGTATACAAATCGCACTGTGAGCAAAACGGTTTGGGTTAAAGCTAATGAGTTAACTTTTTTCGTGCATTGTACACTAAATTGCGATCATTTTGGTATATAACACATTGTAAAACAATCAAGACAACAAAGAGAAAATATTATCACACAATGTTGCATGAATTTGTAAAGCGCGGACGTAAAAAAAAAGCAGTTTTCAGAAATTCACCAGAAATTGAAATATATTGTGCTAGACTTCCCGTTTGTTGCAAAATGAAGGTAATTGATTAAATATTACTAGACTGTAAGCGTATCGTAGCTTACAATTGCAGTTTTCGACCATTTCGGTCGAGTTAAAAGTTGACCGAAGGACAAATTTTTTCTATTTATCGTTATTTATATGAAAATATTTCAAAACTGATAAAAGCTACAACCATGGTTTTTTTTTTTTTGTATTCTACATGAAATTGCGCACAATTTCATATCTAAAAAAAACTTTATGTAACTGTTAATTTAAAATGGTGCAAACATTAGGATAATCAGACAAAAAAATTTCAGATTTTTTCGGAAGTGTTACCACACGGACGTAAGGAAAAAGTGTTTTTTCTTAAAATCACCATAAATCGAAATATTGTGGTAGAGACTTCCAATTTGTTGTAAAATGAAGGTAAATGATTGAATATTACTAGAATATAAGAGTTTTAGCTTACAATTGCATTTTTCAACCATTTCGGTAGTCAAAGTTGACCGAAGGTTGAAATTTTGGCATTTATCGTTATTTATATGAAAATATTTCAAAACTGATAAGAGCTACAACCATGGGTATTTTTTTGTTGTGTTCTACATGAAATCGCACATTTTTTCATTATATAAAATAAAAACTCATGTAACGGCTTATAAAATGGTGCAAAATTATGTCAGTGACAAAATAATTTCCGAGATGTGTCGCTGATGCTTTTTTATTGCGAGAAGAAAGAAATTCGTGCTTGCGCGCCTGGGTAACGATTGTCAACAAAACAACAGCTTGATCTGTGAACTCCCAGCATCCCTCAAGGTGCGTGATTCAAAAGTTTTCGCCAAGTAGGCCTATAACTACTTTTCCGCAAATTTAAAAAATCTTTTGGCGTCGACGTTTCGTACGTCAATTCAGCACCCAACAGACAATTTTCGTTGACGTTTAATACGTCCAATCGGCATTTAAGGGCTAATATAAAATGGTGCAAAAATTACATCAAAGTGACGAAATAATTTCTGAGATGTGTCGCTGATGCTTTTAGTGCGAGAAGAAAGAAATTCGCGAATGCGTGCCTGGGTAACGCTTGTAAACAAAACAACAGCTTTGATCCGGTGAACCAGTCTCTCAAGGTGCGTGATTCAAAGTTTTCGCCAAGCAGGCCTATAACTATTTTACGCGAATTAAAAAAAAAAACTTTTTTGCGTCAAAGTATCATACGTCAATTAAGCACCCAACAGACAATTTTCGTCAATGTTTAATATGTCCAATAAGCGTTTAAGGGTTAATTTACTTTACAATATCAATTTATAACCAGAAATTACTATTCTTAATAAAAAAAATAATTAAAATTGGAAAAAATCATAAGACTTATCTGTCCTCAGCAACCAGCGATATAAAGAGGAGTCTGCGATATAGATTTACCATATATATATTTATAAATCCGTGGTGTACCGAGGGCGCGGTAGGGTAACCGCGATATGGTGAGGGATTACTGTACTGCTAAAAATTGCCTGCTCCACGCGCGGGGGGGGGGGGGGGGGGGGGGGGGGGGGGGGGGGGGGTGGGGGGGGGGGGGGGGGGGGGGGCGGGGGGGGGGGGGGGGGGGGGGGGGGGGGGGGGGGGGGGGGGGGGGGGGGGGGGCAGAGAGCCTACCCTTCGGGTCTGGGGTTCTCCATGATCCCCGGCACCTGTTAGGGCTGGTTCTGGAACAGGCAGGGGAGCTGAAAGAGAACAATTAGTATCGCCAACACTACTACTGCTATCTCTATTTCAATTAGCTTTGTCATGAAATTAGCAAACAAGTTAGGCATTTCGTCTCCCAATTCTGTAGCTCTTCTTTGCTTAACATTCGGGATTTTGCCGCTATCTTCTATTTGCTCTTGGTAGTCCTCTAAGTGATCTACTGAACTAATCCTTACATTCTTTACACCTCTGTATGACAGCATTCCAATTCCCTATAGCCAAAACACAAAGAATGTCGGTCATTTGAGGGTACTCATCCTTCACTCCACTACCACAGGAATGAAGCATGCCGACATCTCAACCAGCAGCTGTTGGAGGTGAGGCTGATGAGGCAGAGTTTGAGGTAAGGATTTTCTTGATGAGGCTCGACCATCTCCTCCCCGACTATACAGAGAAATTCCAAAAACAATCTAATACGATCCAAATCAGGGAAAATCAGAAGAGACGTTGTAAACGAAAGGCAAGGATATCAAAACCCTATCAAGACCTCGGTAAACATGAGGGTCGGGCTAAAAGACCAAAAGTTCACTGGGAGCAGAAATACTTCCAGCTCTCCACATGAATAGAGAACAATTGAGGAGACAGAATTTGCTCTAGCATTGCCAACGGTAATACAGGCAACTCATTTGACTAGATTTTACCTGCAGCGCTGGTAATGCGACAGTTAAAATTACCCACTTAGTGGGTAAATATGTGAGATATAGTTCGGGCTGGTCAGTGACCAGGGCTAATTCAGGTGTTCAGGAAGTGTATTGCAATACTAAGGGGAAACTTTCATGAATATTACACTTCTTTGTAACATAATAAAGAAGATAAACAGAAAGTAAGGACCCATAAGTTATTTTCTAATCAATATTTCCCCTTACATTTACTTCCATTTGTTAATTTTAAAGACCCAAAACTACACAAATAACAAAAGCTGGCAGTATTACACACCTGTCTTAACTTATGGTAGCTGGCAATCAACCTTTACTTTAGATGCAAGATTAGCAATAGTGAGATGATGATTTTTTCCATCCAACTCCTGCACCGTTAAATTAAAACTCCTGTAAAATAAATGGAAATTATCAATTCCTTCCACCTGTAACACATTTGTTACACAACATCATAAAGTCAAAGTGGAAAAGTTCTTCAAAAAAGTAATACGTAATTAGGCAATTCAGAACTATTCACATTGAAACAGTGAATACCCACAGTTCAAACAGGTTTAGACCAATTACATGCAAAATAACTTCATTTTTCTTTTGATTTTGGAATGAGAAATGATATATTCCAACAAATGAAGTTATAACCTTGTATAAAATATATTATTTTCTAAGTTTCTTATCATTTAACATAAAATTACATTTTTCTAAAAAATACCATTTATGCAAATAATACAATTAAAGACATTAAATTTTACAAAACCTGATCTCTTACAATATTTTCCATTACAGTAATCCCTCAATACCTGGATTAATACGAGATAAAATGTGTAAGCTATATGTGAACTTTAGACCTAGGCTAGCTCAGATGTTACGCTTAAAAGTATCCATTTACAAAAGTGAAATAGGCTTTATTATAGCTGCATTGAAACTGTTATTTCACTTACAGAATAAATTTTATACTGCATTATTATACTGAATATATCACTGTAATATGTACAAAAAACCAACTGTCCCTGACATTTGTCTGTTACTTGTTAATATCAGTTGATTAAGCCTGTGTGTGTGCTATTGGTTGTACGTATATACTTTAATAGTAAAATATTTAAGATGACTTTGAAATTATATTAATATAATCTCTCAAAGAATAATACAGTAATAGGATAGTGATTTAATGTACATTTGAAGTAGGATGTTATAAGGGTATACTACTATATTTAAGGTATATTTGAAGTACGATGTTATTTAAGGTATACATTTGGTATTTCAACTTTCAAGATAGGCAGTTACAAGCGTTTTTAGAATGGTTATAAATATTCAATGGTATTATATTCACAGGGGGTCTGGTAGGCAACCCGATGCGAATAGAGGGGTCCTGTGTGTGTGTATATATTTACTTATTTTTTATTTATATTCATTCTCACCTACATCAGGATCAAACCATGTCTTTCAATTGAAATTACCTGTGTTGATCTGATGCGAGTCAGAAATTTATTTCTGTTCCACATGTGATTGCATGTTGATTATGTATATGTATGTATATACGTATAGTGTATGTGAATGTGTGTCTAACATATTATATATATATATATATATATATATATATATATATATATACATATATATGAATGTATAATATATATATATATATATATATATATATACTCCTATATATATATACGTACATATAACTACCTATCTATCTATCTATCTATATATATATATATATATATATATATATCTATATGTATATTATATATATATATATGTATATCTATATCTACATGTATATGTATCTATACCTATATGTATATCTATACCTATATGTATATCTATATCTATATATCTCTCTCTCTCTCTCTCTCTCTCTCTCTCTCTATATATATATATATATATATATATATATATATATATATATATATCTGGCAATTGTACTACCTTTCCGTCCTCATGACGTCACAAAAACGCATGTAGGCTCATATTTGTATCAGTACGCTTGAAAACGTCAATACGTATAGGTGACGAAACAGCTGTCGCGTGTAAATATATGTGAATGATATATATATATCTATATATACTATATATATATATATATATATATATATATATATATATATATATATATATATATATAATCTATATCTATATGTGTATCTATATCTCTATATATATATATATATATCTATATCATATATATATATATATATATATATCTATATCATATATATCTATATATATATCTATATAGATATATCTACAGGCGGCCCGTAGTTAACGGCGCAATCGCTCAGTGGCGATTGGTTTTACGGCTGCCGTCAAAAATATTGATTAAAAAAATAAGGCATTTTAAGGTATTTTTACGGCACAATTTTCAGTTAACAGCGCTGCTAGCGCCGTTGTCTAATGAGTTCATACATTTGTAGAAATGTCGTTCGGAGACCATAAAGGTTATGCCAATTATATTAAACAAATTTTGATGGAGTTATTACATAGTTATTAGGGTAAAATATATGCCTCTGACGTTGTTCTATGCCAAAAATATCGAGATACATATGTGACAAATTTAGCTATGGATGTGTCGATTTATAAATATTCATGCTTTTATGTTTAAAATGTATATGAAAATGTATTACGTATGGGGTATTTGTTTATTTCTGCACAGAAATATGAAACGAAGGCAGCTTTTGACACTGCCCTTCTCGTTATGAAATACGCTGTTTTGTTTTTTTTCATGTTCTTTCTTGTGAGCCGCCGCCTGCCGCTCTTCCGAAAATATAGTTAAAAAAAGTGCAAATTAGCGATCGATGTGTCAATTTTATAAATGTTCATGCTTTTATGTTTTAATATGTGTATGAAAATATTTCTGTGCAGATATCTGATAAAAAGGCAGCTTTTGAAACTGCCCTTCACATTATCAAATACGATGCTCTTTCATGTTCGTTCTTGTAAGCCACCGTCTGCTGCTCTTCCGAAAATATAGAGTTAAAAAGAGTGTAAATTTAGCGATCGATGTGTCGATTTTTTAAATATTAATGCTATTATGTTTAATATGTGTATGAAAATATATTACGTATAGGGTATTTTTATTTTTGTACATAAATATGATACAAATCAAGGCAGACTTTGTAAATATGCTCCACGTTGTCAGGGGATGTTTTTTCATGTTCGCTCTTGTCCGCCACTGTTCCAAAAAATGCATGGTGTTATTTTATTAATAATGAATCTTTTCCATAAATCCTTTAAAAAGTTATACATTACTCCACTGTATCCAATAATATTGTATGCATTCTCATATTATTGTACTATAAAATACTACGGCAAATCTAATCCTGTATTCCTCCTGTTGCTGAATAACCACTGGTTCCATGCAACGTAAAAACACCACACAAACAAACAAACAAACAAACAAGACTATATTCCGCGGAGCAGCCAATGTTGTGGTTTGAAATCAGCTGATGGCGAGTACGAGTTTGTTTCTCTATAATTAACGCAATTCTGAGCGAATATATAGATACTTATATGAGACAAGGTTATTTTTCCTTGTACAATGTTTTTAGGTGGAAATATGAATTGAATATGTCTCACTGTGAATGTGAACTACCTTTTTTCGTTAACAGATTACTTTGGCGGCATGTTTATTGCGTAAAAAAAATTTGTGATTCCGTTCGCAATTCTCCTTTATATCATCGTAATACGAACTTTACGTTATTTATCTTATATCGGCGTGAAACCAACAGTAAAATGTGTTCTTTCAAGCACAGTAGTTTTGATCAAATGATTTTATCTCAATTTTATTTATGGTTGTGTTTGATGGCATACGTTTACTGGAGTTTTATCCTTGTTGCCGATGTACGAAAATAGCCATTAGCAGCTTGAACAGTTTTCTCAGCTCCAGTAACAACCAAGGTCTAAAGAATACCTTAAGCCTTGGTTATAACTAGGTTTAAATTTAACAGCATATTTCCTGATTGATTTTTGATCTATATTGATCTTTGATTTATAGCAAATTAAGTTATTACATTAAGATATCTCAGTTCTATTCTACATAACGCCATTTATAACAACTACGGTAATAGTGTACTGTAGTACAATGATTGAAATACAAGCCTAACGGATGTTATCTAATTCAGTTGTACTTAGAGAGAGAGAGAGAGAGAGAGAGAGAGAGAGCAGAGAGAGAAGAGAGAGAGAGAGAGAGAGAGAGAGAAAGTCTTTTCTCGTTCGATTGTTCATGGCTGTACACGTTCCTGCAACGAGTATAACGTTAAAACCATACTTTCATCAGTCTCTTTTGCTGTTATTGACCTTATGTAACTAGAAGATGGGATAAGTTAGGCTATTGTAATTGGTGTCTCATAAATCGGACTGTCGTAAGACGAATTATCGTAACTTGAACACTACAGCTACCTGTACACTGTACGTATAAACCTATTAGTATATCTTTACAAACTCTAGACACCAAAAAATTAAAGCTAGGCTTTTTTCACTTTACAGTATTTATAATGCTATAATGTACTGTACAGTAAATTTATAGTACTATACTGCATAAATATAATTTTACTTATTGCGCCATTGTGGGATTATGGCGCCTTTGACGGGTCTAGTGTTTCGAAAGAAGGTGTGCAGCGGCCTTAGCTTTAAAGTCGCTTAGCATCGGCGGCCAGGAATGGAACCCCTGCCACTAACCGAGGGCCGCCTTAATATCTATATACAGGCGGCCTGCGGTTAATGGCGCAATCACTTAACGGCGAATCGGTTTTACGCGGTCGTCAAAAAT